>NC_044312.2:28030515-28374681 GCF_007474595.2 Lynx canadensis
GACAGGCAGGAAAAATTATGGGATGGAGAGGCAGGAATGCCAGTTGGCAGGGTTATGCAGTCATCTGGCTGTGAGGAGGACCAGGGAAATCAGGAAGAGGGGTCCTCTTATGTCACAAAAGTGGTGGTAAATCTCGGGACAACTCCAGATCAGGAGGTTGGGAGACCTGGTTCCTGGGCCTGGTTTGGCTCTGGTTATGACTTTGGGCAAAACCCAAACTCTCTGAATCTCAATTCCATCTGACTTATGTGCAAATGGATGGATCTTTAAGATTCTTTCTGTCCATAACATTCTTGAATTTTGGAGAAAAGCTCTATGTGCAGAGAAAAGGAAGAGGAGAAGGTTCTGGTCAATGGTGGGATGACATGAGAAATAAACTCTGGGGAAAAATTTTATCTCCTTTCCCAAATACTGGGAGGTGATGTGAGTAAACATGGCATGGGGGTTGACATTCCTATTTCTTTCTTCCTGCCCAGGACAGAGACTATAGCCTGTCCACTGCTCAGGACTTTGATGTGCCTCTGTGGAACTTGCTTTCTGTGGAGGCCCTGGATCACTGTGCCCATGCCAGTGGAGGTGCCTGTGCTAAAGGCCACACGTAGGTCTGTCCCATGATGAGTGATGATGTAGCATATTAGGGTAGCAGGCCTGGGACTGTGTCTTGACTCAAACATTTTCTTTCTGAAGTTCAGGAGTATTCAGAAGTGAATAAGTTTCTTTGGAAGAGGAAAGAGAAGGCCAATACTTTGTGAGGTTATTTGGACACATACATCATTATCTCCCATGTGCTAGCCTGGCCCTTGGCCCAGCATTGACGGTTTTCTCCTGTTGCCAGTGATGGATGGAACACATATTGTGTTCACTATTCCTTCTCAAACTTTGCCAAAACCCACATAGATATAATGCCTTGCCTTCCCCATGTGTGCACTTGAGTCTTCCTAATTTCTTACAGGTTCTTACTAACCTTTCATAGGCTTGCATGATACTGTCTCAATCTCCAAATAGAATTGTCTGTACACTGCTCTGCCCAGGCCTTAGAAGCCAAGTTATGCATTTTCAATACCCACCACATTCCAGTCTGCCAATCTTGACTCTCGGTACCTAGTGTAAAACAACCATGATGATTTTGGGGGTGATCCAGGTGTCAGCCAGAAGCTGGTCTTTCCCTTGAGACTTATAGGACAATTTATTGATAGCAAATCCAAAAATAATAGGAGGGAAAATAATAGGAGTTGAATGGAGTTGAACTGTAATCACAGACTCTTAGAAAGGATCCTAGGTGATTTTCTAAGTCAATGGATTTCAGACATTTTTTTTTCCAATAGCACCTTTATAAAAAGAGAATCACCTCCAAGTATACAGGTAGAAGCAGGCTCAACCCAGAGCTTGGTATGCTCAGCTCTCAGGGAAGCCTTGCAAACCTCTCCTGAGCCGTGGCAACCATGGTGAACACATTCTGAATGCTACTGATCTGACACACTCCTCTACAGATGAGGTCATTAAAGACAGTGCTTCAGTAACTTATTTATACTCGTATTGCTTGATTTTGTAATTCTAAGGATATAGTTACATTCTGTATTATTAAGCACAACCAGAATGACTCTAAATTGCTTATTTGAAGTTGCAGATCTGATGAGGAAGAGTACAGAAACCAGAATTGTGAGCATCTGCTTCTGTAGGCCAGAACTCCTTCCTCTAAGCCAGAGTCCAGGCCAGCAACATTGCAATCCCAGGATACCTGTTAGGAAGGTCCAACTGAATCTGACACCATGGAGACAGAGCCCAGAAATCTGTGTTTTCATAAGACTCCCAGGTGATTCTGAAGTTTACGACCAACTGCCAAGGCCTAACTCATGCTGATCCTTGAATTTTCCAAGAAATTTAGAAGGTTCTTAGTGCTGTATGGGTTAATGCTTTGGGTGTTTTCCCCCTTGGTGTTTTTATGCTTTTACTTGGTAGTGGGCAGGAGGTAGGACAGATTTAAAATATATAGGATATCTCACATTATTTTAGGACTAAAGTTGCTAGATTTAGCAAACAAAAATTCATGACACCCAGTTAAATCTGTTGTTGAGATAAACAATGAAAAATACTTTAATATAAGTATGCAATATTTGGGACACACTTATGCTAAAAAGCCATTTGTTTTTTTATCTGAAAATCAAATTTTATTGGGCATCCTGTATTTTTATCTGGCAACCCTATTTGGGACAGATCATGAATTAGGACAATTTCATTTTTCAGTCTTTTTTCTCCTCCTTTCTCTGCATTCAGAGTCAGACACACATCTTAATACTGTACACCTATTACCCAAGTCCTTTTCTGTGTTGGTGGGAGAATCTGGGAGAGAGGCACCAATGTGTATGAAATGGGGAAGGAACTAACCTTCAGAGTTTAGATAATTTTTTACCACCATTATTTTGCTTGCACATTCACCACACTATAGAAACAGGTGAGTAAGAGGTCAAGAGAACCTTTACAAAATCGTAGGGCTGACTCTCTGCCCTCCTTCCCAGCCATTAGAAAATTCCATAGCCTGGCTTCCACCATTGCCAGTGCTTGCTGATGAACTTGCCATGCTGGTGAATAAACTGCTCCTGATTTCAGCTGGGCCTTGCCAGCAAAACCGAGTCCATGTTAGAAAGATACAGGGCTAGACTCAGCACAGAGGCTCAGCTTCTGCTGTGTGCAGAGGCAGGAATGAGGAGCACATTGTAGGAGGCAAAGAAAGAACCGTGGGTCTTACCACTAGATCATCCCAATGAATTTGAGGCTACAATAGGACTTGATATGAAAATCAAAGGATATGGATCTATACTCTTGTTTTGATGTGGTGTCCAATTAACAGAACTTGAATTAAGGAGTGGATTGGGAGATTGGGAGGAATGTTGGCAGAGATGTGGAAATAGAATGATACAGAACAAAATGTCTTCCCATCATATCTCCTTTCATGGTATAAAGAGTTAGGGCTGGCCGTCAGGAGACCTATTCTCTAGTCTCGATTCTATTTCAACATTATCATGTGACATTGCATTACTCACAAAACCTTTCTTATTCTCAGTCTTCCCATTTGTAAAGTGAGGGTATTTTTTTGAAATTAGACAAATTCTAGTTTGATGGCTTAAGTTATATCCTTTTTCTTGGGATCTGTTAACCTCTCCCCCAGACCTCTATGTATCTGTACGTAGCTTAAACCCATTGCTTCTCTGGCAAACTGATGAGAGAAGATGTCAACTGCTTAAATACCACTTGCTTCATTTATGGGATTGTACTTAAACACACGAAAGGAGAAACGACAATTGGTAACTTTCCCCTTACCCTCTACAGTGATAATAGCAAAGCTTGCTCAAACTGCAGGTTCAGGGAAGACTCTAATGAAATCTGAGTTTGGACCCAGGGCCATTTTGATCGGCTATCCTTGGTGAGAGGCTTTCCTGGCTCCCGAAAGGGCTGCATTTTTTTTTAAGAAATGAAGGGACTTATTTGACATTAGTGGGAACTGAAGAGATAAGTCCATTGGTGTAGAGGAAATTTGAACAACTCTAGCTTTGTGTAGGTTAAAACCTTATTCACTAAGGGAGAACAATATTCTAATAAAAGCAAGAGACTTATGTATTTATGTGTTCCATGTGCCTGGATGGTTTTCTGTGTGCTTACCAGCTGCCAAGGCTGTGCCCATGGCCTTGTACACATCTCCTCTGGAGTAGATCTGCAATGCAGAAACAGACACAACACTATCTATGTCATTGACAAGCTGGATCCCTGCAGAGAGCAAAGGATAGGCAAGGCATTTTGAAAACACAACAACCCCAAGGTCCCCAAGTGTCAGCTCACACAGGATCAGATCAACATTTAATTTATTTTTTTTAAGTTTATTTATTTATTTTTGAGAGGGAGAGAGGCAGGGGGAGGGCATAGAGAGAGGGAGAGAATCCCAGGCAGGCTTTGCATCATCAGTGCAGAGCCCAATGTATGGATTGAACTCATGAACTGTGAGATCATGACCTGAGTCAAAATCAAGAGTCAGACGCTCAACCAACTGAGCCACCAAGATGGCCCCAGATCAACATTTAATTTATTTAACTGTCCCAGTGTTCTTTCCTTGTAAGAGAAGGATCCGGCAGTTAGTTCTGACCTGGATGTTGGGTTGTTCTGAAAACAGTTTAACTCTGCAGTGAATTTATGTTAAGAAACATTAGAGCTGCTCTTCTAGGCTGAAATTTTTTATTTAGAAGGAAAATGGAATGCTCATTATCTTACTCAAGGTGCTCAGTTTGGCATTTGAGATGGCCCTTATGAATGTTAAGAAAAAAAGGACAGAACTTAAGGCAACCATAGTCTTTCAAAATGCTTCCTATAGGAAGATGGTGCCTAATCCTCTCTACAAGAAGGAGGTCAGTCAATGGCTTTTCTTCCTTGATTCATAACATACACAGTTAGGAAGCTACAGTTTTCATCTCACCTAAATTTCCCCCTTTGACAATGCAGGCCTTTTGGAAAACAAACACTCCATGGTGGAAAATGTCCTAAGTTTTTGGCTGTCTCCTAATGAGTTTGGTTACAGGTTTCATTTGCTCTTTTAATGGGATTTTCTAAGAGTTATTGGCAGCCAGGGAGGTTCAGACAACTGCCTGAACAGGAAGCATCATAGGACTATAGAATTTTAGAGCTGGAAGGAATACTTGGGCTTGCCTTCCAGACAGCAATCATTTTGGCTTAGGTTTAGCTAGGAAGTAGTGAGGCAGGGGTGATTTTATCTGGTCCTTTTTGCCACACGACTAGACTGATGGAGACCTTTAAATGTCAACAAAGCAATTTTGAGTGGAATTTGGAGCTCACTAGGAAACTAGTATCAGGTCTGTGATGTTAGAGGAATCACAAGAACCAAATGTCTTGTTGTCCCCCAGTGGGAGCATTCTGCATGGGCTGTGGCCCACCATGGCTTTATCAGCATGTCAGAAAATGGTTGATCTGAAGCAACGTGAGCTAGAAGCTATCTGCAAAGATCACAATCACAGTGTCAGTACCAGTCAGACACCAGGCATAGATATCCAAATCTCCTTTGTTTCTCATCTCCCACTCACCAGGGACTTGGTAATAGTTCTTCCAATGACTGGGCTTTGAGAGAAACTGAGTAGGCAGAGAAGGAGTAAGCACCTCTGCCTGAGCTCACCCACAACATGCAAATGCCGAGTGAGCAAGTGAGTGGAGGCACAAGAAGGAGGCAGGCCGTGACTTAGTTGGCCTCGGAAGCCTGTCTATCCACTCAAAGACCAGATGAGATTATGTACCTGTTTGTTACCTGTTCAAAGCCAGCTGCTTATACCCTGGCAGGAGTCATTATGGAAATTAGGAATAATGAAATTAACATAGAGATTTTCCTGGTCAGTCTATCGATTATCTATTAAATTGCAAGAAAGTAAAACAAATCACTAAGTTTTTGTCAGCCTGTCTCTTGATATTTGTGTGTCACATGTATTTAGATATATGGACCACGTTTCAAAACAAAGAGGGTCTGTGTCCCATACTGATTTTCCCATGCATTAAAATCAAGGTATGATTTAGAAGCTATTCAAGTTTTGTACTTTCATCATTAAATAGGCAGAGGCAATCACCAAGGTATGCACTTATTAGGCCAGTACAGAGAGACCCCACAGGTCTGGGTGAGTAGACCATCTCCCTTGGACTAGCCTTCATGGATCCAACTTCCCTTCCATTTGTCCACCCATAAGTCCATCATCCATTCATTTATTCATCCATCCAACAGGTGACCCAGCCTACCATGTACTGGGTACTGAACTAAGTGCTCAGGGTACATTGATGAAGAAAAAGGTCCTTTTCATTAGTTTGTAGTCTTGTGGGGGAGGTCCTAGAAGGAACAAGTAAATAAATATAAAACTACAACTGTGCTAAGTACTATGATAGTGTACAAAGTGAACTGAGGAAGAATAAGGTGGGGGAGGGAGATTTCCATAAATAGAGTGATCCAGAGAATGTGTCTTGAACGGGGGTCATTCAAGCTGAAACCTGAAGGTTGAGAAGAGACCAGTGGTGAAAGGGAAGGCAGAAGAGCATCTCAGAGAGAGGGCTGAGAAGAGGTTATGTGGTGGCAAATATCTCAGCCTGTTTCAGGGGCTGGGTAGGTGAGAGAGAGAGAGAGAGAGAGAGAGAAGAACCAAATGAAAGGGTAGGAGACAGAAGCCAGATTGTGTAGGGGTTTGGAGGCCATAAAAAGAAGTTGGTTTCTATATTAAGTAAAGACAAGACATTGGAGGGAGGGATGGGGGTTAAAAAGATTCTTTTTAGGTGCTATGTGTGGATAAACCTAGAGGAGGGAACAGCAGACATTGGGAGTCTATCATAGTAACCTGGAAAACAGGTGTCAGGAGTGTGAACAAGAAAGAACCCAGGTCAGGACTAGTTGTGTGCCATTCTTAGAGATCTAAGCCTGAGCCATCTGTTAGGAGAATAAATGACATAATGCCCAGAAATGTCATGAGAGGGTTCTATTATGGAAGCCTTCCTCAACATTCTCCCTTCCTTTGGTTGTTGTGGACAGGTTATCAGCACCAGGTACAGTGTCCTGATCCCACATAGTTGCTTGCTGTAATTTTATAGATGACAGTGCAGTAGATTGAACAGTGGCCCTCCAAAGATGTCCATGCTCTAATCCCTGGAACCTTTGATTATATTACTTTATATGGCCCAAGGTACTTTTCTGGTGTGACCAGGTTAAGGGTTATGAGATGAAGAGATTGTCCTGAATTATCCAGGTGAACCCCATGCAAAGAAAGATGTCTTTAAAGAGGAAGGCAAGAAAATCAAAGGCAGTAGTAGCAAGAGGTATGACAGTGAACGCAGGAGGTTGGAGAGATGCAATAAGGGGTCACAAGGTAAGGCACGTGGGCAGCCTCTAGAAGCTGGGGGGGTGGGTGGGGAAGAAGAAGAAATGGATATTCCTCAAAGGCTCCAGAAAGAACCAGCCCTGCTGACATCTTGACTTTACCCCAGTGAGAGAAATATATCAAATATTTGACCTATAGAACTATAAGATAATAGATTTATGTTGTTTTAAGTCATGAAGTATGTGGTGCTTTGTTACAGTAGCAATAAAAACTAATACAAAAGGTAACAATAAAGAAACTGTATAGGCTCAAGTCCCACTTAATGTCTCAAGATCTGTTTTCTGCACCATAAAGTGCAGTTTTAGTTTAGGACCCACCCACCTGACACTGGCCTCCCATTATCATGCATATAAAGTTTGTTTCCCTTAGCAGAGCAGCCAACTGAGGACCTTGGAGCATTGGGCTTCTGGAATCCGATAGGCTCAGAAGACATAACCCAGATAAGCACACAGAGAATGCATGTATTGTATTTTTGTTTCTGTTTTATAAAAGTCAATTTCATTAAAAATAGGAAGCAATGACAAGAATAATACCTTGTTAGAACTAGTGAGTATTTGCTGGCAAATGCTTGGTCTGTCTTATGTGATTTAAAGCTTTTTCTACTCAACTCTGAACCACACTCTTGAGCCTCCCACTCGGTCTCTGGCATTGGCCTTTCTTTCTCTCTTGTGTCTTTATCCCTACCTTCAGCATCTCTCCATTCTGAACCAGTTGAAGTGTGTCTACCCCTGAGACTCTGGAACACTGCATGTGGATCCCTGTGCAGCGTGACATGGGCTAAAAACTTAAAGAGGACATTACCAGAAGAGGGAATATACCAACTTCTCAACTGAGGAATCAGGCATTTGCCCTGAAATAAACTTAGACATCTACCTGGCAGCAGCCATCCCTCCTCCATTGGCACTGCCCCTCCAACAGGTCTATAGCTGGCTCTCAAGCCCAGTGTTACTGCTGGCTCACCAGCTTCCTGTGCTGGCTGACAAAGGCCTTTGGCTAATCTTTTCCTCTGTTAAAGAGACAAGGCTCACCATAGAGGAAAGGAAAAAGACGTTTAACAAAGACTTAGAATCCTTCCCTGCTTGATGATCCTTTCCTTGCAGAGGCTGCCAGCATGCAGTCCTGCCTGGAGGAAACAAAATGGGTTGGACAGTGCTGAAGGTTCTTCTGGATCCTTTGACCTTTTCCCCACATAGACTCTTTCTCTGAAACCAAGACTAATGATCTGGTAACCCTCCAGACAGGCCTCCCAGAACAGGGGCTTAATTAGGGCTCATTTATAGGAAGTTACCGCATATGCAGTTACAAGCGACTTCCCCAAGAGCTCAAGGCCAAGATGACAGGGGGTGACGTAGGTCAAGATTTAGATTCTTTCTTTCCCAGAATTATTGCCTCTGTCCTGCCTGGTTCAGGCTTCCCATGCTCTACCTCAAATTTAAACAAACAAACAAACAAAATGTTTTCTGGCTAACCTACATATCTTTATTAAGAATGCTCCACCTTGGCCTTGAAGAGATACATATTTAGCATTGTGATTATTTGGGGTTAGCTATTTTCTTCCTGTTATGAATACACATGAGGATTCTCCTTTTCCTCCTAACTTTGTTATGGTGACTGCCTTGCTAATAAGGGTTGTGCCTATAAATGCATTTCACTTCCATAATTACTGAGGGATTAAATGTTCTCTAGAGAAAATTAGCTGTTCCTGTGTCCTGTGAGCTTGCAGTGGTCAGGAGCATAAGCTGTTGAAGAATCAATGGATTGAATAACCCAGAGAGTTTTCATGTTCAGATCTGAGCCCCATATTTTTGTCACAAAGTAGTGAAGTTGGTGTAGGTTTCCTGCTCTGTCCTAATGGAGGAAAGAAAAAAACTGTGGTCCCTCTTGGCTGAGAGAGAAAAGCGTAGGATTCTAACAGGCTGTTCAGAGCAATGGCATCTGACAGCAGTCACATCTGAATATTTCTTATCAAATGTTTCAGAAATTGATGTTTGCCTGGCTTCAATCTGCTGCCTCTTTTCTGATGCTTTTACAAGATTCTCTGTCTAGGCACCTGTCTGGATGTCTGTTTTATCTCCACAGAGTTTTCCACCTTTGGCCCCTTGCCCTGTCTAATCTGGCTGAGGAATGTGCTAAATTGCCTGTTCTACTGGCTGTGTTCACCCCTCCTTCCCTTCCAATGATCCCTCTCATGGCACTTCCTGTCCCTCTGTACTCAATTCAAGCTTCTGACCATGGATTTGTGTTGGTGGTTACCCTCCAGAATTGATAATCCAGGTTAGAAACTCTAGCTTTCTATACCTGACCTACTGGCCAGCGAGATGCTGCAAGAGAGGTAATAAAAGAAGTCATCCATCTGTATTAGTGTGCTTGGGCTGTCATAACAAAACACCACAGAAATGTATTTTCTCACAGTTCTGGAGGCTGGAAGACTGAGATCAAGGTGCTGCTGGGTTTGGTTTCTTCTGAGGCCTCTCTCCCTGGCTTGCATACAGCCTCCTTCTTTCTGTGTCCTCACATGGCCTTTCCTCTGTGTGCACACCTATCCCTGGTGTCTCTCCATAAGTCCCAATGTCCTCTTTTTAATAAGTACATCAGTCAGGTAGCATTGGAGCCCACTGATATACTTAATTTCACCTAAATTACCTCTGTGAAATCCTATCTCCAAGTATTCTGACGTCCTATTTTGAGGTACTGGGAGTTAGAACTTGAACATGTAAATTTTGGGGAGACACAACTCTGCCTGCTACCTATATGCATGAAGATGGTGATAATAAAAACTCCTAAAACAGTGAGTACTAACTACATACCATGCACTACTCCAAGCCCTTAAAAATATCTCATTCAATCTTCATAACAATTCTCCAAAGTAAGCATTATACATATTCTCATTATCTGAAGTACAAAGAGCTTAAGTAATTTGCAGTAAATACTCATTCTGTAAGTAGTAAATATAGGATTTGAACCCAGACATTTGGCTCTGAATCTGCACTCTGAGCCTCACTTTTATACTAATACTATTAATAATGATCACATTTATTGAGAATTCATATGTAGTAAGCATGATCATAATGGCATCATGAACATTATCTCAATTAATCATGACCACAACCCCTCACAAAATATTTCCATAGCAGGAAATAGATGTTGGCAAGATAAATGAACTGGCTCAAGGTTACAAAGCTAGTGAATGTCAGAGTCAGGGCTTGCATGCCAGTCTGTCTGGCTATTGAAAGCAAAGTTCTTAACTACCATACAATGCTGCCTCCTAACTATTAGGAAGTAAGAAATCATGGGGCATCTCTAAAGATAAATACCAGACATGATTCCACTAACTTGGTTCTGTAAGGACCATTTTAAGCAAAAACTGTAACTTTCTATGCCTTGGTTTCCCCATAGGGGAAACAGAATTAAACTGATCAAAAGATGAAAAGAGAAGTAAAAAGCTTTCCTTATTTGAAATGCTGGAGACAGAATGGTTTATCAAGTGTCATCAAATGTTCAGTTTCACTTTGGGAAGAAGCCGTTTGCTTTGGCTTTTGAAGTTGCAGGATATTACCACTGGAACTGGGTGGTTGGAAATCGGTGTTAGATAAGAAATGGCTGTCAAATACCTGTGTCTTTAAAAGGACCATTAGTTTTTGATCAGGCACAAATTAAATTGAAACCAGAAGCTGTGAGGTCCCTCCGAAACCCACTGAGTGACAGATTTCTAGGGTAGATCTCAGAATTCCCAAAGCAAGAATCTTCCAAAGGAAATTGGCCCATTTTCCCTTTTCCAGATCATGCTGAATCTGAGCCACTTTAGACATTAGTCTGGGTAGGAAATCTCATCAGAACCCTCTTCCCTGTCCTTCAAGAATACATATTCCAGTATAAATCAAGAAGGCAGCATGCCGGAAGTCATTGCAGATGGCTAATTTTACTCCTTTCTCCTATACTTGAATCCACTTGCTTATTTGATGTACTTTACATGTAAAATGTATTTCTCCTAAATTTTAAATAGCTGTTGAATATTGAATAAATTGTCAGCTTAAGATCAGGGACCATATCTCTTATTGTTCTTGTTTCCATTTTATAATAGTGAATAAAGTAGTCTGCAAGAAGCAAACAATCAATAAGAAGATCTATGCTTGCTGAGTATTTGTTATGTGCCTGGTCTTGTCCTGGGTGCACTACATCTTTGCCTGACAGAATGTGGTGCCAGAACCAGCGACATTCTCTTTACCAGGGAGAATTTTAGAAATGCAGTCACTCAAGCCACATGCAGACCTCCTGAATCAGAATCCGCACTTGAACAAGATCCTTGGGTGATCCATATGCGCACTGTAGTTTGAGAGGACTGCTTTACATAATTTCATTTATTCCTTACAGTAAATCTAGAGCATAGAGATTACTGCACCTATTTTACAGATGAGAAAACAGAGGTGTCAGATAAGGGATTTAAGTTCAGTTCTCTCTGTCTCTATATTCTGTGCTTTTTCTATTCTGCTATGATTACTTAGAGGAGAATCCATCCATGGTAAATATTCAGCTCCAAGATACCCGAGCTTCCTAAGTTTTTATATTTGCCAGGATAAAGCTGATATATTTAAAATATCTAAAGGTGCTGATCAGTAGAATCTCTATAAATGCAGTTTATTTGTTCATTCAGTGAGAGACCACATGACTGAGCTACTCACGGTTTCTGGCTGCATGGTAGGTACTTCCAGGGTGCAGTGACAAGAAGGGTTTAGTATCTGCCTAGGAGGAATGTTTGCTGCTGAGCAGACAGGAGAGTGTTAGTTGTTGAGAAACCATAGTGCTTTCTCATACCAACTCAGAATTCTCAAAAACAGCAGACTGCCTGGAGGTCAACAAATTCAACTTGCCTCCGGGTAATAAAACATCCAGTCCCTTCTATTGCTGGCCAGGATGTAGCACCTTTGCATCTGGTGTCTAGGAAGGGAATTGTATGGAGCAGTTTATAGTTCCTCCAGGAAAATCAACAGTCTGTGCATTCCCAGCTCAGGTCTTTGAGATGAGGGCATTCCCATTTTCCTCAGACTCCTCGGGGCAGAGGTTAGATGCAGTGTCCACTTGACCAGCTGGCTAAGGATGTAGCCCTGGCCATTGACTCCCACTTCACACCCTGGGTGGAGAATGAGCTTAAAGCTGCCATGCAAATAAACCCTAATGGCTTTTCTCCTGCATTTACATTATTAGGAGTTCCTTTGACTGGCATTATGATGATAAATGAAAAATGCTTTGCACCATTACATCAAGCACTAATGCAGAGTGGAGTGAATTTCTGCATTTTTTTTTTTTTTTTTGGAAAGAAAGGGAGAAAGAGAGAAAATAGCAGATGGGAAAGCAATTGACTCCTGTATCCTGCTAGGTTATTTGCATACAGGCCTGGGTGGAGGCTGCCTGGAGGGTGGTGCTACTCACAAGGCACTGGGCTGGGTCCTTGCCTGCTGCCTGCCTTCATACTGCACAAGTTTTGGCAGCCTGAATTTTCCATGTCCCATGGATGCACGGACCGCTTAGACCCCCTCTGACAGACAGGCGAGTTATTACGGATAAATGCCTGAAGTACCTAACTGGCCTGTGAACAAGCATTTTCCCCAGGAGCAAAATGATAATTTATTGTCTTGTTTGCAATAGTTTCATTTGTAACCTCTTGTGGTTTTTTTTTGGTGTGTGTTTTGTTTTGTTTTTATATTCTCAAATTCAAGTCCACTTTGTTGTTAAGAAACATTTTTTCTACTAAAGTAGAAAAGGTCTGAATTGAAGTTCTTATTTTCCCCCCTCTCTTCAAGCCTTCTTGTCCATTCTAGGACAGACTTCTCTTATTTTTGAAGTGGGGATATTTGATACTCACTTTTTGAGCATTGTTTGGTTTGGCTTGGTTTGTGGGGTTTTTTTCTGGGGGGGGTTGTTTGGTAGGTGGGAGTTAAGAAATAATTTAAACAAAATTGCTTACGTGCAAGGTTTTGGTCAGTGTAAGACCATAGTTTCCAAATACCTTCTCACAGCTTCTGGCTGAGAGTTACACACCAGTGTGTCTAAACAGCCCAGGGTTAAGTGTCTCAATCAATAGCCGCCTTTCAATGTTAAGTCCCAAGACACTAAAGTAAATAATAAACACATTTAAAATTCTACAACATGATAAAGACAACTTAAAAATGAATGGGAAAAGTGTTCTAAAGTGTTTCAAAAATAGCACGAAATTCAGCTGAGTAAATTTTAAGATCTAATTGGCTTTATTCAATGATTTATGAAATGGGCAGCAACCCATCTTACAAACAGAAAGGGGATCTGAGAAGCTGTACAAAATGCAAGGTTTTTATAGGCAGAAGAGGGCAAAAAATGTTTCTAACAAAGAGTGGATTGTTTCCTCTGTGGGAATGTTAGGGTCTGTCATGCAGAGTACTTCACCAGTGGGACCAGGTAATTCCAGATCCACTGGTTAAAGGTCATATTTATGGGAAAGGCTGAACCTACAGGTGAGTTAGATATTAAGTCTTGGTTTGCTCACATGGGCTTAGCACAAGTGACTCTACTTTGGGCCTTCTCTCTCTCTCTCTCTCTCTCTCTCTCTCTCTTCTAACAACCCCCTCCCATTTTGATCAGATTCTCAGCTTAACTGAGAGATATGATAAAAATTTAAGATATTAGCACCACTCTCAGGTACTACTCTATAGTGCTTACAGTTTTAGTTGATCCTCTCTGTGGGATTTACAGGTCATGAGGGTTTTTTTGCTTAACCTCTGTGATATCCACAGGCCATGACTTCAGATTCACAAGTTTTAAGTCTGTCATTTTCTTCATTCCTTTTCTGATGTTCCAGTCTTAGGGAGATCATTTGCCTGGTGGCTAGCATCTATGAAAATGTATTTAAAACTTTCAAGAAAATACAACATGCAGGGAGACTACTATGATTATTATAAGCAGGATAATTCTCAATGTCTGCAGTGCACCTCAGAGTCATGGTCTCCAAGACCCAAACCAATCAAAATCCAACAAGTCAAAGAAAGACCCCATTGAAGGAGTTGCTTTCCTGAGTCAAATGTCTTGCTCTGTAATCTTACATAGCTGAGTTTCAACCTCCCCAGAAGTGTTAATCCAGGTGCAGCAGGTGGTGCTGGCTATAGCACAGACACCTTCCTTCTCAGCCTAAAGATAATCAAGGGTTATCTTATTACCAAGAACAACTTTGGCCAGAGAGTCTAAGGGTTTTTTTGGGCAGCTATTGTTTTCACAGCAGATTTGACAATACCTTCAAGAGTTAAGCAGAGTTTCACTATCATGGCCTCATCACACTCACTTCTAATCAGGGAAGTAGGATCCTGGCAGAGGAGACAAATCCAGGATCCTGAACACCTCCTAACAAGTTTCTTTTAAATCAGTGATGTAAATCCAAATGAGGAGACCCATGAGGTATCTCATTCTGTCTGTAAGCAAAGGCACAGACATTGCCCAGTTATGTGCCAGCCATCTAGGCATCCATAGGCCCAGGGAAAATGATAACCTCCACAGACAAAAATAGATTCTGTCAGACCTCAAGCCTCTCCTGCTAAGGTGCTACTGTTAGTGGAAAGATCAGAGCTTTTGATGACAAATTCAGCAGTCTGAAAGGTTACACCATTAGCAATGGCCTAGGAAATATCAGTGATGGCATTATCTTTCTAGGACAATGCCAGCATAAAGGAAAGAAAGAAAAGATGAAAGTATTTTGCGTTTCATTACAGTAGGAAGTCTTGATCCAGTTGCTTGGGTGGAAGCAGTCCACATTGATGTCAGGTGGAGTTTTCCTTAGCTGTGAGATGAATACCTAAGGTCTAAGTCCTTGAAGTTTGGTTACATCTGGGTAGCAAGGAATGTCTGGTGTAGTCCCTTCTAAGGAGATTCAAAGGCACTATTTATTCTTCATGATTCCAAATCAGAAGGTTAGGAGAAAGTTGGAAAGATTATTTTGGAGAGTCATAGCCAGCTATTTGAAGAAACTAGAATAATTCAGGATCCAGACCAGTTTACAGGTATATAACAAAACCTCAAAGACAATTAACAAGACTATAATGTATACAATGTATAATGTATATAATGTATACAAAGGTGCAAACATAACTTCTCTCTATAGTTACCCCCATTTTTGACCAACGCTAATCACATTAGTGATTTACAAGTTAGTAAAACTAATTTGTCTGCATTAAACATGGCCTAATTATTTACATAAGTGCAGCAAGAATAGAGATTGACCATATAAGCTCTTTTTAAACAGTGTTTTCTTGGAACTTTACAAAAGGTATCTCAGATTGAACTCTTAAAAGCCTCTGAAGCCAGAAGGCTAAGCCAAGGATCCACCATTAGATTTTACTTGCAATAACTATAGATTGGGTGAATTCCTTCCAAAAATGTCCTGAGGTTCCTAAACCTGTCAGGCAATGACTTCCCTACTCACCTGATAAAGCTGACAGAAACCTCATAAGGAAGGTACTAACTAAACTTATCTTTCCAAACAACTCCTTAAAGCTGTCTGATCATTTCTGAGTCTATACACATCTCTCTCAAATACGACATTCCAGTCAAGGCTTATAATGTAGCCAATGTTTCCAATCGTGTCCTGTTATAAGGAGAACAGATTCTTATTGAGATTCTGCAAATAACTAATTATGTTGCCATGAAAAGAATACTCAAGAGTTTATGAATTCTGCAAGAATCAAGTAGGGAGAAAAAGTAAATGTTTTATCTTTGTTCACAATGGTATAGTTCACCAAATTGCTGTAAGTCATAGATAGCTTAAGAAAAAGTTTCCTTAAATCTGGCAAAATAAAACATTAAAGAACCAGCACTGTTTCAAACAAAAAGTCATAGAGAATTATAATCATCCTTCTTAGTTCATTCAAGCCTATGCATGTGATACTTGTTCTGCTTGAACCCATTTTTCCATTACTCCTAAAAATTCTTACTGAGTTCAGTTTTATGATCTTAAAGTTATAAGAAACTGGTACTTGTCAAGTCTTTTCTATGAATCTCCTTGAAAATGATGCAATTTTTCAGGAACATTTTTTGTAAAAGTATCTGAGTAAAACAGTAACTATCTAAAAATGACAAAAGACCTAAAAAATGCCCATTGTTAAAGATCTGATGAGAGTTCATTAAAATAGAATTAAGAAGGAAATGTGGTTGGTTATTTTTGTGACACATATTTTTAAATGATAAGTGAAATTATGATGATAACTTAATACTAGAACATATTAAACTTTAGGAATTTATATAATTTCTGGAATACTTATATACTTATACGAATGCAACATAAAGAAGGCTTGGTATTACTTCTTATTGGACAGTGCTTCCCATGTAATTTAATATATAAAATATGCCTAATTAGTTTAAAATTTCCCTTTTTATATGGAGAGATAACAAATCTTTTGAGATGTTCCTAGGATCCTTTGAAAAAATCCAAAAACTAGTTTGAGGTCAAAAGACTTCATTCAGAATTTGATTTTGGTAAGTTTTTAAATGTCAAAACATTTAAAAACATTTGGTTAAATAGGATCATAGGTTACGGTGAAACAATATTTAATTATATTTATAACCATAGTGACAAAGACTTTATAGGCAGGGTTACCTGGGTGGCTTAATTGGTTAAGCATCCCACTCTTGATTTCAGCTCAGGACATGATCCTGCAGTTCCTGAAATCGAGCCCTGCATTGGGCTCTGCACTAACAGTGCAAGGTCTATTTGGGATTCTTCCTCTCCCTCTCTCTCTGCCCCTCCTCAGCTCATGTGCACTCTCTCTCTCAAAATAAATAAATAAATAAATAAATAAATAAATAAATAAATATTAAAGAGGAAAGACTTGGAGGCAAATACAGAAAGTTAAACAAACAAACAAAACCATCCTAACTCTTTTAATAGAGAATACTCAGTTTTCTTAAGTAATCAAAGACCTGATGATAAAGATTACGTAAGGCATACTAAGTTATTTTGGTAAAACATAAAATCTTTGCTTTCTAGGCAAATTACTTAAATGATAAAGAAGCTTTCATAATATGTTACCAAAAGCAGACCAAAAGTCCAAGAATATATTGTCCTTTTAACAAAGAGAAAAACAAATCTAACTATGCATCTGTATCTTTGATAGTAAAACTAATTTTTTTTCACTTTAGTAACTTCATTCCAGTCTTAGCCAAGTTGACCACACATAAAATTTATTTTCCAAGACTCTTTTTCTGAAATTTTTGTACGATTTTGTCCTATGTTTTCTCCTTTTTCCCATTCTGAAATAACCAACCTCACTTTAGGGCAAAATTACTTTCTTTTTCCTTAACAAAAAAAACATCTACATTCCACATACCCTCTTTTACCAAAAACATATTCTACTTTTCTTGCATATATTATAATTTTTAATTCCAGAAAACCTTAAGTTTTACTTAAAAAAGAAGTGAACAATTGTGAACTTTTTCATTAGCATTCTGTGGCTAGAAAATTTTATAAATACTTTTTATAACTTTTAGAAACATATGCTTTCGCATAATAATTTTTTTGTGTGTAGTATAAAACCTGTTTATTAATAGACCCAAGTATATTTTCTAAAAGGAAACAAAAAATAGATAAGCCTACGTTCAGTAATTAATGTTTTAATATTTTATCTTATTTGGAAAGATCTAGATATGTAATGAGTATGCATCATTTTAATTTAACTTAACAAAACTTTAAGGTTTCATGTTATCAAAAAGATTTGGGGAAACTATTTAACAAGTTCACCTAAAAACTTTAATCCCACTTACATCTATTTACACTTTTTCTCAATAATTATGTTTAGATTAGCCACAAAAACTTCATGAGACATTAGATAAAGCTAGCCATCATCCCAAACTATTTTTCTCACTGATAAATTTTTGTAACAAAGATAACATAAATTTATTTGACTCATAAACTCAAATAGAATAAAGTTGCATTATTATGATGCTGGTGATTCTGAGGACATGCCTATTTTAATCAATCTAATGAATTTAAACTAGCTTATATTTGTCAAAGATTATTTCAGGTCACATAAGCTTGAAAAGCATTTAGGTTAGTTTCTGGTATATTTTTGAGAGTTTTAGGAATCCTTTATTCATATAAGCCCTTATTTCTCTTCAAAGCAATTAAATACAGCTCTTTTACAAATTAATTTTAGTAATACCATTTGGAGGTAGAAAATATCACACATCTAGAGTAGTATACACTCACACACACGCATGCGCACGCGCACACACACACACACACACATACATACAAACAGATACAGACATATAGCTTCCATTTAAAAATTTTAGCTATGAATCAGGTACAATAATACAAAAGTCACTAGTTAGAAAAGGAGTTGGACCAAAGTTGTTTTTCTGGTATATGGAATAAGCTAAAGCCACCTGCTTAGATGGCTAAAGCTTTCTACTAATATTTGTGGAGAAGATACATGATTTTCCAGTCATTTAAATTTCAAATGTTCTTTTCCCTTTTTGTTCTCCTTCTAATAAGAATTACTTCCCCAAAGTGTATACTTTGAAGAAACAGTCTAGATATGAATTAACATTTACATCAACGGTATAGGAGAAAAAATGCAAGTTCCACCAAGCAGGACTTTGGTTTTCCAAGGCCAATATTTACAAATCTTTCGAGATATATAGGAGAAATTTGGGGATTGGTAGAAAGGAATAGGTGGGTTTCAAACTGCCTCTAGAGCTGCATTTCTAGTTTTGCAAAGATTTGTAAGATGAGGACAGTTGTTCTCAATTCCTCAAAAAATTAGGTTGCCACCTAAATGATCATAGATTGATCTACCCATCTAACCACATTATCCTCATATCTATGTATGTGTATATATATATGTGTGTGTATACAATATATGTGTAGATGTATATGTGTGTATGAGTATACACACATGCACACTCATACACACATATACACACACCAAGGAGATTTCCAACTGAGATGGAAATCAGAAGATTTCTATGTTCTGAATTTAGAGCTTTATGTCTTTGGAATGTTTTCGATAATCCTTTCACAAAAGTTTCACAAGGTTTGTCTTTTCCTCTGGGTACATGTAGCTTAAAGGAGGAGGCCAAAAACAAAACAAAACAAAACAAAATTCCTATATGGTTTTGAATAATTTAGTTTCCCCTGGTTGTTTAAGGGAATAGCATAGCAGCTTACCAAAAAAGTCCCTCAGAGTTTTATCAACTTTGGGAAGGCCCCAGACAGGGCCTTCCTTTGGCAATAGATACGGAGTCATTCAAGGTGGTCTTGAAGAATTTACACAAAACCTTTTAGAACAATCTTTTTTTTTTCCAGTGTGTCAGTTAAATACAAATGAGATATTGATTTCTGGATCAGTATTTTAATGATAGACCCCTAAGAAGGGGAGTAATGGGGGAGACTTAGGTGTTCTCTTAGATAACTTTTGTATCTTTAAATTTCATTACACTTTTGCAATGAAACTTTCAATAAGGCTATTTTGTAATCTTGAGGCCTTTTGGCAGCTTTAAATTAAATCTTAGATATTAAAATAGGTACCCCATTCTGTTTGTTTAATTTAGGAGCACTTGCTGTCAAATGTCCTTCTTAAATAAATGATCTTGTCTAATTAGAATATTCCCATAATGGGCATTGTCTTTGGTAAGAATTTGCCATTTTTATAGATATTTATAACTTCCAGTACTGTAGCTCTTAGACATAAAATAAGCAGGAGTACTACAGGGTGGAACGCTTACCTCTTTGGATTTTAAGTATCCTATTTAATTAATTAATTAATTAATTAATTAATTTATTTAACTAGTTAGTTAGCTAGCTAAGCCTTTGTGCCCTTCACAGCCAAAGCAGTAGTTAAATGGTATCAACCACTGGGTGTGGAAAGGAAATGTGTAATGTTTCACAGTGTACTTCATTGCATAGAAATTTTCTTGAGGTTGGTAGGTGTCCTAGTGTCAATATAACCCAGTGTGTGACCAACTTTTTAAAATATAGGAGTATTTGGGTTAGGCAGTGAGAGCTCTAGCAGCTTTTAAACATGTGCTCACCAGCTCTGTAGCTGCTTTTGAGAGTTCCAGTAGCAGTAACATTTATATACACAAATCAAGACAAACAAACATGCAAACCCTAATATTTCAGCAGTAACTAAGAGATGTTACTGCATTTTGTCCAAGAGAAGACCCTGTACACACCACCAACTATTCTTACCATGGAACCTTGGACTGGGGAAAAGATTGAATCAAGTGACTTCAACAAATGGGCACCTGGGACTGGGGAATATATGGAGGAATTGCAAATTCCCACTGACAAGCAGTTACCACGTGGATCTTGGGAGAGGATCAAGGACTGAGGTTTTCTGCTAATTCAACAAGAACTGTAGGCTCAACTACCAGAAGCCCCCAGCATGGAACTGACTGGTAAGCCAATTATATTGGGCACTTGACACAAAGAAAATAGAGCTCAGAACTGAGACAAACTTGCTCACAGCCTTCAGAAATGGTGGGAAAGACAGGTAACTCTAAAGTGTTTGCAGAAACCAGGTCTGTGTTTCTCATTGTCCCTGAATGCCATCAAAAGTCTACTGCAGATCTCATCACTGCCACCAAATATGTTTTTAAAAATTTCAACTTAGTGGATTTGAAGCTCTAACTGGCTTTATTCAATAATTTATAGATGGGGGGGGAGAAAAAGAAAGGTGCTAGTAGAATAGATTGTTTCAGTCAAGGTCATCCTCCTTGGGGGGAAGGGTGGAGTCTGTCATGCAGATTACTTCATTAGTGGGGACCAGGTAAGTCCAGATTGACTAGTTAAAGGTCGCATTCCTGGGAGAGGCTGAAACTACAATTAGGTTAGATATTAAATCTTGGTTTGCTGATATGAGCCTTAGCACAAGTGACTCTATTTTAAGCCTGCTGTCTCTTTGTATCATTAATAGAAGACAAGGTTGAATATTGGTTCCCCTCCAAAATCACTGAAACACCCTGTTAATAAGGCAAAGCCATGTTCATCATTTCCTGAGGCAAGGAGAACACCATCTCTACATGGTCTTCCTACTGCTTCTGAGGTAGAAGGGCAGATTTAAGCAACTTTTTGAGATGTCCAAGTCTGGCTTTACATGGTTCTTTCAGTGTGAGAGCTAAGGAGGGGCTGATTATGGTTCATAAGGGTCATAATATAATAGGTTAGGGTTGGTAGACACAAAGAGTCTTGGGGTAGAATCTGTCCTTTTGTGTTTTTTTTACTGATGACTTAAGAGACCTTTCAGGAAGTTCCTGCAGTTATTTGAAACTTTTATCTTCTTGGGCAAGAGTCTTGGGAATAGTAAAATATTGATGAAAACAGTGGAACAGTGAAGACAGTAAAGTGTATGCAGAAAATTTGGGTTCTTACTAAGTGGGACCCTATCAAGGCTGATCACAGTGGGGGCAGCCTCAGAGTTGGTGACCAATGGCCTTTACTGCTGACAGACTGTGAGCATCACCCTCTTGGAAGTAATCACTGAGGGCCTGTGAGTCCTGCAGCCATAGTCTTCTCCCCCCTCATCCCAAGAAGGGTTCTGTTTGGCTAAGAGGTCATCTTTCCCTTCAGATCAGGTGTCAGGATGAAGTCTGGAAAATAAGAGTGCAAGTTCTTGATTTCATGTTCTTTTTATTTTTTAATTAATTAATTAATTAATTAATTAATTAATATTTTTGCTGGTCCTATGAGTAAGGAGGAGAAATTTGTACAGGATAGTGGTAAGAGGGATGACAGTGAGCCATGAAGAGCCACAGAAGCAGGTGCATCTCCATGCTAATGCGATCCTATGTTCCTCAGCACACCTGAGGAGCTCTAGCTTTTTATCTCAAAGTAACCCAGTATGCAGGGGGAGAATTTCTCTGCTCCCAGCTTCTAAAGAGTTGTATTGAGCAACTGTGAATAAAAAACAATTAAATTTGCTAAAGGTCTGAGAAATCAGATCTAATCTCTTTGGGGACTTGGAAAAAACAAGCAAACAAAAGAGCTGAGTTATCGATTGCTGCATTTCAGCAGCTCTTAATCTGAAATGAAATCAGCCTGGGCTTGGGCCCAAAGGCCAGAGACCCTGATATCCATTCTCCCCTTGTCAGAAGGCCCACCTGTCAGAACAAGGCTTCCCTGCTCAACGACTAAATTAGTAGGCAGGTGGCAGGTTGCAGAGAGATGCAGCCATTGGGCTTTCTTGGGGCACAAAAGGCAGAGGAAGAACTGGAATATTTTCTTAAGTGTAAAGCAGTGAAGCAAATTGAGTTCATAGGGTCAACATTATTCTTCCTCACCATATCGACAGAAGCACCTAATCTGGCCAGCAGCACTGTGCCTTGATCCTTATATTTCCCTTTTATGAGGTGCTGTCACTCTATTATCTTCCCCCAAGTTGGTCTTTACCCCTTTGACCTTCAGAGGTGGAGAGGGAGGAAGGCAGCAGGACTGGTGGTGGGTGCTTACCAGGGAGGAGAAAGACTTTGACCTTGAATAAACTAGATATTTAGCCTTCCCTGAGTTCAGGTTGTGTCTAGGATAAAATGAGGGTAGTAGGGGTCTCACCAGCTTGTCTAGTTCTGAAGCAGAAGACTGGTATCTGAGAGGTCAAGGTATCTAATTTATTTTTTGTTTGTTTGTTGTGTTGTGTTTTATTTTGATTTGTTTTGGTAACTGTAAGAAAGGTCATTTCATAGTCTCCAAAACAAACCAAATGAATTTCTGGTATAAAAAAATGTGAATCTTTCAACAAAGATCTAGCAGACAAGTTAGAATGTCTTTTTTTTTAAATTTTTTTTAACGTTTTATTTATTTTTGAGACAGAGAGAGACAGAGCATGAACGGGGGAGGGGCAGAGAGAGGGGGAGACACAGAATGGAAGCAGGCTCCAGGCTCTGAGCCATCAGCCCAGAGCCCGACGCGGGGCTCAAACTCACGGACCGCGAGATCGTGACCTGAGCTGAAGTCAGACGCTCAACCGACTGAGCCACCCAGGCGCCCCAGAATGTCTTGAAAGTTATAGCTTCTCAGTTTACCTTCTTAGATCCAGAAACAAGAAAGAGGAAAATGCTCAATACTTACTTTTAGGGAGACCCTTTTGCCTTCATCCATTCAGGTTGTTATAATAGAATACTATAGACTGAATGGTTTATAAACAACGGAAATTTATTTCTTACAGTCCTGGAAGGTAGAAGTTTAAGATCAGGGTCTAGCAGATTCAGTGTCTGGTGAGGGCTCACTTCTTGGTTCACAGATAACCATCCTCTCACTGTGTCCTTGTGTGGCTGAAGGGGCAAGGGAGCTCCCTGGAGTCCCTTGATAAGTGCACTAATTTCTTTCACGATGGCTCCACACTCATCACCTAATGTCTCTCAGAGACCCCACCTCTGAATACCATCACATGAGGAATTATGTGTCGATGTATGAATTTTGGGAGAATGCTACCTTCAGTCTTTAGCACTTTCGAACTGTGGTCCCCAGGAAACTACAAGGCAGATGAATCTGAAAATTTGAAGATTTATAGTTTAAATTATTAATTCATCATGAATAGGATTAGACCTCACCTCCATGCACCCTGTCCATCAATGTTCTGCACACATCCCAGATTCACTTTGATTCACAGCTAAACTTCTTTAATTTTTTAAGTATTTATTTATTTTTGAGGGAGGGGGAGAAAGAGAGAGAAAGAGAGAGGGAACACAAGCAGGGGAGGGGCAGGGAGAGATGGAGACACAGAATCTAAAGCAGGCTCCAGGCTCCAAGCAGTCAGCACAGAGCCTGATGTGGGGCTTGAACCTGTGAACCGTGAGATCAAGACCTGAGCTAAAAGCAGACAGTTAACCAACTGATATACCCAGGCACCCCCACAGCTAAACTTCTTGAAATTGGGTCTCCAAATCTTATTTCTCAGTGTACTGCAAATCAGGTTTTATTGTGACCACTGGAAAACCATATCTTACCATTGACTAAGCTTCCTATTCCTTGTTAAACTTAATTTTCTTGAAGGAGTTGGCATAGTAGATCACTCCTTCCTTGAAGTGATTGTCAATCTTGATGTCTTAAAAGTAGATGTATTCTTGCCAAGGGTCTCTCACTTAAGATCTAGGTGATGGTAACACTCTATATGACTGAGGAGGACAGCTGGGAACAAACCTATGGATTCCCAGAGCCATATAGTGGAGAGATGGACAAGAGAGGACAGTCTCCTCAGAAAGGAGTGCAAAGAGCTACTGGACAGGTGGAAAAAACACCTGGATTCTCTTTCACTTCAAAGTGGTGGGTAAGGTCCAAATAACCCTCAGATTCTTATCTGTAAATAGGGATAGGTTACTAGTTTTGCTGGGATGTTGTAAGAATTCAGTAAGTGTCCAAAGTATTTTCACAAGTCATTCATGAGCTCAGATTTTGGACATCATTACTTTAAAAAAAAGTTTTTTTAATGTTTATTTATTTTTTGAGAGAGAGAGACAGTCAGAGTGTGAGCAGGGGAGGGGCAGAGAGAGAGAGGGAGACACAGAATCTGAAGCAGGCTCCAGGCTCCGAGCTGTCACCACAGAGCCCAATGTGGGGCTCAAATTCATAAGCTGTGAGACCATACCTGAACCGGAGTCAGACGCTTAACTGACTGAGCCACCCAGGCACCCCTGGACATCATTACTTTTTAGAGTAATAATCTGTAACACCTGTAATTATAATGATAATTACAGTTATGAAAAAAATATGAATAACAAGGGCGCAAAGTAACACAAAATAAGTAAGCTGTATACTTAAACAGGAATGTTGAAACAAATAAAAAAATATAGGGAACACTAAAGACACTTGAATTGGCAACTCTGGTATTTCCATATATGCTATGTGAACATTTATCAAACTAGGGGTCTTTCATGAAAGAAATGCTGAAAAATGCATTTTGCCTACTCTCTGTACCACCAGGGTTTTTTTTCCCCCCACACAGTATTTCTCTAATGTACTTATTCAGTAGGATTTATAATACAATTATGAATTCATGTCATAAACCTATCCTCATTTCCAGAAATAGCTCGCATTTCTCTCCAATGTGTCCCCAGGCACTCTGATCTTACACTGATCATGGCACTGACAGGGCCACTGTTGGTTTACTTCTCAGTCTGCCTCAAATGTTATTTGAATTTCTGAAGGATGGGGATGGTATCTTGTTCACTATGCCTCCACTAGCTAGTATAGTGTGAAACACTTAAGTTGTGCTCAAAAGGTATTTGCTAGCTACTCATGCATTCATTCATTCATTTATTCATTTGTGGAGTGCCTTTCACTGTGCTGGGCCCTGGACGTGCAGCAGTGCCAGTCAGGCTTAGTCATACAGACTCTAGATGTGCAGAGCCTAGCCATAAGGAATGATTTAATTAAAATTGCAGTAAATACAACAATTCAAAAATGTAATGTGCTAGGAGAATATACACAGGGATTCCCAACCATGTAAAGGGCATAGGAAAGGGTTTTTGAGGAAATTACATTAAAATCTAAAATCTAAGGGTTGGGGGTGTGAATGGTGGAGAGGGAATAATGCAGACTGAAAGAGCTGCAGAAAGCCTGTGATGGGAGGATGTGTCTGGAACACCAAAACTACGAAACACCTGAGCCCCAGATAGGCAAGAAGACTGACTTCCTCTGGGCTGCCAAGTCAATTAACAGCAGAGGAGGGACTGGAATCCAGGGTTTTACTCCCAGGCTACACAGGACAACATATAGCTGTGATCCGGAAGACAGAAAGCCTTGAGCAATTTGAGAGTGACAGTGGGCAAAGATCCAGACTGATTACAGAAAAGGGAAGCAGCAAGTTCATTGGGACTAAATGGTTCTTCTTCAGCAAGACATCTGTCCTGTACCTTATCACAGCGCTCAGATGGCAGGATTGGAGCTGACAGGTCCTGGGCCCCATGGCGCACCCTGCCCATTTTCCTCTGTTAGATATCTTCCCTGCAGTTTACAGCCCTGGGGGCCTTACTGAGCCCCAAGCCCTGAATAACCTGCCTCCCCCAGAATGCTGTCTCTCAGCAGGATCCTGCAGGTTGCCACCCTAATAGTCTGTCTCCCCACAGGCCTCCTAAACCCATTGCTGGATCCCAGTCGGGATCTTCCCTATCCACTGGGCTGTCCCCTGAGGTATACTGCAGTATCCTACAAGCTGCAGGGAGATGGGCTATGGTGATTCATGGTAGCTTGATTCGTAGCAGCTCAGTGCAAAGTGTCGCAGAGACCTGCAAAAATCCCCATGGTCTTGATTATGTTTGCCTTTTGCTGTTTATCAGTGGTACCTGTCTGTTTTTATAGCCACTCCTCAGCTACGCTCAGGACTGCAGCTTTCCTGATGGCAATCACTCCCTAAGAGTATGGCTTTCCCATTTGGGCTTTGTGGGCGGTGGGAGGGGACAGAAAAGAAAAGAGGATCCAGATGTGGAATTATTCATCCAACACTGTGAGGGCTACTGCCTTGGTTGAGGCACATGTCCCTTGATATTTTCTTCTTGTTCAAGACACGCTCCACCCCTACGTCTTCTCATATATTCACATTTAACTTTGTGGGAGGTGGAGGAGAATGACAGGCAGGTAAGTTAAAAAAGATACCTCTAAGCAAAGACAAATTGAGGTTAATGATCTCCTTATCTGCCTCCCTCCATAAATACGGAGTTTCAAGAAAACCAGTGACTCTTGTGCTCATGAACTACCCCCAGCCACATGCTGTCCACGCATTAGTCCACACGTTAATTCAGTAAATACTTCTCATCTTACTTGATTCTCACAACCACCCTAAGATTTGGATGAAGTAGTTTGGTTTATATGTCCATTTCACAGATGAACAGGTGATCTTCTCCAGGTTACACAAAGCCTGGAGCCCTACGTCTTCCCACAATGCCCCCCCCCCAACTCCTCACCTTCCCACCACACTCCACTGCATCCCATCTCTCCTACACTGCTCTCTACCTCTTCCTCCCCCTCAGCACCTCCCACCTCCTCCTTCCCACTCCTGAACCCTCTCAGTTCCCAGCTCCCCTGCCACACCCCAACACTCCCCACCATTCCCCACCTCCCCCACACCACCCCTAACTCCTCTTCCCCGCAGCATCTCCTACCTCTTCCCCCCCCACTCATGACCCTGCTCTCTCCCCAGCTCTCCCACCACACCCCAACACTACCCACAATTCCCCACCACCCCCACAACCCTCTGTCTCCTTGCCTCCTACCCCTATAACCTCCTACCTCTCCCCATCATCCGCCACCCCCATTTCACCCTACCTCCCAAGCCACTTTTTCTTGAACTTTCTTGTTTTGGGTGATGGAAGAAGGGTTGATGAAAGGGATTTACAAAATAAAATTTCAAGGAAGAAACACTTTTACACTTAATGACTCTTATTTGAGAGTTTTAAAAATATTTGTTTTAAAAATGTTTAGGGGCACCTGGGTGGCTCAGTCAGTTGAACATCTGACTTTGATTTTGGCTCAGGTTATGATCCCAGGGTCATGGGATTGAGCCCCAAATGGGGCTCTGCACTGAGTGTGGAGCCTGCTTAAGATTCTCTCTCTCTCTCTCTCTCTCTCTCTCTTTCTCTGTCTCTCTCTCTGCCCCTCTCCTTCTCTTGCAAGATCTCTCTCTCTCTCAAAAAAAAATAAAAATTTAAAAATGTTTGATAATTATAGGGGATTTTAAATCTACATAGAGGGGAAGGATTCCACTCTCCGCACTTCCAAGGCCTCTTTAACCATTATGAATTTTTACCAATAATAACACTATAGTAGTGGTGGGGGTGGGGAGTACTTAATTCCTCTACAAGGAGAGAACTGTCATTTTTGATATAAGAAGATAGGCCTTAGGATGAAGTTGTATGTAGACAAATTCGTTCATTCCTTTATTTTCTGCTAGGCACTGGGGAAATAATGGTTAAGAAACCAAGACCCATACCTCAATGGACTCTGCAGTCTAGTGGGGAAGACAGATAATAAATGAATAATTTTCTCATTAAAAATTGTGATGATTGCTCAGAAGAAGAACAAATTTCTGTGAGAGAAACTGACATAGGGCCTGTTTTATATTGGAGGGTGTCAGAAAAGACATTTTTGAGGAAGCGACAGTTAAATTGAGAAGGCAAAGAGATAAACTCTTGGCCTATTTATAAGAGATTAATGAATTATTCAAGGTCACATCTCTAGGACATAGTAGAATTAGGGCTAGGGGTCAAAGGACCTCAAATCTATGACTGAAAAAAGAATATTATTTTTTATCAAAATAATTAAATACCAATAGTAGTGCAAGTTCAATTAAAACAAAACAAAACAAAACAAAACAAAACAAAACAAAACAAATGGCCTCACGGTCCTCATCCAGGAATCCCATTCTCCATAGGCAGCCATCTTCAACTGCCATTCTGTGTATTTATCTTCAGATTTCTAAATAGCATGATTGTAAATCTACTTTATAAATTCCAAATATTAATTTGCTACAGAGAATGTAGCTTTACAACTCTTACATACCCCCTGTTACATTTACTTCTCATATTTTCCTAACATGTAGTTTTACATCACAATTTTGGCTGAATCAATAGTCAATATTCAAATTATCAATATAATGCAAGTCAAATCAAGTGAATCATGATTCCATTGCTTTCTTAGACAGCTTGTTCCACTTTCTGGAGCAACTTAATTGTGTGTATATATATATATATATATATATATATATGCCTGTTTTCTCCAGAATTTTTTCCCTTGCACTGCATAAAAGTTGCAAGTATGAGGTAGCCTAATGCTTCTCATTATTGTTGTTTGCAGTATTTATCTAAAAGTCTGTCTTCTAGAACCCTCAACTGTCCTCATCCAGTTTGAGCTGGGTGCTCCCCATGCCTGCTTCACAGTTCTCACCCAGAAATTCCCCATTACAGTCATCTGGTGCCCCTCTCCCAGGTTGGAATATCTGTTTCTAGGACACTATGAGTTCTTTTTCTTGATGTCAGTTAATTCCTGAGGGACACATTGACAACTTGCTTGTTTGAAAAAAATATATGTCTTTCTTCACACATTATCCTTAGTTTGCTTTGATATAGAATTCTTACCTCAAAAAGTCTTTACCTCAATTTTCTTTATTATCCTGTATCTTCCAAGGGGGGATGCTTAGAAATGTGCCACTCTGGTTTCTGATTCTGTCTGTGACCTATATTTTTTCCTAAGAAGGTCTTAGGCAATTCTCTTTATCCCTGGTATTTTGGAATTTCTTTATACAGTGGCTTGGTGTGGAAATTTGCTTTTATTTTGTTTTATTTTTTTTTTAATTTGTTCTCATGGCTACTTGCTAAATTCCTTTTCAGTTAGTTTTGGAAACTTGCATTTTGGTATTTATTTAATTTTCTCTGTTTTTTTTTTTCTCTTTTTCCTTCTGGATGTCCCATTAAATGGAGTTTGTATTTTTTAAAAAATATTCTTTCGTTTCTATTTTCTATATTTGTGTCCTACTCTCTGGGAGAGTTCCTCAACTTTATCATGCTATGTGTAAAATTAATATTACTTAATTTCTTTTTTAGCTAAACATTTTTAATTTCCAAGAGTCCTTTGTTATTTTCCACTTAGTATTTGTTTTTGAGAGGTAAATGCTTAGAAGCTCTTTGGAAGTTTATATGTGACCAAGCTGACCAGGGGGCTTTATTGTAAGCTAATGGTGAGAAGCCAG
This sequence comes from Lynx canadensis, assembly GCF_007474595.2. Lineage (NCBI taxonomy): Eukaryota > Metazoa > Chordata > Mammalia > Carnivora > Felidae > Lynx > Lynx canadensis. The sequence goes on from NC_044312.2 coordinate 28,060,109, forward strand.
ACATTTTGTTGGGGAACGCTAAAGTCTTGACAATTTTGCACTATTCTTGTGCGTGCATTTTTTCAAAGGAGACTCTTCCAATCTGCTTAAATCCTGCTTACCTCTAATTCTACTGTGCCTTCTCTCCGATTGGTTCTCTTATTGAACGTGCATCAGGATTACCTGCAGGGCTGGTTAAGATGCAGATTGCTGGGTCTATTGCACAGATGTTCTGATTCAATAACTCTGGGGTGGGGCCTGGGAATCTGCACTTATAACAAGTTCCCAGGTGACACTGATGCTATTGATTTGGGGACCACATTTTTAAAAATCACTGCCCTAGAGAATAAGCTTTCCATCTCTTACCAGGATAGAAGTCTTGCTCCTTGGTCCGAGAGAGGATTTAGGGAATGTAACCTTTCCTCAGAGAGACTTTCAACAGTATCCCTGTTTCCTGCCTGATCCATTACCACAGCCTCCATAAATATATGGTGAGTATTTCTAGAGGTTCACAGCCTGAATCAGCTTACTTCTCCCATCCAGACATTGCAGTTTTAACTTTCCTTGCTTGGCTAAATCAGTTACTATTCATTCATCTGCTCTCCATTCTATACAATTTTGTCAACATAATTCATCTGCTGATGTTTTCTCTCTTGTTTAATCTGTCTATACTGATTTTTTCTTTGCTATTTTAGAGAGGTATTGGAAGAAAGTAGAACTTAACACAGTTCTTCAGGACATGTAGTCATGTCAAGATTATTTTGATTGCAGGACATTGCCTCCCTTCCCCTGATTAAACACAACTCTCATTGGCCATCCGCTTAGAATGAGCCGATGCTGTCCCCAACCAAAGCCCAGAGACCATGAATGTGCCATTATCCTAATCACGCAAAGCACTCTCATTTCCATTCCTGCTGAGGGAGGAACGCTTCCCAGAACTAAAATCCCAACCACTAAAAGAAGAAAAGGCAGTTTGATGTTTTCTTCACTGTTTGGAAATTTTTCTAGCACAACAAGCTGTTTATCCTCCACTCTGGTTCTTATTGAATTAAGTAGGGAGAAAAGAAATCAATTCACTCTCCATATGCTGCACGGTAAAAACCAGCATTCACTAAACACTATGGAATATGTAGGAAAGAGGAAAAAAGATAAATCCATCAACTAACAAGATAAGTGCCTTGTTCCTCCATCTGTTACTGTTGTGTCCTTATCTGGGATAGGAGCATGGCAGCCACGATATATCTTGTGTCAGGTATTATATTCCAAAGTCATATGAATGAATTTTCATGCTAGTAACCATCCATGATCTAGCTCAGCCACAGCTAAATTTGTCCTAAGGCACCACCTGTCTTTTTGCATTTGGAAGTCCATTGAATTCACAGGCAGGAATAGGGTTGGCTGCTGCTACTGCTGGGCGATAGTATCTATCTCATAGCTTTTCCAGCATGGTTCTCTCTCTGCTGAGCAAGGGCTGGTAGTGATGACTTAGTTGATTCACCTCTGAGGAAGTGCTGGTGTCCTTACAGGAAACAGGACAAAATTGGAAACCAGGAGAAAACATATATAGAGATTCTGTGTAAGGGTACATCAACAATGATTAAATCATTGATTAGATGATTGATTAGATGTACCACTTCATAGATCACTGGGGAAAACTTCAAAATAGTGTTCAATTAGAATGACATCTCAGACTCTTCAGCAGTCCCAATTATACTGTGATGATTTCCTCATTCAAAAACAGGGTTTATTTTGAGGACTCAGCCTTTACTGAGCATCCAGGTGCAAAAACAGAGATGATGACACGTGGCATTGGAACTCGTGATTTTGGCATTTCTGACAAGGGCTGAAATCTCAGTATATAGATATAGCTTGTTTGGGTCCATAGTTGAAACTGAGCCTCACATTTTATTGTAGAGATTGTGTAACTCATCACGTATTATCATTACCATCATCATCATCATCATCATCCTTGACAATGATGGCAGCAGCAACAACACTACAACAGAGTGTGCATTGCAGATTTCAGCCTTTACTGTGTCCATCCTTGTTGTCATAACCTGACAGCATCTACTAAATTCAGTGTGCTGGAGAGGGTTACTTAGGCTATAGTGCTCATGAGCTAGATTTGCTTCAGGGATCCAGGTGAAAAACAATGAGCAACTCAACTTTGTTAGTGCTAAGGTGTTGGAAAGAAGGGAACCAGGTTGGAAATAAAGACTGATTATACCATGATATGATAAAGAAGAGTAGAAAGTGAGGTGTGCCTTCCACCTCCATCTTAGCTAGAAGTCAAGATGCCTGGGTTTGTGGTTGTACCATATTTGGAGAATAGGAAAAAATAGGTCATATTTATAGAGGAAAGCCTCAGTTTTCTTTGGAATATATTGAGATTGAGATGCCTGTGAGTCATCCAACAAGGGCTGTCCTGCAAGCAATGAGTATAAAACTTACTGGAAATACCTAGAGATACAGACATAGACATGGGACCATCAGTGTACAGGTGGCATGGTAGGCCGTCTTTATGATGGTCCCCAATGGTTCCCATCTACTGACTTCACACCCTGTGTAATGTCTTCCCCTTGAGGTGGGCTGGACTTACAGATTGACTTCTAATTGTATCTAATTGTATTAGACTACAGCAGAAGTAATGTGATATCACTTCCAAGACTGTGTTATAATAGTATTGTGTCTTCTACCTGGGGATGTCTTTATCAGTCCCTCTTGGAAGGAGAAGAAGACCCCTCTCCCCCATTCCTCCAATTGTGCCTTCTGGTGAAACCACACCCTTGCCCAACAGCTTGAATACAGCCTCATGAGAGATCTTGATTCAGAGGCACTCAGCTAAGTCTCTTTCTGATTCCTGACCCACAGAAACCATAGAATAATAAATGTTTGCAGTATTAATTTGTAGAGTATTAAGGCATTTATTACATAGCAATGCATTACTAAAATAGGTAATTAAAATTATGAGACTATTGAGCCCATCCAGGAGGATGGTGTAGAGAAAAGTAAATAGAACCCTGATGCTCATCAATGTCTAGGTAGACAAAAGAGTGGAGGAGGAAGAAGAAGAGGAAGAGGAGGAGGGGAAGGGGGAGGTAGGAGGAGGAAGAAGAGGAAGAAGAAGAAAAAGGAGAAGACGAAGAAAAAGGGGAGGGAGAGGGAGAAAAGTAGGGGGATAAAAACCAGATGGCAGTGGAATGATGAATAACTGGCATGTGAGAAGGGGAGAGGGAGATCATAGACTATATTTTTTGTGCTTCTTTTGGTTGTTTTGTTTGTTTGTCAGTTGAGTGTTTTTACTGTTTTGAGACAAATGATTGAGGAAGGGGAAGGATTGGTTTATAAAGGAATACATGGCATAAGATGACAATTATTCATTATGTAAGTACCTGAATGTGTTTATGATTACAATAGGTCCAGAAGAATAGGGAAAGTGGAAATTTCAGCATAGGTTAAGGGTGACCAAAGGGAGAAAACCACAGACAAATGGGAGAAGGTAGAGTCAAGTACACAGGTGGAGGCATTTGACCTAAATAGAACTGTAGCTCATCAGTTAAAACTGGAGGAAAGATGTAAGGGAAGACTAAATGTGGGCATAAATATGCTTCTGGAAAGGAGGATGAGAAATTGTGGTAAATAAAATTTGACCTTGATTTACTTATCAAAGCAGGAAGGATGCATAACAAGACAGTGCTTTTCAAACTTTATATTCATCCCTAATGAGAAATAAGAGTTAATACACATCCCTAGCAATCTGGAGTCATAGCACAAAGTGGTCAGCAGCAAGCTCAAAAACTAAAATTAATTATTAATACTTATTATTTATATTATATTCATGTTCTAGCCATGTCTTAATTATGTTTTGAGTTTGCTATAATGTTTAGCTTTCTTACAAAATTATTCAAATAAGTGTATGTTTCTGAAGGCTGCATTATATCTCTCTTGCAGTATGTTTATCTTGACACATTGGCTTGTGCCCCTAAGGGTATTTATAGAGCAGTTTGAAAGTTCCAGCATTAAACCATTAGCACCCACTGACACATTAGCTCAATCAGATTTTGAGATTCATTCAGTTCTCAATGGTCACAATGGGAAGCACAGAGCTTCATCCAAGTCAATGAATGAGAAAAATAAAATTTATATGTAGTTGGGGAGATAGGTTAAGAAAGCAGAGGGAACAATCTTAAGCCAGGGGTGACATTTCTAGAATTGGGTAGGTCTCTTTGGTGAACCAGGGGTGTCGTTGTGGAGCATCACGAGGGAGCTGATCTTTGAGGGCAGGCATGGCATACGGCAATCAACTCCAAAGTGTGTGAGTAGGCTGTAAATAGATGGGAGTTGTTGAGGGGTGTAATGGTGTAAGTTACAAAGACACATCTGACTTCCCAACTTTTGTAAGTGATGGACCTGGCAGGTAAGGTCAATTAACAAGTCATGCAAGATGAGACTTACATATACCATCCGACCTCCTTTGCTTTTCGGGGACAACATACAAATTATTATAAGCCCAATTTTTTTTTTTTTTCTGTTCAGGGGTTGGCAAACTAAGGCCCAGTGGTCAAATCCAGTCTGTCATTTATTTTAGGAAGAAAAAAAAGTTTCATGGGAATATAGCTAGGCTTATTAGCTGACATATTGTCCATGGTTGTTTTTCCCTATAATGACAGATTTTAGTAATTGTGACAATGATTTTATGGTTCACCACGCCTAAAATATTTACTACCTGTCTATTTATAGAAAAAGACCCCAAATCTAGATTGACCTATCTTACAAGATAAAACTTAATGAGTTTTGCAGATCACTCCTGCTCATTTTCAACAATAATTCTGAGTTTCCAAACATTCAGTTTAAGACTCTTCAAGCCTCATGAAGGAAGGGCTTTCTTACACTTAAGAGATTTCTTGGGGCATTTGGACAGCTCAGTCAGTTGAACATCCAACTTTTTTGGTTCCGGTCATGATCTCTCAGTTTGTGAGTTCAAGCCCTGCATTGAGCTCTCTGCTGTCAGCACAGAGCCTGCTTCAGATCCTCTGTCAGCCTATCTCTCTGTCCCTCCTCATCTTGCATTCTCCCAGAAATAAATAAATATTAAAAATAAAAAGAGATTTCTCAACCTTTACCTGATCCTCTTCTACAGTTTGGTAGTATAAGTCCATTAGAATTTTCTTTGCTTAAATACAGGTTTTTAAAACCTTATTTATTTATTTAAGTGAAATATATAGCAAGGGAGGGGCAGAGAAAGAGGGAGATGGAGAATCCCAAGGAGGATCCATGCTATCAGATGGAGCCTGACTCACGGCTCAATCCCATGAAACATGAGATCATGACCTGAGTTGAAATAAAGAGTCAGATGCTTAACTGACTGAGCCACCCAGGCACCCCTTTAAATACAGTTTTTACTCCAACAGAACTTTGTAAGTTCTGCTCAGCCTTACAACTGTTTCCCAAATTCTCCAATCTGCAGAATTTCTACTGAGAACCAGCCTTTGCATTGTCCCTGTTCACCCTTCTCAGCTGTTCTCCTCCTTTCAAATTTTACATTCTCTCCCTTTTAGAACTTCCAAGAAAGTATCCTCACATTCCTGGACTCAAATTTTGCTCTTTCTCTCTTCTTTGATCCCAAGTAGAGAAGAAGACTCTACTAGTAAGCAAATATATATATTTTTTAATATTAATTCTTCATGTAAAATGCTTTACTCCAACCATTACATCCAGGCATACCTTCATTCACCTTCCTCTCCTTCACTGTGGAAATCCAGAGCCTCTGGAGCCAAATGAAGCAAATGTTTTACAGCCTCTCTTGTAGCACTGGACCACCCTGTGTCCACCCAGAGCCTTCCTCAAGTCATACATACTTCTCTGATTCAGGGTTTGGGATGAAATCAAGTCTAAGTACGTGTATCAATGGCCAGTGCTGACTACATAGGATTTGCTGTGGTTAATTCAGTTTTTAAGACCTGGATGACTAATTACATGCTCAGCACACTTGGGGCCTTCATTTTTACTGTTATCCAGAGAAATGTGCTTCCCAAGAAATGTGTTGTAATTTGAATAGGTCTCAGTTGTGACAGGGACCTAAGCTGAAATTTGGCTGGGGAACATCACAGCACACAGCCTTATTGTATTTAAAGGCATGTGGAAAATTCAGATTTAATTATGGCTAACTTTAAAAACCACTGAGGTCTAATTCGATGCATAGGGTCAGCAACTTGAATACAGATACTAGTCGTTTGGTTTTAGAAAATCTATTTATAGCATAACCTTAGAAGGTGGCACTGATTATCTGGACTCTATCCATTTGAGGGGTTAGGACAGGTCCCCAACACCTGCAGTTTCTTATGCAATCTAGGCCATGAAGGTGGAAGTTAGAGGAAGGCCTAATATGTGGGTTTATATGGATGTGCAAGGCTCTCAGGCACCTTCTAACAACTTAACACAGAGCAATTCATTTTAAACCCTGTCTACTCCCAGAGCAGTTCCTTCATTGGGCTAGATTAGGGTATCAGGATATAGAAGAAAGAATGGATGTGACATTTACAGAGCACGTGCATGGGAGAAACTTTTCCAGACTCTTAATGCATGTTACATATGCCTACCATCCTTTGAGCACCTACTACATGGTAGTATAATGCTGGGCTCTTTGTACCCATTAGCTATGTGGCAGGAGGGTGAGTATTACTGACCAGAATTACAGCTGCACTGCTTCTGACATGAAAAGCTGTCCCAGAGATTATTATGCACGGCCGGAAGCTTCCAGCTGCAGGACTATGAGCTTTGTTTGGTAGGAGGGGATGGCATACATTTGATAGTGGAGAAAGCATTTGAAGGCTAGTAGGTGCCACGAGTGTGAAACTTCTGAGGAAAAATACTATGTGGTGAGGATTTTTAAGGACATTTCACTGTGTAATACATGCTATAACCTCTCTGTCTTCCCCTTTAATTATGCCTATATTCATTTTCACTGAGATCCTGAAACAGCATATTGCACCTGGCTGTGAGGGGATCCAGGTTTTTTTTAGGTTGTATGTTGCTACCTGTCTTGAACACCTACTATGTGCCAAGCACCATCCTAAATACATCATATGCATTTTCTCAGGTATTCCTCAAAAAAGTTCTTAGAAGTGGATACTATTCCTAAACCTAGACTTGGACAGGATAAGTACATTGTCTAAAATCATGGTGATAGTAGCAGGCAAAGGTGGGTTTCCAATCAGGTCAACTCCACTTCAGACCTTCACATCTGTCTAGGGCATGCTGGTGAAACTGACAGAAGTCAGTAACCACATCTGAATGGGCTGAGGGCAGAGAAGATGATGGAAAGCAAATGCATTTAAGTACTAGCTTAACTAAAAATAATGCCAGGAAGGAAAGGAAGTCACAGGATATAAATATGAATGTGTAATGCACATCAAAGCCCAAAATAATTATTTTTGCTTTAAATATGCTGCCATTTTATATGATCCATACTAAAGCTCCCCTCTCCTAAACATGGATTGTTGAGTTATTTGTGTTTGCACGTGGATGCATATTCTCATTTTGTGATAATTTTCATGAATTGTGAATATGTGAATATTACAGCTTGGTGTGGGCATGACCAAAGATGGTTATGGATCCCCTAACTTGCTTCTTAGACCCCTAAAGGTGAAAGTTGGGGGTAGTTCCTTCTTTTCTTGGCTTTTCCTTGGATCTATGCTTCGGTTTGTCATTTTATCTTTTCAGAGTTCATGTACTTACCATTGAGTTAAAGGATGTCTTTTTCCTTTGCTTCCCATGTGGCCCTGGTGATTTTGGTTATCTTCAGAGGCTCTCAGATCCCTACTCCAATTTCAATTTGAGCACTCCCTGTGGTTGTGCAGGCTGGGCTAAAGAATCAATTCCTAATCCCCACATTAACACCAATGCATCTCTTTCCTGAGCGCTGCCATTGGCTGCTCTTGGGGGAGAGAGGGAGGGAGAATTGAGCAATCTTTCAGAAGAATAAATATGGTTTGTTTGTATTTGTATTTGCTTCTACGTTGAATTCTGATTGCATCCTGCGCCTTGACACTGCAATTATTATTAATTTCCCCCGTCTGCTCTTCGATTCTTGCTGCCACAAAGACGAAATGATGGATAATGTTAGATGTGGTAATTGGATGAGTTGGGGGAAGGGAGGGGTAGTGAAAGACAGATGTTTCATTATGAGATTTTGAATCTCAGTTTGGGTCTCCAGAGCAGGGGCCTGAAATGAAGCTGCATTTGGGCAATGCGGATGAGGAGCCCAACCTGGCACTCCTGTGTCTGTACTTCACTTATTCTCCTTGAACCTTTGTGTCTCGGGCAGTTAGATTTTACACCCATTTATGGTAAATACTAGAAAGCAAATACGAGAGAACATAGAAACTTGGACCATCCTGATTCTCAGGCTGCTGCATCCCCACTTTGTGGTACATCAGGCCACACAGCCTGACTCGGTGACCATAGCCAGACTGTGTCCTGTTGGCTGGTAAAGTCAGGTCACTCTTGCTTGCAGTATCTCCTGATTTGAGATTACAGATGTGGATTTCATAGCCCTTGCAGAGTGCCAAATCTTAGAGTTTAAGAGGCTAGTTTCTGATGAGGAAGCAGCTCGGGGGACTGCTCTGCACTTGACCCTCCCCCAGTTCATGCTGTCTTTATGCCATTTGAACCCTGAGTGAGGAGCCTGGTGGTGGAATAGCCAGTCACTGCTGTATCACTTTCCCCTCAGTCTCTCCTGGACAGTCTGACCTTTACCCTGAGAACTCTTCTATACACCTGGGCTTGTGCTCACCTGGCATGCTGTCCCTGCCTCACAAACACCAGCTTCTAGTGTGAAGAGGGACAGCAGGAGAAAGCCATGTCCCTAGAATATATACCTGTGTATGTGATGCAGTCCTTCCTGTGCCTCCAGGCATGATATTTCCGGCGTGAGGTGGTAGAATCTGAAACCAAGGAAAGAAGGTGGATTCTCCCCTCTCTGGGGAACAGGAAGACCTTCCAGGTGCTGACAAGAGCCCTCACTCACAAGGAAACCAGCAGAAGAAGCCACACTTGCAGTTTTGTCTTTGCTGTGTAGTTCTAACTGTTGTACAAGCCATGTGGAAGAAAAAGCAGTGCCTTGAGCCAGAGAAGCCTTTTGCCTGTTCCCATGTGTGCTTTACAACACCACCACACAATTCTCCAATTCTCAGTGGACTCTGACTGGGGTCGTACAATTTAACTCGATTTTGATGACACCTCTCCAGAGAGAGTATCAGTTCCCACAGGTAAAGGGCTCAGTCCCACAAGGCTGCCCCAACTTCATACACCAAACCTAAGTCCAGGATTCACCTGTGCTTCTCACTGACTGTCCTAAATTCGTGGTTCCCGTGACCTCCCCATCGGGTACAATCAATTTGCTAGAGTAGCTTATAGAACTCAGAGAAATATTTACTTGAAATTAACAGTTTATTATAAAGAATGTTGTAAAGGATACAGATGAACAGCCAGACACAGAGGAGGAGACATAGAGGAGGTCCAGAAGGATCCCAAGTGCAGGAACTTCAGTCCCTGAGAAACTGGCATGTGCCATCCTCCCGGCAGATGGATGCATTCACCAACCCAGAGCTCATCAAAGCTCCTTCGAGAATTTTTATAAAGCTTAATCGGCAGCCTCCTCCTTCACTTCCCCAGAAGTCAATGGGTGGTGCTGAAAGTTCAAGACTTCTCAATCACCTATTCTTGCTAGTGACCAGCCCCATCCTGATGTTATCTGGAGGCCACAGCCTAAGTCACATTAGTATGAGCACCCTCATTGCTATCAAATAGGGGCTTCTTATGAATGACACTTCTCTCATTCATAAAATTCCTGTGGTTTGAGGGGGTCTGAAGTCAATGGGTGGTGCTGAAAGTTCAAGCCTTCTCAATCACCTATTCTTGCTAGTGACCAGCCCCATCCTGACGTTATCTGGAGGCCACAGCCTAAGTCACATTGGTATATGAGCACCCTCATTGCTATCAAATAGGGGCTTCTTATGAATGACACTTCTCTCATTCATAAAATTCCTGTGGTTTGAGGGGGTCTGCGCCTGGAACTGAGACAATGATCAAATGTATTTCTTATCACACCTGTCCCTGAGATGGCCCTCTCATAGCCTTTCCATTCAGGGCTGAAGTTTCCTGCTGTGTCCCCAGCCAACAGGACTGTGATGCTAGTGACCCCAAGTCTCATGAAAAAAGCCACTAAATGATAATGCCTTTGACCTAGCCTGGACTGGACCACAACAGAGCTGGAGACCTGGTGGCCATAGTTATTTCGGGGAATCTTGCTGGGGACGTCTCTTCTCAGACCCTGCTTCTGCTTGGGAGAAAGTTCTTATTCCTTCTCCATGAATCCTCCAGGGCATAGTAGCAGGGCCCACAATGCACAAATACAAAAAAGAAGGGAGACAGAGCATTGTAGTGAACAGGAAGCATTTGGCAAACAAAGGACTACAATAGGCGATCTCAGGGAAGGGAAGGAGGGAGAGTCTTGGGGGCTCTGAGCTATAAATCGGTGCAGTCAGATTAGGTGCTTACATTTATTTTTTTCTCATCAGCACAGACACTGTTGTTGGTAATGGAGCTGCCGTGCAGTAACTCAGGCATGAGATTAGCAACAGAGGAAGAACAGCCCGGGAGATGCTGGGCAAGTATGGGTGAGAGAAGCCTGGGGGAGCCTCCCTAGTGGGCTCCAGTGGACAGACACTGGGACTTGCATTTCTCATTTATAGACAGGGAAGGGGCCCTAGAGATAATTAGAGTCCAGCTTCCTCATTTTGCAAAGGCGAGCAGAAGCCCGGATTAATGATGGACTTGCCTAAGATCACATAGCAAGCTTGTTGCAGAGCCTGGGCCAGTATTTGGGGGCAGTAAATATTCCTTTACAGCATGCTTTTCCTCTCTGTAGCCTTGCCTATAGGGGGCTATCATTGCAGGAAAGAGAAAGCATGAGGTAAATGCACAGCCAGCTGGCAGCTTCAGCATCACCCAGATCTTCATCTCCTTCATCTTTTGCAATCACACCCTCTCTCCTTTCCTAAATAAGTCGCACTTTCTCTCTGTCCTTGTGGTAATTTCCATGAGCTGACCCTTCAGAGGAGCATCTGTACGTGAGCACGTGTGTGCACAGAATCAGCAGGGTCCCCTGTGATCTGGCCAATCACATACTCCCCGGGAGGGACAGCAACGTCTTTGGAATTCCCACGTATCTCACGCATATGATCTGAGTGTGGGAAAGCTTATCCCAACAAACAGGGCTGCGCCATCACCTAACCCTGGTTGCCAGATGCATGAGTCAGGGCAAGATGGCTCCTGTCTACTCACTGAACCCATTCAGTTCCACACACTTCCTCTGCATTTACTCAAACTAGCATTGGGTTTGGAGACCTGCAATCCCAGACATCCGGGTATGCATAGGTAGGGTATCATCACTTCTTGAGAGAGTCACTGTTCTAGGGCCACAGCTGGAGTTCTTAACATCTTTTCTCCTCCTTTCTTATAGACCTCAGAGTAAGCTACTTTGTTTAAAGTTGCCACACTTATGTGGTCCCTCAAAAAACTTTCCCAAAGGCTAAACTGCCATGTGGAACAGTCTTCCCAAGTACCCCAGCACCTCCTTGTCTCTGCTAACTCCTCTCTCAGTCCTCAGATTGCTTTCCATCCATCCAGTAGATGGAGAAGAAAACCAGGTTTTTACATATAAGGGGAGGGATTCACACTGAAAAGCTCATGGGCCAGACTTGAAAGTGGTGCATAGTTCCTGTGGGTTCTGTTGCCCAGAACTCAGTCATAGCAACCTACCCATGCCACTCCTAGCTGCCTCTCACCTCATTCTGGGCCATGCTACCTAGAACCCTCCTCCTTTTTTCATTTAATTAATTCCTACTCTGTCAGATTCCAAGGCAGGTTTTGGTTTTACCTCCAAGAAGCCTCTCCCAAATCGCTAACCTGGGAGGTAGGACTACCCACATAGCCATGACACCTTGTACTGGCCTTAGAAAATTTATCACAATGTTGGTGCTACCCATCCCTCTCTCTTAATGGGCCATGAGCATCTCATGGCCTGGACTGTACTCTTGTTTTTGGTTTTGCTTTGTTTTTTTGTTTTTTTATTTATTTATTCTTTTTTTTGGGTATATTTCAGTGGTTCTTAATAGAAATTATAACTTAGAGTTAGTTGGAGGTCTTTTTAATTTTTTTTAATGTTTATTTATTTTTGAGACAGAGAGAAAGACAGAGCATGAACAGGGGAGGGGCAGAGAGAGAGGGAGACACAGAATCGGAAGCAGGCTCCAGGCTCTGAGCCATCAGCCCAGAGCCCTACGTGGGGCTCGAACTCACCGACCGCGAGATCGTGACCTGAGCCGAAGTCGGACGCTCAAACGACTGAGCCACCCAGGCGCCCCAGTTGGAGGTCTTTTTAAATATCTGTGTTTGGGCTCTACCTGCAGATAATAAGCTAGAATCTTTGAGTATAAGGTCCTTATTTTTTTAAAGCTCAAATATTGGGGCACCTGGGTGGTCCAGTCAGTTGAGCATCCCACTTCAGCTCAGGTCATGATCTCACGGTTTGTGGGTTCAAGCCCAGCTTTGGGATCTGTGATGACAGTTCAGAGCCTGGAGCCTGATTTGGATTCTGTGTCTCCCTCTCTCTCTCCCCCTCCCCCACTCGTGCTCTGTTTCTGTCTCTCAAAAATAAATAAATGTAAAAAAAACATTTTTTTAAAGCTCAAATATTTATCCAGGGTTGAAAACCATTATAGTAGATGACTCAGCAATGTTTGTCAAAAGAATAAACGCTTCTTTCCAGCATTTAGGAATGCAAAGGAGATGACACAACACAACAGAGTTCTTCTGGTGTCCAGAAACTCCCTTGGGTAGATTAGGATGTAGTCTCTATACATAGAAATCAATCTGTATTAGTCATCTTCAAAAAATCATTCAAACTTTTTCTATATATTATAAATTGGATATAATAAAATCCTTTTCTTCTGTTTATAGAATTAGGGGAAGAAGATATCTATGTAGAGAAAGAAAAATAAATTAACCAACATTTTATTATAAGCATGTATTGAGTGCCAACTCTATGCCTAATCCCAAATGGGACTTGGGGAGACATACACAGTATGAAAGTATGGATTTTCAATCTAGGTAGGAAAACCAAGCAGACGCACAAGACAAGAGTTTTATAGATGAGTATTTTCTGCAGATATTTTTAAGGAGTACATAACTTGGTACAGATAATTAGAGAAGAAGACAGCATACAATCAGGTGCTAATTATGCAGTGCAGATAATAATATATGAGGAGTAAGAGGAGAGGGAAATCACCATAGGCTGAAGTTTCAGGGAAGGCTTTGCTAAGGGGAGAGGCTATGGGCTCAGGCTGGAAAGATGAGACCACACAAGACTTGGTGTGGGCAGAGGGATACTAGGCCAGGCCAAGGGACTTGTATGTCCAGATGCAGAAATGGGCACATGCAGCTGGACCTTTTTATAGAGGCAGGTTTGACTGGGACGAAAGGTATTTGGGGGGAAAGAACATGAGATCCATGTGCTTGGGGAGGGTGGACCAGATTACGAAGGGCTCTGAGACTGAAGCTGGAGAGGATGGGAAGCATCACTATTGTGTGATCTGGGGACACTGTGGTCACCATGTGTTAGAAAGCAGATTCCGGCCACAGTGTGCATGAAGAGGAGTGTGAGGTTCAACAGCGGCACAGAGGCCCATAAACGACCACTTGGGTTATATGAATGTGACACCAGTGGGCTCCACTCTGGTGGTGGTGGAGGGAGGGATGGGTATATGGCTTTAGGATAGTGAAGAACCCAGGGTCTCAACCTCTCTAGGATGGCTCCCAGCAAAGCTTACAGCACCCACCACATAGACACTTACCTGGGCTTTGGTGCTGTTGCCCCATTTCCTTCTCATCCTTTTTTCCCATAGTCAGAGGTAATTTGGGATCCCTGGATTTGGAAGTGGGGAAGAACATCATTTGGAAGGGATGGGGCCAGAGGCACGGCAGGCTAGATGCTATTTTATCACTGTTAAAGTCTTCTGAATGTTTGGAGTTTTCTGAGCTTAATGGGCTGAGAAATAGAAACTCATTCAGTTGGCAGCAGCCTGGCCTCCCAGCCTGCTGCTTTCCTGCTGGAGCACTGGGGCAGCCTCCCTATCTGCAGGCTCCACTGTCTCCCAAAGATCTTCCATGATTTAGAAGCCTTAGCTTGAACACATTCTTTGCTCTTCCCAGAGCATTCCCCATTCTTTGCATGGGTGGTCTCAGGGGGAGTCCCCCCCTTTGAAGGCTTTCTCCTTTTGTGACTTGAAGAAAGACTTTCCCCTTCCCTGAGCCCAGAATCTCTGCAGAGGGCTACTCATTTCCAGTTGTGAACTGAATTTAAATGGGTTTGCAGGAAGCTTTCTGAACCAGGTGAAGTATGTGTTCTTGTTTGTAGAAAGGTGGGAGGAGTACCTTGTTTTCAATCATGTAAAGGTAAGTGATAAGGTAGGAAAATATCTGCTGTGTAGAGAGTGTTCCCTAATGGAAGCTATTATTAAAATGGACTCTCATTTTCATTTCTGTGAAGACATTGAGGCTCGAGGGGCTTCTTTGTTTTCCCAAGACCCCCTGGATAGTTACAGTCCTTAGTGTGAGCCTAGCTCCTCTGAGATTCCTGAAAGCCCCATATCCTTGTCTTTTAGTGCAGACAGTGCTTAGAAATAGGCTGCACAGGTCCCTGTGATGCGTTTGGGTGGGATAGTATCATTCGTATGACTTTGATACTTTATCCAGTGACCCCTCAAGAAAAAAAAAAATACTAACAATAACACTAATCACCTCTGTGGCCAAGATTCCCTGTGGGACTTTGCAATTTTCAGTGTCCTGGGTGATAAAGCACACAGGACTCTAGTTTCTTTTTGCTCTGGGACCAGCTCTTCTAAGACCATATTTCCATTATATTTTCATATTTCAATGAGGTGGTCTGTCCTACAAAAATACACATGTTGTCAGAGTAGATACTTTCTGAATCTCTCAGCCTCCTCTCATGCCAGCAACATCCTGTCAGGACTGCTGGTCAGGACAGAAATCCAGATCATCAGCCCTGGACTCCTGGAACTCATGGCATGTAGAACTCTCTTAGAGGTGCATATCAAAAGCAGATATAGTTTGGGAAACTGTGAAATAGGAAAGGGGAAAAAATGCCTTCTGTAGAAAACCTAATGTCTACATCTTCCCAAGGGGTGCTTGAAAAAAAAGGAGGCCTCTCATGTGTAATCAATTACAGTCAGTGATCTGAAATATTTCTCTTTTTTTTTAAAGCTTGAAAAAAACAAAGCTTGAAGAACAGTAACTCGTTGATTAGTTACCTGGTACTAACCATTCCACCACAAATCACAGAGCAACTTTTCTGCATGAAGAGTAGAAACTGCTTTTCTCTAGTGGTGGAGAAGGACGAGAGACATAAAGAGAGAGGGAAAGACAACTACAAAGAAAAGAGTAGTTTTATTCAAGGCACAAAACAAGCAAACAAAAGAAAAAGAGCTTATCTGAGAATGACCAAGCCTGCAGGGACCTTACATAGTGTTCATATTGAAAGCATAAATTATGCCATCTCTAAATTCCCAGCATTTGCTCCAAATATCCACGTGATGAAGAGAACATAATAACTATAACATCCATGTGTCACCCTGGCTCTCAGGGGTGCAAGTGTGTCCCTCCGTCAGGGGTTGGGCTGAAGGAGAGGGAGACTGGAGGGCCTGGAGACACCTGTGGGGTCCCTTTGTTCTGCATGGACAGGACTAATGGGTCCCACTCGCAGTAGCAGGTGGGTCAGTACACTGCGCTGAAAAAGCTGCTCCTCTCCTCCTTTCCAACTCTGGGACTTCCTTGGTGGTATCTCTTCCCTTTCCCACCTGGGGGCTTTTTTCTATCACATGCTGCTCCCCATCTCTAAGCAGGTATTTTCTTTGACTTAAGAAAATTCCTTGTTTATTCATTTATTTTTGAGAGAGAGAGAGAGAGAGAGAGCACAAATGGGGGAGGGTCAGAGAGAGAGAGAGACACAGAATCTGAAGCAGGCTCCAGGCTCTGAGCTGTCAGCACAGAGCCCGACGCAGGACTCAAACTCACCGACTATGAAATCATGACCTGAGCAGAAGTCAGATGCTTAACCAACTGAACCATCCAGGTGCCCTAGTTTCTTTGACACTTTAGGAACAGACACCCCTCAGCTCATCTGTAGGAGGATTATTCTGTTTTTCTCTCTTCAAAACTTTTTTCTCTCATTCTTGTTTCTAAAACGCATACAGCAATGGCAGACGTCCCCTAATACACCATTCCTCTCATTGTGCCTACACTGTAGTCCAATGCTTCTTTTCAGAGTTGGAACCATGGCTACAGATTTTGTGGGCAGAGGCAGGGGAGGCAGAGAGGCAGAGCATTTATATCCATCCAAGGAAGCACGCAATTTGCAGGTACTATAAATTTGAGGAAGTCGCCTCCATGGGCAGTGTGTGTGCCTGGAGTGGCAGAGGAAGGGGGAGAAGCAGGGAAGAAGGGGCTGGAGACTTAGAAATTAATGGCATCTGCAGTGAACCGCCACATCCTGATTTGGTAATAAGCTGGGGCCACAGAGAGGAGAAAAATCACCTGTATACAGATCCTGTATTTGGCATAGTTAAATAATTTTAAATGAAACTGTCATCCTTAGGCTTTGAAATGTGCCTCCAGCAAAAGATAAACACAGAGAAGAGAAGACGGAGACGATGGGAGGGAAAGGGGTGCTCAGGGAGGGGGGAGACATCATAATCTTTAATATTTTTAATCAGCCTGTCTTCCAAAAAACAGGAAACATTGTTGCAGATATGCTTGCAGACTATAAATTTTCTGCTGTGTGTGTGTGTGTGTGTGTGTTATTCAATGTAAGCATGATAGTTCCATTTCAGAAGCTCAGCAAGACTTAAAATCTCTGCTTGGCTGCTGCTTGGAAGTGAAGGCATCAGGTGCTGTCAATGGGTGGCTCAGCCATCGACCTGAAACCTGCAAGTATAAAGCAGGAACTGAAGCCAGCACCTTGAATGAACAAAGCTTGGTCACAGATTGGAGGCAACGAGGCACTACAGGCCAGGCTGCATAAGAGGGGTCGCATCCAAGAGGCTGTGCATTATATAAATCCTGCACACCCTCAGGTGTTCCTGTTCTCAGCCTGCTATGGGAATTTCCACCATCAGACTCAGACCACGGAGTTAAACCTGTGCCTTCAAGCTAATACCTTACTGAGAGCCTTGCCACAAAGGAATAGAATAATGTGTCAGGTTAGGGTCCATAACTGTATTGAAAGAACTGTTCCCTAGGAGGAAATTGGCCCCCTGAGGTAGGAATGGAGGCTGCGAAAAATGGAGGAAGGTTTTCAAAAAACCCAGGGACAGGGGCTTAGCCATGGTGTTCAACATCAAATAGAACTTGGCTTAAGTTAGCTCCAATGGAGGATTAAGCCCAGGCCTGGATAGAGGAGCTATGAGGAGGGTCTGGACTTAGTAGGCCATGTATTTGAAACAAAGCAGCTCAGTGCTATGTGTGTGTTTGGTCTGCAGGAAGCATTGGCAAAGAAGGGCTCTCTGAGCAAGGCATCAGGCATTCCTCAACTTGGCATGCCTTCATCTCTGCTTCGGAAGCTGGGCAGGGACTTTCCTTCTTGGTCTTCATCTGGGCATGCCAAAGTCAATCATGCTATCATAGCTCCCAAGATGAATAGCCAGCATAGCTCACAGAGTGGTGCTGCAGGGTAGATAGCATGAAAAGTTGGAGGTCAAGTTTAGCTCCAAGGTAAATGAGACTGAAAAGGGAAAGCAGAGCTCAAAAGCAAACCTTAATATCATGCATAATATTAATTTGGAACCAAAGAACATCTTGACTATGGGGAAAATCCCATCTACTTGCAAGGACTTGTGGGTGATTACATTTTGAGTTGGGGCTAGAGTCAATGACACTGCATATTCCTTTCAGACTTACAACTGTATATATATATATATTTAATTCTCTCATATGGTCCTCTGCTCCAACTAAATTGGAATGTTTGCTGGACTTTGGATCTCTATGCTTTCTTATCTCTATGTTTATAGTTAGGCTCTTCTAACACTTGCAATATCTTCTTCTCAATTCACTCAATACAACACGCCAGGCACTGTGTTAAATTATGGGTGTCCAACATTGTGTAAATTGTGTTAATCATACTCAAGGAGTATGATATTCGTTTTTGGGAGATGGACATGTAGCATAATGCAAACCAATAATCCAATGAATATTTGTTGAATGTCTACTCTGTTTCAGCTGTCCTAGGTGTTAGGGATATATAGCAGTGAAAATAGCAGTCTCTACCCTGCAGGATCCACATGAAGTAAGAAAGCAACTATGGTAAAGAAAAATTTAAAAAAAAGCTAAGTTGGATAGAGGGTATGAGGTATAATTCTTTAGGTAGGGTAGCCAGAGGGAGCTTGGAGACCAGTGGGCTAATGAGGAATGAGGGAAAGGCAGAACAGCAGGAGATTAGGTCAGAGAGAGAAAGGAGGGGCCAGGTCCTGCAGGCTTACTTAGGTGAAGCATTTGCATTTTACTCTGAGTGAGATGGGAAGTCATGGGGGATTGTGAACAGAGAAAGTGGAGAGTGAACAGGTAGAAGAGATGAGAAGTGGACAGATTCTGCAATTTCAAAGTCAAAGAGAATTTGCTGACTTGGGTGTGGGATTTGAAAGACCAGAGGCAAATGTGACTCTGTTTTTGGCCAGAGGTTTGAGAAGAATGGGCATTCCTTTTATGGAAAGAAGACAATGAAGGAGGAGGCAGAGGTGCGCTGGAAATGCAGACAATAAACTCAGGGCATGTTAGGTTTAAGACACCTATGAGATAGGAAAGGGAAGAGGTGAGGTCAGTGTTTGTATGTGAATCTACAGTTCAAGGAGAGGTCTGGACTAAAGATTGTGGAATCATCTAGATATGGAATTCATCTATTTGAAACTATGGAATAAGTGTGGATGGGAAAAATAACAGGTTTAAGTTTGGGGTTCCAGGTGACTCACATACATAACTGAGGGGGAAGAGCCATGAGGCAGGGTAGAGTGGATTCTCAGTCAACGGGTGCCATCTGCAGCACAGTGATCTGCTTCACTAGTCATGCTGACAGGTGGGACAAACTGAGAACTGGATAGAAACCCTTGGTTTGGCTATGTTGAGGTGACCCAGGATGTGAGGAGAGCTTTCCTTCAGCTCTCCAGAATGGCAGAGATATGCTGATATGCATACTTTGAGGGAAGCCCCAGAGTAGGCATATTTATAGGGTACAGTGGAATACAGAAAAGGAAGAGGGCAAACTTCAATCACCCCACTAGGCACATCACAGAAGCAATGTGATCCATTAATCAACCTTCATCTCTCTTCCCTGTTCTCCTCACCCTACCCAATTGGATTGATTCACTTTCTCCTTTTAACACCTGATAGAATTTTTATGACATGTGACTTGTTAGTATCAGCCACTGTGTATTCCTGTCTACATTGTAGGCAACTTAAGGATAGGGACTGTGCATTATGTCTTACATTTCTGCTCACCTCTAGCACCTAGCACATTGCCTTTTGTGGAATAGCCACTCCAGAAAATGTTGGCTGAATTGAATTTTGAGAGTTGACACCAACCTTACACCTTCCCTTCCTCGGGCTGTCTACGCTGGGTTGTCCAGTGAGAAAGCGAGGTTTCTCAAACTTTTTATTCCAAATCTCCTGGAGGGAGGGGTG
Organism: Lynx canadensis; assembly: GCF_007474595.2. Taxonomy (NCBI): domain Eukaryota; kingdom Metazoa; phylum Chordata; class Mammalia; order Carnivora; family Felidae; genus Lynx; species Lynx canadensis. The sequence continues at coordinate 28,079,897 of NC_044312.2, forward strand.
CTAATTAGAACCCAGTTGCTGGGCCCCACTGTAGAGTTTCTGCTTCAGTAGGTTTGGAGATACGCAGAAATTTGCATTTCTAACAAGTTCTCAATTGATAGGAAGGCTTCTACTTCAGTCAGGCAAAAACACTCTGAAAATCACTGTCCCAGAGCTGAAATGTGATTTCTTTCCAGCATGTCTGTTACTTATCTTCCTTGGAGAACCTGGTCTTTCTTTTATTTATTTACTTATTTATTTATTTATTTATGCATAAAGGCATCTGGTCTGGCTGCATGGGGGAATGTGAATGGTCCCTTTCCATGCTGTTAAATGCCAGCATGACACCATACATTAGCCACCCACATGGAGAAGGGGCAGAGATATCTGCAAAGCCATTAGACACTAGGCCAATCACTGCCCTTCTGGACCTGCTTTTTGTGCTTACCAGCAAGGATGACAAATAAACAGATTCACCTGCACCTCTTTCTCTACTGTTTTCCCACCCAGGTTCTGAAAGGCCTTTGTGGCTCTCAAAGACATATTTTAAAATATTGTATAGATTTGTTCATATGCACTTCACTGAAGACCTAAATTCTATGTCCCTCTACCATGTTGTTGAGAATGAGAAATGAGCCATATTATTTGAATATTCAGAATGTTAGATTTTCCATAGAGCTTCCTTTTCAGAAGAAAGACTATAGGAAAAAAGTATTAATTGGATGATTCTGAGCACCACAAAAGCAAGCAACCATTGGTTTACTACAACAAATTCCTAGCAGTCTAAAGCAATTTCCTTTTTATAACAACTTACTTGGGAAATTTGTTAGACATCACTTTTTAAGTCTAAGCTTAGTATTTCCCAAAGGTCTTCATGCTGTTCCCAGATGGCAGGCGGGTTTGTACCTGATTACATGACAGTCTCCATGGTGTTCTGAGTAATAGATCGGGGTCAACTTTGAGGAAGTCCTTAGTTCTCTAAACTGTTCTGTTTAACATTTTTATCAGTGTTAGATGAAGATATAGCAGGCACACGGATCACACTTTCACCTGATTCAAAGCTGGGATGGAGAGTATTCAATCAGCTGGATGGGCTTGAGTTTCAAAAGATCTTGACAAGCTCAGGAAGTGGGCCAGCTTAAAAAAAAAGAACAATTATTTCAAAGCAGTTAAAGGAAACAAGGGTCAGTGTAGAACTAAAAAAAAAAATGTTGAGGAATTTTAGTTGCTAGAAAGCATAACATGTCATTAGTGCAATATAAGTTCCGTAGAGGTTGATATATGTGACTGTATTAATAGATCAACGGTGCCCAGAAAAACTATATTTGCAGCTTCATAAGCAGTCAGGGCTTCAGAGACAAACAGAACCATGTCCACACAGCTTCAATGATGAATAGATTGGATAATGTGTCTTATGATCCTTGTGATGAGTAACAGAAGCAACTGAGGGAGTGTAGCTTTCAGCTTGAAGAAGAAAAGACAGGAAAAGACACATTCACACATTTTGAAATCTCTTATGTGAATTCCGCTTATTTTGAATGGTTTCAAAGGCCAAACATAAGATCAATCAGTAAAGTAATAGGGCTACAGATCTTGGCTTAATAGAAAGATACAATTTCTAGTATCCAATGCTATCTATAAGTGAAATAATAATGATGATGATAAGAACCAAAGATGTAACCACTCACACAGCATAAAGCACATCTTACTCTGGGTGCAGTGCTCGATTCAACCAGACTATCAGGATAGTGAGTGTGGGAAATGCAGACATTGGCTGAGCGATGATGTTGCAGAGGGGGATTCAAGTATCAGGTAGGAGGCTGAACAAGAGGACCTTATGCTCTGGAAATGCCATGACTGTGCTTTTGTAAACTTGTGCACAGAGAGAACTGTCGGTATAGAATATTTTTATTCTTTAAATGTTCTAGATTGTTTCCTCTGGATGTTTTCACATATGAAAAAAAAATCATCCAGATGAGAGTAGTAGTTGCAAGATCTACCCTTGCCACACATCTGAGTGAGGGATTGCCTGGGAGCCAGAGTCAATGGGTGTGTCTGTTGGTGATCATGGTTTGTTTTATTGGTTACAGTCAATTTATTAGTTGTTTATAGACAATATTGTGCCAATATGACTTGGGTTGGCCAGTGCTTTACAGTTCCAATCCCATACTGTGATAAAAATAGAACGTCTACCACTTAGCAAGTTGGAAGCCATGCAGATGAACAATTCTTAGAAAAGCACTTCATGTATCTTTGTATCTTCAATGCCGGTATGGTGCCTCAGAGGAGGGAGAGGATAAAAATTGGGTTTCAAAGTTGATGAATTAGGTTTAGCCAAGAAGGATGGAAGAATCACACGTGAATGTTGCATTTCTTTATCCCAAGTACTCTTTTCCATTGTATACAGTTGCTACTGTTTCGGTTGAAGGGTGACTTCATTCTGTTTCACTGCTTTCCTTCCCTCCTGTGTTGAGCACTGGACAGAAACTTCCACAGGTCCTGCCAGCAGGACCACCCTCTCCTGAGTGCAGACAGCTTATGAGCCTGAGGCTCCATGCCTTCCAGCTGAACTGTGATGATATCAAAGGTTCACCTTGAATTTTTAAGGTCCACTTATCCACTCATGAGAAAAAGGCCCTGGTAAGAAGAAGCTGTAACTATTTCAAGGCTCAGATACAACTTCTCCTTATCATCCAGTACAGTAGGGGAATTGCTAACCCAGGACTTTAGAGAACTGGGTTCTAGGCCCAGGTTTGCCTTGATGACTGTAACTTCTCCTCTCTGGGCTTCTCCTTCCCTTTCCGGAAAAAGATTATAAAAAGATTCCAAGGTGTCTGAGGTCCTTTCCCTGCATCCACATTCTATCACATTGTCCCCCCGTCTCTTGGTGACAAGCAAGTTGTTCCATCTGAGCACAAACCCTGATCTTGACACACAGTTCCTTGGTGTCTCCCTAAATGATGCCACCAGACACACGTGCCAGGATCCCTGGAGCAGGAGGTTGTCAACCACAGCATAGCAGCATGGCCCCTCAGTCTATGACCTTGGGCAAAAGGCCTGACCTCAATTTACAGCTGAAAGATGCAGATAATAATCCGTACTTTGCCGAGCGGCTTCTAAGCACTAACGTGTATTAGCTAGGCATATAATAAGTATTTAGTAAGTAACAGCTGCTAATATATGTCATCATTATTAATATTACTTTTATTATTATTACTATCATTAACATCAAAGATATAAGTCAGGGTCTTGAAAAACAGTCCAATATACCAATAGGCAGGTTATTTATCATCCACCTTCAGAGCTGACCCTTAAAAATATTCTCCCTTCTGACCCTTTATTCATTTCTAAAACTTTGTCTATGAAATCGGTACTGGGGGCATCAGGCTGATTCCCAGCCTCAGTGAAACACTGAGGTGGAAGAGGAATCCTGGAGGTGTAACCAGGAGATGGCTCCCCGAGAAGCAAGCTGGGAAGGGGAGAGGCTGGAGCCTGGAGGCAGTGGCTGTGGAAGCTTCTGGCTTCCAGAGATTGATTTATCACCAGGTTTCTGATGAAGGTGTGAGCAACACTGCAGTGATAAAACAGCACGAACCATAATTAAAGTAACAGCTCTTGTTTTTTAAATGCTGTTTACGTGCTTGGCTTTCTAGGCAATTTCCCCATGTCTCACTTCAGGACAGTGTTTTCTCCCTCCAGAGACTTGATGAGAGCCCTACTGAGCCTGAATATGTGAGGCAGCAGCCAGGGGTCTGGGCTGAGGAGGAGGATGGATGCAGCTCTGGAGTGGCTGGCCCTTGGTCCTTGATTAAAGTGTTGGGGAAAAAGCAATCCTTGGAGACCCAATGCCATGTGGAAACCTCCTGAGAACAGGAAGTCACAAACACACTACAGGGCCTGGAAACTAAGATACTAAAGAACTATTTGTCAAGAGGGACGCCATCTCTATTCAGTCTGTAGAAACCCAATGGGAAGGGGAGGGGAGCTGCATCATAAATTCATTGCTAAATCCACTCTTTCTGGCAGCCGTCTCCAACCTGAGTGGTATATTTCACAGGCTGTAAATTAACAGAGCCCCTACTAGAGACTTTTTTCCTTTCTAACGCTGGTTGTACTTACTTGTTTTTCTTCTTTCTTGCTGGCTGCCTCCTCCTCTTTTTCACTCTCTTTCTCCTTACTGCCTCCTCCCCTACTCCCGATTTGGCAAACATCTTACAGACTCAGACACTGTGATATCCCAAACAGGCACACAACTCAGGTATGTCTTTTGAAAGAATCCTGGGAATCAGCTGTGCCCTCTAAGAGGCCAAGATGTCCTTCTGTCAGCTAAGAGCCACATTCTTCTGGAGACTCTGGCAGAATTTCACTGATCAATGTCTAACCAGGGCTATGAGAGAAGTCAAGGGTAGCAATAAGTCATGCTTAAAAAGTTAGCCAAATACTTTGCCTACTTTTCCTAAAAACTTCCAACTCCTGAATGTGCCATGGACTGATACTCCTCTTGGGCAAGACCTCCAATTGTCATTTTAACCCAGAATTTCCATAACCTTGATTCAGGGACAGAGACACTGCTCTGGGTCTAGCCATTTCCCAATTCACTCCAATGGCAGATAAATCCCAAGAATGGATGACCCCAGAATGACTTATATTTGGCTTTGGTGTATGTCAGGCAATTAATGCGCAGCTTGGATGATAAATGACTTTTATCCCTTGAAGAGATCCCAGCTGGATGGTGAAGACAAGCTAACTAAGGGGTGACCTGAAAACAGATGACCTCACAAATGGGTAGCCTTTTGGATCATCACCTCTCTAGAATCACTGTTCTCATCCACAGTTACTGATATAACTACATCCCATTCCTTTTTTGCATTCCACACTAACCCTGAATCAGAGTAAAATCTGAATAAAATCCAGTGACCCATGTATTAGGAATAATAGACTTACAGGAGCAGAAGACTGTGACAGAGGCAAGTGCACACCAGGAGGGAGTCATGCCTATGATTCCTCCCATGTTGCCAGCTTACTACCTCTTGTCTATACACAATTAAAGGCTTTGTCATGAGTGGGTTCTATTGTGGACCTAAGCCCTTGGGACTTGTGTACTAACCTGAGGTTTCCTGGGTGCTGTGATTTCACAGAGCAGAGCACAAACTCTGATTGAAAGTCAATAAAGTATTGAATTCCACAGTGAACACTGTCTCTTCCTTTCTCGGAATTCCAAACCGGGCAATCATTAGTACAGACAGACAAAACTAGATATTCCCATCTGAATGCACTAGAGCAAGTCACAAATGTGTTTCTGCAGGTCTATGCATGAGAAATTGTACCCAGGCTGGTGGAAAGTTCTGTGGTTGTGCCCTGATTATTCTTGGAGCCACAGAGTCCTTCTCTGTTCTTCAAAGCCACAACATGATGCCCTAATGGTTGCTAATAATCAGCAGATGGCTGATGACCACCAGGGATTATGACCCTTGGAGTTACCCTGTGAGTAGGAGCTATCACCCAGCAGGGATTTCAAGCACAGCAGGATGCACGTCTATCAGGATCCTATAAGCTTTTTCCCAAAGCCATCACCTTCAGCACATTCATCAGAAAGGCAAGCAATGGGGAAGCAGGTACTTGATGTATCCCCCCCGCCCAGCCCCCAGTATCACTGATATTCCAGATGCCTGCTGGTTCCCAGTTCTGACAGCCAAGGATTATGTTCATGAAAGGAGCCCAGGGGAGAAAGTAAGGGAGACAGGAAGAGAGCAGAAAAGGAGAGTGGGAAGATGGAGAAGGAAATATAAAAAGAGATGTGGGGATTTTTTCCAAGCTGATAACACAAACTTGATTCATTGAGCACTTCCTAAGGGCCAGGCCTTGTGCAAACTGTATCTCATTTAAGTCTTACAGCAATCTTATTACAATAGGTGCTATTATTATATCCAATTAATAGCTGAGGAAACTTACTCTCTGAAAGTTTAAGTAACCTGTCCTTGGATATATAAAAATAGACATTGCAGCTGGCATAAGGCTTAAGGATTTGTGAAGGTTTGGGAAGAATGACAACTGAGTTCTAATCTCAGCTCTTGGGAACTCACCTGCCCTGGAGTCCTGCAGACTGTGTACTAGCTTTTCCTTAGCCCCTGTGATGAGATGAAAACAATTCCAATTCTCTCTCTCTCTCTCTCTCTCTATATATATATATATATATATATATATCACTGTCTTTCCCCCCATCCCCTCCTCCCTCTTTTGCGGATGTTGTATAGCACAATTAGTTAATGTTCATAATGGGCTTTCAACAGGGAAAGTGACACTTAAATTCACAGCATTGCTAACCTCTCAGTGACTATCTCTACAAATTCCTTCCTTTCCACTGAAATTAGGTGGTTGAGTATATCATGGTTCCAAATCATGGCAGTTGCTGATAGAGCAATAAAATCAAACATAAAAGCAATATACTTAGAAAGAAGACAGCTTTTTTGAAAGCAAAATAACAAAGTGATGATTTCTTCTCTCCTTTTAAATTATTTTCTTCATGTTGGGGATTTGAAGGCTCTTTCTCTTTCAGCGTCATGCACTCACAACCTCTCATACAGGGGAAATGAAAGCACTGGCCTATTCTCCAGTTCAAACACATGTGCACACATGAATGTGCACGCACACACGAGCATACCATTCATGGCCGTCAACCCAATCCTTAGGTTTCTGACGTCAAAGACTTTAAAGAATTGCTTTAGCAGATTGTGAATGGTGAATGATGAAGTTTTAAAAACATATTTATTATTGATAAAGGTAGGGAGAAGATAAAGGAGGGCACAAGAGAAATAAGTGGGACTAAAGGCAAAAGGGAAATAAAGGGATAAAGGGTCAAAGAAGGAAAAGAAGGAAAAGAAAGAGAGAGGTCTCTGGGGAGAATGAATTGTAACTCAGAGAAACCGTGATCTTGACAACCATGCCCTTGGCAGTCCCCATTTCACAGGATATATGTACACTTTTCTCATTTACATTACAAGTCAGTAGCAATCTGAGCTAGGCTCCTGCCAGGATTGCTCCGGACTTCATCTGCCTGTGGGTATCCTCTTTACACAACCAAGGAATTCAACTGCACTTCAGAACCTAGTTCTAAATTGGCCCTGAAAAAAGCTTCATACACATTCATATATCTGAATACCCAATTTGAATATCCAAATTGTTGGACTGAAATTGCAGGTTGCAATCCATTAGAGGTCATTAAATAACTTAGTGGCTTCCACCTATAATTTTAAAGACAAATTTTCCAAAAAGTTGAAAGCCATGGGACCAAATAACCTGGAAGATTTGCAAAGTCTGTGAGCCCCTGAGATTAGAAAATATGGACAGAGAAATCTTCTGATGGCAAGTTCTCTCCTGTTTTCTCTGCCTGTGGAATTAGATATTTGAGAAAATACTAGCACATTGTCCACATCCAGAACTTTGCAGACACCTTTTCAGTCAGCCCTTTGGACAGCTTGGGATGAGCACAGTGGGGGAAAGGAGTGAAATCAGGTAAGTCTAAACTGATCAGACAGAAAGGGCACTTAACACAACGGCTTCCAAGAGGCAGAGTTCACCTGCTGGCTGGTGCACCTCCTGCCCACCCCACACTTCACCCGCCTCCCCTTCTTCCTCTTCTGCTCAGTCACATCTGATTGACTGGCTGACTCAGGCAACCTAATGAGAGGTAACACCCCATATGACGAAGCCAATGCTGTGTAATGGGTTGATTGACATCTCAGGGATCCGACTCTGTGCACAGCCCCACTTGCAGATAATGTTAATGGTTGAGGAATTAAAACGCTGCTCGGTGCCTAATGAATGCAGCATGTGCCTCATATTAGCACATGCCAGCTGCATCTCTGGGAACCAGGAAGCAGCAACAATTTCTAAATTATTTATCAGTTCCCTTACCTCCACCCCAAAAGAGAGTTGGCTTATGCATTCATTTATTTCATGGACCGATATACAGAGTAATTGCTTTGGGTTTTTGTGATTTTTTTTTTTCCTAAGGATTTTCTTTTCCTGATTCAACAGCAGGGGGGAGAAAGAGAAAATATCATGTCAATGTCATTTGAATCATAATAGCTACAAATTCACTCCCCTGAATAAATAGAGAAGCTTATTTATCAAATACAGACAAGATGTCTGTCGAGTTGTTAACAGAGGGAGAGAGATTTGAGTAGGCAGAAGCAATTGCTAAAGTTTGCATAGCTCCAGAGCTCCCTTGGGAGGAGCAAGCAAGCAGCTCCTTCCCTGGTCTGGAACCTTGTGTTTTGGCAGCTGATTGGCCAGCCAAACTGGCTGTTAGAACCTGTCACAGGCTTTACCAGGAGGCTGAGAGGGGCAGGTAGTTCAGCGCATCTGTACCACAACCTGAGGAGTGAGGCAGTGCTTGTTCCCCTTCAGATACTTGTCTATGTAAGGCAGAGGGAATGGACGAAATGCCAAAGTGAGAGAGGATATACAAAGGGTTAGATTGTCTGTGGCTCTAGTCTTTTTTTTAAATTAAATTAAATTAAATTTAATTAAATTTAATTTAATTTAACTTAATTTAATTTAATGTTATGTTATTTTATTTTATTTTATTTTATTTTATTTTTTTGTTATTTTTTCATCTCTGTCCTGGAAGGGCCAGCTGCTGCTTTCTGTTGCAAACATAAGTTTCTGGTGCATCCTTTGTCTATTACCCTCCTTCCACAGCCAGTCCAGCCAGTCCCTCTGAGTCCTACCACAGTGCTGTCATATCTCCATTCTATGAATCTTCCTGAAAAAGCAGCACGGCCTAACAGTAATGGCTACCACCTCTTGAATAGCTACATCCAGGGGCTCCTCTAAGTGCTTTACGTATATTGTCTAATTTAATTCTTACAACAACCTGTGACGAAAACACTATTTTATGACAATTTTTTATAGATAAGAAAATAAATTGTCAGGTCGGCTAATGACCTGCCCAAGGCCATCCCCACCATGGTGTGTTCAGTTTAAATTTGAACCTTACCTTTTATTGCCTTACCTTTTATTGCCATCCAAGTCGACAGGCAGACATTTGGGCTGTGAATTAAGTTTTCATCCCTATGGGCCAGTTGCCCATACCCCTCTGGAACTCAGTCTCTATGAATCAAGTCTCTATATTAATGGGGAGAGTGAGTTCAGGGCTTAGATGCTAGTGAAGCCACAGTTAACTGGGAGCAGGATTACTGGACCTCTGCTTCCTCCTGCAACATGGAGGTGATAATCATACTCTCTGTCTCATGGGAATGGCTTCAGTGATGAGGTGAGTTACTGCATGCAGAGTAAGAATGAAAGCTGAGCTCGGTGCATAGTAAACACTTAGTTCGTGTTAGCTATCATTACTTAGCTTCTGTCTGTGTGTCCATATTTATAACATGAGATGCAGTCGCCTTTCAGGTCTACTTTGGTTTGGAAATTGGACGAATCAGGTCTGTGTTTACACTTCCGCGAAGCTCTGTAGCTATTTATGGTGTTATGCCCATGAGGACAAAATTGGAGGGTGAAAACTGGGAAGTACGAGCGGCAGGAACAGCTTGCACGTACGTATCTCTTCCGCACTGGCAACGCCTCTTCACATCTACATTTCATCTCATACGATCATACGAACTGCACATTGGCCCCCATCGTCACGGTGGGGACTACTTTCCCTATTTTAAAGACCTGTTCAGTGATTAGCCCAAGGTCAGAAAGTGAGTGGAAAAGCAGGAAACCAGTCCACATATCCAGCTTCCAAGAGTTCTCAGTTGTCCGCAGGGCATAGGGATTTGAGATTCTGAGTTAAAGCCCAAGCAAGGAGGCGCCTCAGAAAAAGAGCTTTTGTTTAAGTGTATTATGCATTTTCTATTCCAAAATAAAAGACTGGGCAAAGCGTCCTGGCTGTATTTCACCAGCACATCTTTCTCTAAACATAAAAATTTACCACTTTTCCTTTTTCTGACTAGAGAGCAATTAATCTTGTCTCCTCTAGACCCTCATGATGGCACACATTACCAGTATCTTGAAAATACACCATTCCCTGGGAGAGAAGAAAAGTGAAATAACCCAAAGCAACAAGAAGGATTGGAAAGTTCAAAGCCTGGCCAGTGGAAACCAGTGAAAGCTGCCCTGAAAGGCTCCTCCAGCACTTCTGAGCTGTCATCTGGGGAGTCAGATCTGCTCCCCTTGGCTTGCAGGCAGGAGTTCATGGGTCAGAACACCAAAGGAAACTGGTTGGTCATTTGCATGCAGCAAGGTTATACAAGGTCCTGGGGGAAAGGGAAAGGCCAGAGACCTGTGAACTTAAAAGAGAAAGCAGCCAGTGTTCTTAGAGCTTTTGTTGAGAGAGAAGCAAAAAAAGCAATGTCTGTTAACACTTACATTTCCAAACTATCACAGCCTGCATTAGTTGTACGTCTAACTAACCTGTTTCTCAGCTCTACAGCGCCCCCTACATCAAAATTTCATTTCTCTTGGGAGGGCACAGCTCAGAGTTAACAGGAAAACTGCCATACACCTTGACATTCTCTGCAGCCTAGCATCAGGCTGGGATGGGAACATAGAACATAGTAGATGCTCAGTTAATTCTTGAAGAATCAAATCAGATTAACCAAATCCAACAGAAACATTATTTGTACAAGAGTGCAGTCAATGCTAAAACAATGATGCGGGGAGGGCAATTGATTCAGATAATCCAACTGGATTGAGTGGCAATATATAAAAAAATCCTCAGGCTCCTCTAAATACAACACATAGTTTCATATGTCTATTTGCCTTCCCAAAGAACTTTTCCCTTGGTTAATTCATTCACTTATTCAACCAATATTCCTGGAGTGCATACAACATGAAGGCACCGTACTAGGAAATGTCAAAGTATCAAGATAGCCACAGTCTCTGCCACGTGCAGAGTTGATCATGGATGGGGAAAAGATCGGTATTATACCATAATTATATGAATTGTCTAACTATAATAATTACTTATGCTACTGAGAATTAGGCAGGATATACCAGGAAGTCCTACCAAAATCTTCCCGTGGGAGCAGAGTGGTGGTGAGGGAGGAAGGATTTGATGACATAATATTTATATTAAGACCTAGGAAATGAGTGTGAAAATTCCAGAAAAGCTTGGGGGATGACAGGTTGAGGTGCCAACTTTAAAATAAAATTGTCTTTCTTTAAGGATTCCCTAACTAATGTGGTTTAGCTGGTACAGAAGCACATCAGCAAATCCATTCTGCCCTCAAGGGCAAATGCTTGAAGTGCCTTCAGGATAGCCTTCCTTTGTTTATGTTTAAGGGGAGAAGTGTTACTCTTCAAAGTTCTATCTCCTGAACTGTGATATTGGCTATTTACACACATTGCCTGGTGTGTGTCATCCAATTCCTGCATGCTCAGTGGCATCTGTCTGGGAATGACCTCTTCTCATCAATGATTAGAAAGGGGAGGAATCAAAATTTGCTTAGCCAGAGATTTCATTGCTGCCCAGGACTATTGTGACAGGGAATTCTAGCCAGTTTCCTGAAACTAAGATATTTCAACTAACAGGTGGCACTTTACACCAGAATATCTCTCTTCCTTGCTTTCCAGTCAGAAGGCTGTGTATTATAAATAACAATAAGCTGGCCCAGTCAGAGGCTGTAATTGAGTCTCTTTTTTCTGCTGACATCAGTGGGATTCCCTTGAGTGAGTTACTGTGTGGGTATTTAATTGGGTAACACATAGGGAAAGTCAGACTCTCTTTGTTTAATTGCATTGGGTATCCCCCACTGGCGTCAGTGCCCAGCCTTGGAAGGGCTCTTGAACATCACTCATGTCTCTGGAAACTATTGCAGAAGGGTTAGGGAAGACCAGGGACAAAGAGAATCAGCTTAGAGTTTGAAAAATGAAGGGAACATGGATAGAAAAGAGGACTGATCCCATGAACAATAACAATCCCCCTGGTTTACAGATTTAACTTGTACGGAACCTAACATTTATTGACTATGTGTGTGCATGTGAGTATAAATGTGTGTGAGTGTGTGTGTGTGTATTGGGAAGTGGTTGATAAAGAAGCGGGGAGAGTCTTGAAGAGAGCACATCGTCACAAAATACAAGTTAGCCAATGCTGGATCCCTAAAGAAAAGTACATTCATATATCCAACAATGTAAGCACTACTTTCTTTGTCTCAAATTAGGAAACTTTAATATTTTTAAACTAATGGATGTCTGGCAATGAATATATGCAATGCTATTCCTTACAATAACCTCTGCAGTAGTATTTAATATACCCTTTGGACAGATGAAGAAGCTGAGGCTAAAAAATGGAGTTAATAAGTGGTAGATTCAATTCAGACCCATGTCTGTCTGATTCCAAATCTCATATTAATTCCACTACATGCCAATGATTCAGCCACCCTCCAAACTTTTATCAAGCTTATTGTATATCAAATTGGTTAATTAATGTGCAAAATATTTGAGTTTTCATGGCATGCATGGAATAGATTTTGGTCTTGTGGGAATATGAGTAACAGTAATAATCTAATAACAACAACAGTAGCTGACATTTACATGGTTATTACTCTTTTCTAAGTCTTGTTCATAACATTTTTAAAATATTAACTAATCTAATGAAACATCTACATTCAGACAATGGGCTTCCAAATATATCACCACCATGCCTTGGAACAGTGAATGTCTCAACCCTGATTATTTTGAGTTAGGGGCTAGCTAGCACACAAGAGCAAAGAGCAGACTATCAGCCCAGTGCCAAGGCCAGAGCAGGTGGGGTACCTAGGGCTGTGGCACAGTAGCTCCATACCAAAATATGAATTCCCCATGCTTTGCCAACTACTCCAAGAAACTTTCTTAATGGAGACCATGAACAGAATATATGGATCCTGGATGAGGAGGGAGGGATTGTGAATCAGTGGGTGAGGATGTCTTCATCAATCAACTTTTTCCCCATCATCTACTAGGGGCTCAATTTTTCTCTGCAGCACCTGGGGATGCCACCAATAAATATTTCTTTTATTCTCTCAGCAAAGAGGCTGGAATGGGCAGGGTTTAAATAATATCAGAAGAACCAGAGATTAGACATTACTTAAAATTTCCTAGTTGTAAGGTTTTTGAGAAACTTGGAAACAAGATTGAGTTAGGGCAGGGAAAATGGAAGCTAATATTATTGAGTGGTCGCTCTCATATATCATGGCAGTGTGGTGGACTGTGTTCAGCGCTCTCTCCCATTCACTGGGTGCTTATTCCAAACAGAACCTCTCTCAATGCCTAACCACCATGCATAGCTGCAATTAGCTTCTTCCTTCTCTTTTCAGAGTATAAAGTGTTCGTTTCTCTTTCTGATAAAGGCTGATTGTGCCATTTCTACCTCTGATTCAACCCACTCCCATTCTCTCTGAAAATTTGGTCTGTTTATTTCTTCTCTTCTCTCTCCAGCATCTTTAACCTTTCCTCCCTTTGATCACTTTCTCCTAACCTATTTTATTCAACCTATCAAGTCTTCCTTAAAAAGTAAGAATAACAATAAATCTTAAACATACATTGTCTTATAATTGCCTCCTTCATTATCATCCAGATTGTTTGAAATGGTAGTTCCCATCCCCAATGTCTTCACCTTATTACCTCTTATTCGCTCCTCAATCAACTGTAATCTGGCCCCTAGCCTCACTATTTCACTGCAATTGCTTTCATTAAAGTCAGAAATAATGACCTCCTATATGACAAAAACTACAAAGCACTTTCAGAATTTCTCTGATCTTACCCTGAACATATTCATGTCTCACATCTTTGTAACAGTTGAGGCAACTAACCACTTCCCCCATCCTTAAATTCTCCTTCTTCCACTTCCATGATACCTGCTTTTCTTTTCCAACTGTCACCTTAAGTGGTTGTTTTCTTTGGATTCTACCTTTAGTTCACTTCTTACTCTACATGTTATCTTTGCCAAATTCATTTACACTCATGTTTTAAAATTCCACTTATATGATAATAATTCCCAAATCTATCTCTCGTCCATGAGGTCTGTACCTATATATCCAACTGTTTGCTGGACAGAGTCACCTGGATGCCTCGCAGGCACCATATGCTTCACACTCCAACACTGAATTCACCATCTTTATCTCTTACTCTGTTTTCTTCTGAATTCTCTTCCTTGATTTGTTAGCATCTCCATCTGCTCAGATGCCCAGCCAGGAACCCAGACTTTTCAATATTCATTTTTCTCCAGAGTTCCCTTTACACCAGTCACCAGTCCTGAAATTTTTATTTCAAAGATATCCCTGTTTTTTTTTATCCCTGCTGCCAGCTTTTTTGTTTAGCTTCTTTTTGTATCATTCTTAGACTATTACAATAACCTCCTACCTGTTATTCTTACCTTGACTATGCTTATCCCCTACCACACACAAACATATCCTCCACACTGCTCCCAGAGAATGTTTCCAAAATGTTGAGCTGACACTGTGAATGCCCATATTCAATCTGACAAAGTCTAAGCTTTTTAATGTTATACAGAAAAGTTTAATTTATGTGACATCAGCTCATTTCTCTACCTCAAGCCCTACCCTTGCTCCTTATTATTATTATGCTAGTAGCATACTAGCTCCCTATCATTATTATGCTACTAGCAATTACTCCTTGTCTATCCTGGCCCAATGTTACCTAGTCCTCTAATCAGAGTGCCATTTCTGCTAAAACATCCTGCACTCCTCTCTTCTCTCATGTCTTTGGCTCCATTAGATCTTTCATCTGCTCTCTCAGTTGGCTGAGCACAGTCCTTCACAGACGTGAAGGAATAAATTTGGCCATCCAACCTAAAATGTAGAGGTAGACACAGTAGGTGCCCACTGACATGGTTTGAAGGGTGGGGCTTACAAAAGCTAATAACTAGTTGTCTTTCATTATTTAAAATTATTTCATTTTATTGGGTCATTTCTTCTTATTTTTGGAGAGTCTTCTAGAAATTTCTGCAAGGGGAAGCTAATCCCTTAAATTTTTACCAGTTCCTACATAGTATGGAAAGGGGCTAATGGTAGTTAGCTGGGAATGAGGCTTTTGGTGAAATGACACATGGGATAAAGAATTGCAACGAGGGGAGAAATGTTTGTATAGAGAGAGCTAAGAATGTCAAATAAAGAAGTCATAGCACAGAACTAATGTGGTTGAATCACATGGAAGATGCCAGAAGTTAGGATTCAAGTTAATACCCAGATCACTAAAATGAGAAAAGATAAAAGGATTTTCTGAATAATACAGAATCATCACCTATATAGCTCTATGTTCATTTCCTTAAAAAAAAAGAAAAAGCTGTCAAAAATAGATCATTTGTTTAATGGGATCTTGTGGGATAAGTCAAAGTATATCTGAATGTTTGAAATAAAAGATAAAGATAATGAAGTCGGTTTTCTACAGGTTGTTGGTAGAGTGAGGAAGAAATTATGCTACTCTCAAAAGACTGGGAAGAAAAGGAATAGAGACAGGAAGAGAAAGACATGTTCAACAAACTTGTGTTGAGTATCTACCACCTAGAGTTTGGTATGTCACTGAGATTATATTAATGATCAGTATGTACATAATTCCTGTTGTGGGTATCTACTTGGAACATGGTAAATACTTGTAGAAGGAATAAAAGAAGAAAGAAAAAAAAGAAGGAAGGAAAGAAGGAAGGAAGGAAATAAGAAAGGACAGACACAGATGTCCTATTATTACTAAGTCTAAGATAGCTTAAATTTACTGCATCATTGTTAACAATTTACTGTTTAGCTTTTCAGGCTATGGTATGTTCTTTCCCATGGCATGCTCTTCAAGGAAATTCACACTAAATCTGTTCCCCATTAAGGTTAGGGAGCACTTTATCAGGCTAACCTGTGGACTAAATAATTCAGCACGTTGAAGTTGGTGACTTATTAAAACAGACAGCAAGTGAGTCGCAGAGTTGAGGTTCTACAACCAAATATCAATAGGATCCCAGATAATCGTGTACCTGGACTCTGTATCATGCTGGGAATGGATGTCTCCCTGCTTGTCTAGGCCATTTGATGGACCACCATCTGACGCATACCCAGAAGGGGAAAATAAAGGTGGCACAGTGCTCAGTCCAGTCTTTGTTTTCTAATCAGTCTCAACTACAGGCCCCAGAGCAGTGGGGAGAGAACAAGCGTATAACTTTTGATCAAGGAATTTATATGTGTGTTGAGCCAATTTTGTAAGATAGCTGTTCCAATAAAGGATTTATCAAGACAATTAAAAAAGAGAGGGAGAGAGAGAGAGAGAGAGAGAGAGAGAGAGAGAGAGAAGAGCCTAAAGACCCTCTAGTGAAACAGCTCTTTTATACTATGAGTGTCGAAGAAGAAACACTTTGAACAAGTGCCAAATTTTGCCCATTCCCACTCCTCCCCATCTTTTCTCCTACTCACCCTGACACATAGGCAAAAGAACCCTTTAATCGTCATCTCAGGGCCTACATACTATAGGTACTTGACTTCTCTTTTTGTCTGACACCCACCCTCAATCCACTTACTCCAGATGGATTTTCCTTTCATTGGAAATGGCTTTCCTGTTTGGTTATTATTGGGGATTTCAAAGACGGTGAATTCTAGATAATGAAATGGTTTTTAATTGAAATGGGCATCTCAACCCTTTGAAAGTCATAAAGTGTCTCTCTACATAAATCACTACCTACATTTTAATTCAGTTTATCTCTTTACTGAGTATCTACTCTTATTCTGGCATGTGTTGGGTGGAAGGGATAAAAAGCAGATCCCAGACAGCTCCAGGGCTTGCAGAGTTTACCAGAACACTCGCTGGGTAAGGCCAGCACTGATTACTAGTGCCCTGCATGCCACCTTGCAAAACCAGGAGCTTAATAAAGGCTTATTTGTAAGCATTCTGACCATGATGATTCAATTACTCAGTTATTCATAATTCATTTATATAACCATCAAACTTGTTTTGAGCACCTGCTATATGCCTTTGATATAAAGATAAATTAGAGACAGTCTTTCTGTCCTTGAGAAGCATGTTAGAGCCTGGTGGCAGAGACAGATGTATCAACAGACAATTACAATGCAATGGAAAGTGTGTTCTAACAGAAGTCTACACAAGGGGCAAGTTTTCCAGACAGAAGGAAGAGAGAACAGCATGTATAAAATGTGAGATGGGTGGACAGAATACGAGTAGTTCAGGGAAATGTTAGATCCTAAAATGACTGCTGATGTATTATTTGAGGAGGCTGGGACTGAAAATGGTGAAAAATGAAGGTGCAGAGGCAAACTAAGGGTTTTCTAAGGCAAAACTAAGAGAAAGAGTCTGTGGATGCTGAAGGTTTGAATTCCTTATTAGGCCCTAGGGAGGCCCGTATGGTTCTTCAACAGTGGGGAAAGCAGACTCAGCAGTATGGACAGGGGTAGTTCTGAAAATTAGTGGACCAAATAGAGGACTATTATACTAACGCAAAAAAGAGATGATGGGGAAATGAACTGAGCTTATGGCAACAGGTATGGAGGAAAAGAATTGATTCTATTTTTTTAACTTTATTTTTTTTAAATTTACATCCAAATTAGTATATAGTGAAGCAATTATTTCAGGAGTAGATTCCTTAATGCCCCTTACCCATTTAGTCCATCCCCCCTCCCACAACCCCTCCAGCAACCCTCAGTTCGTTCTCCATATTTATGAGGCTGGAAAAGAAGTGATTCTAAAGGTAAATGGTGGACAAAAGTGAAGATCATTATAAGTGGTTGTGTGTGAGGGCAGGATACAGGGGAGGGTGAAACAAGGGAGAGATTCCCCTCAGGATAGAATTTAAGGGAGCAGCACAACTCAGCAATCAAGATAAATAATATTTTAATGCAACATTTTAAAATATCAAAATCAATGCTAACTAACAACCCCATGATTAACAAAATATCAAATTTTTAAATAGAGACAGGTAAGTATTACTGATTTTTCCTTTTGTCTCTGGCTCCAATGAGGCTCTACATGGTAATGTACTGATCCTGGCTTTATTGAAAAAATTGGTAGTTTGTTCATTATGGTTTTTACATGATTTTGAGTTTTGGATATACTGCATTAATGTTTATCTTGATTACTATTTACCAGAGACACTCTCTTAAATTTTGCACTGAAGCAAGTGCTTCATTCATCCTCCACCTAGAATTGTCCCTGGAACAGGGCAGAGAACAAGAGAGAGGGGGAGTTTTGAAGAATGATAATTAAGGGTGTTGTCAGATAGGATGCACCAGTGTGCCACCATGGTGCCTTACTCCATTGAAGAACTATTCAGTCTGCTTGTAAAAGTGACTTGCTTTCTTGTATATGTTTCCTCTACTCCCTGAAGGGTTGCCATTTTATGCTAGTTTTCACCAAATTCAGACATCACACAGACCCCGCCTAATGCCCTCCCTCTGAGCAAACTGGGTCTGGGTCTCCCATGATGAAACTCACATACAGCTTGTGTACAACTTGTCTAAATGCCACAAATGCTTTGAAATAAGCATGGAAATTGGTTTCTAAGCTCCAGCAGTTTCTAAAATAGGAGTGGTTTTAAATAAAGCAGTACTAAAAAAGGGATTCCTATAGAGCAGATTGTGGGAAATAGCAGTGAGCCTCCAAAATGGAAAACCTGGGGAAAGAGTCATCCCTGGGAAAGGACAGTGCAGGAGGGAAATGGGGTCTTCCAGGGAGAGAAGTCAGCTCTGTCTCTGTCTCTTCAGTGCAGTGAAACTCATTTCTCTTCATCCCCTGGAGCTTCTTTTCACTCATATCCTGGCTCAATGCAGATATAATACATTCTGTCAGTGTGAAATTTGGCCTGAAAAATGTTGTGGCCTTTGGAAATGTGAAAGGAGCTTGGGTGCGGTTTCCCAAATTAATTGCAATGTGCAGAAGGAGTACATTGGGGATGATGAAGTGAAAGAGTGGAGGATACTATCTGTATCACAACGTTGTATACAAGGCAATGCTTGGGTGGAGAACATGATACACTGGGTAGGGCTGAGCATTGATATAGAGCATTTGATAATGAAGGAGAGTAGATGAATATTTAAGTGGCATTTTCCTGATGGCTTCAATTTTGTTAAAGAAGTTAGAGAAAAGACTGTTTTATGAGAGCATGGGGTTGGGTGAATATTTAGCAGGATAGTGAAGTCTAAGAGAAGTGGAGAAATAATTGACCAAAGATAACGAGTAGATTTGCATGCTTCCTTGCAAACCATCTGCACTTGGGGACCACAAATGCATGTGGCTCCAGTCTACAAGATTGAGTGATTTTTGTCTTCAGTTGTGTTCAGCTTTTGGGCAAAGGCTTGGGAAGGTAGGTCACAGGGCTGATCCCAAATTGAGGGTATATAAGGCCCATGAGAGGTGAGGGAGCTGGTTGGTAGAAGAGGGAGAACTGTAGAAGTGGTGAGCACTAGGGGCAGTGACTTATGAGACCAGTGATGAGGTGACATCATTGCCACACAACACCAGCGATGAAGAGATATGAACAATGCCAGAGTACCAAACTCCTAAGTGTTATGTCATCTTTTCATAGTGTGAGAAATGGCTGAGGGATCTATGTTATTACAGGGTGCTGTCTCTGTAGACTCAGCAATAGGTCAGCGTAGATGGCCAAAAAGCCTACACAATTTAGAAACTGGGGTGCCTTTTGTTAGATTGGCATCCCCACAATCATCATGAACTCTGCACCATTAACAATAGTATCTCCTCTCTTGAAATGCAGCCAAACAATTCTCTCTTAGGTAGAAGATGAGTTATCTGCTTCTCTGGAATACCATTTAGGAACAGGTAAATTCTTATTTAGCAAAAGAAGACTTATTTCCTTAGTAGGACTGTAAGTTCCCCCAAATCCCCCCTACTCACAATGAAATTGTTAAAATATGAGAGTCAATAATGAAGGCAACATCCTCAGGTTGATAATGAAGACAGATGCTGCTAACATTTCTTATACTGCATAGAGCTGTCAGGGCAGGACGGAATTTGAGAAGGTGGTATGTAATTAACCTAGTTGGAATTGGGCCAAGGAACCCGAGGTTAATGGCCCTGGGAAGGGGAGCATTAATGACCACTAATGGTCAAGCCCCTTTTCATGTCTTACTCATTAGAGCTACCTTTTATATTCTATAAGATCATGGCCTTTGGCCCTGGGACCAAGGGTAATGGAGAGTCACCACCCCCCCAGACAATGTGTTATGCATTCTGACAGCTTCTGTTCAGCTCTTGATCCCCCCATCACAATATTCAGGTATAGTGTGTAGCAGATCTCAACACATACCAGCCATCTGCTGAGCACTGCTGATGAAGGCTAAGACATATACATGATGCATATTCATGGGCAAAAATTGCTTCAGGTTTTCATCCAACAGACTGACAAAAGTATGACATTCTCTTGCTTTCACCTGTTTGGTGCTGGTATTTCATTTTCTACACACTGCTTAGTAAGCTGGAATAGAATCTTTAACCACTTTGGAATGTGTCCTCAGTCATATTTGATGGTGACAACAATTATTAACATGTGAATCTTCCCAGTCTTCCCCCCGACTTGGTTGACAAAGAAAATGCTATTTTTGACCACTCCATTTCTCTTCTCCCCTTATTCCCTTTACCCTCCCAGAGAGAATTCTACCTTTGCCATAGCTCATCTTATGTGATAAGCTTTTGTGATGCAAATTTGGGACACTGGATAGATCCAGACAGAACTGAAATAGGGGAGATGAGGGTATAAACTCAAGGGAAAGAAGAAAAAAGCAGAGGCAGAGCAAAGGAGAAAGGGAGAAAAAGATTCAATATGTGTGTGATTTGTTGGGGGAAAGATGAACATAGGCTGTGAAAAGAAAGAAGCTTCAAGGTAGCTGTGTTGTGTGTATGTGAGAGGGAAAAAACAGAACAGTAAGGGAAAGAATCTTAAGAAGTCTGGTTGATAGTTATCAATCAGATCTCCCTTAGTATTCTTAGAGGGATACAAATAAACACTGGTATTAGTTTTAATTATGTCTGGTTGTTGGAGTGTTTTCCTTTGCATAGAAAAAAACCTCCTGAGACTGAAATATGTACAAATCTGGGATTATCTGAGTTCACATGTTTAACTGGAAAGCTAAAGTTGGCATTCTGAAAGAAGCTCAAACAGAGACAGTGACTTTGCTTCCTCCTATTCTTAACCTGAAAGTCAGTAACACATTTTATGATGCTACCTTCCCTAATGGATTTTAAAAAGCAGAGTGTGTTAAAAATACCAAGAAGCTCCATGCCGTCTGCAGTAACATACATCTACAGAAGGCTCTATGATTACATGGCAGTTTCATACATTCTTACTTCAGCCTTATATAAACTCTCAGGAATAGGTTTTACTTTCCCATTTCATAAACAGAACTACTGAGGTCTAGTGCCAGAGAGAGACTTACATATCCATGGTTATAATGCTCATAAGAAGCACCTCAACCCAGGGTAGAAGTCTGAATTTTTATAAAAGGGAAGATGAAGAAGGAGGAGAGATATTGAAAGTAGAAATTCAGTTCTTAAAAAGAAGCAGGGATTCAGTGAAAACTATGAGGCTCTTCTTGGGTTTCACATTTCCTGCTCATTTGGGTGATTCTCTACACACAGAGTTACTTTGAGCCCTTTGTTGAGAGAGTGAGAGAAACCAGCAGAGACACAGAGTTGCACTTCTTCCTGATGTATTTCATCCTGCATAATAGCCTCAGATGCTTGGTGATCTCCCCACTTAACTGTCCCTTTTTCTTGGACACAACAAAAGGGCAGTGGAGGAAGCACAGCCTGGGTAGAGACAGGGCAAGGAGAAGATGTGTGCATGGCTCTGCCAGCCTTGGCATTTCCTCCATGAACCTGAAAGATAATCCAAGCCATTAAATCATCCAAAATCATATGCAGTGACTGTCATTTTTCTGTTTGAACATCTCACTGGCTCAACACAAGCATCTCAATAGCCATAGTGTCCTAATTTTCTTTGCTGGAGACAACAAAACCAAAGGTAATGAGAGGAGGAGGGTTTGATTCCCAGGGGCACATTCTCTGGGGAAGTCTCTTGGGCTTAAATACATCTAAAGCAGATCCAAAAGAAAGCAGTGATTACAGGCTAATTTTCTGCCTGCATTACGTTAAGTGTCCCGTCGTTTACACAAATAGCGATTGCTTTATGCCAGAAATCTTTTTACTGAATTCCTCTTATTGGTAAATTTTGTATTTTTTTTAAAAAAAAAAGGAGACTAAAAGAGAATTTTTCAATTTAAAGGTGAGACTATCAGGATACCGGTAAAAGATACAAGACTGGCACATACCCAAAGGGTGATTTTCCTTTTCAAATGCAAATATAGGAGAAGGAGAGATGGGCCTATTCTTTAAAGGTCTGGGAGATCCAAGCTTTTAGCTTTAGGAGGACACAGCTCTACCTCCTGCAAACACACTTGGTTTTCTGGCAAGAAAGCTGATACTGGTGTGAAGTGGGGAGTATAGGTGAGGAGAAACTGATAAATTTAGCTCTTCCCGAGTCATTCCAGGTAGACTGTCAACAGTGGGAATGAGGGGCATGTGGGGCCCATCTTTCCCCAGCATCAACACTGCCTGCTTCCTGGAAACAAGAAGAGTCAGTTCAGCCACTTCACTGACACCGTCTTATGCTTCCACCCTGGGCGTCTAATCCTAAAGGCGTTTGTACAATATTCATTCATTCACACATCATCCATTCTATGAACATTTAATTACTAAGCATCTTCTGTGTTGCAGACAGTGGGCCAAGCCTAGGGAATTCAAAAACATAATTATGAAAAAGAAGTTGGAAGCATGATAGTCAAACAGAAATGGAATGCAGACATTGAAATCAGAACCACCTGAATGGAAAATGTTACCAAAACCCTTCTTGCCTTGGATAAATAACTTGGGGTTGTGAGGAATGGATCCACCTTAGAGAGTTATTGAAAGGAGTAAACAATACATGTGAAGAAACAAGCTTAAGGCTTGTCGCCACAGCAATGCTCAATAACTGTGAGTTGATTCCACACTTCTGAATTCTCATTTGGAACCAAAAAATCCCCCCACCACATCCTGCCCAGGGATTCTCTGATGTACAACCATCAGGACATCAAAACCCCTGGCCTACATCAAGAGGCACTTATCTGTGCCTGTTAAGGCCTAAATCTATGACCTTCTTGACACAAGAAGGCTGGAAGGAGGCATAAAGACTGAAATGTTGAGTGGGGCAGGGAGAATTTGGCATTGCTTTCAAGGGAAGGCGACAAGGACTAGTAAGAAGCCCTTCTGTGCCAGGAGCCATGCTAGGCATTTTGTATAGATTATGTCCTAGGCCTATGTGTAGGGTGGGAATCCCTGTGAGAAGACTGTCCTCAGTGGGGTAAGGAGGACAAATTAGCAATGGCAACTTCCCAGAGCCCCAGCCTTGGTCTTTGACTGCCAAGGTCTGGACACTGCCAAGGAGTGTCCATTTCTGAGGACATGTGGCAGGATCATTAATTCCTAAAAAGAGTGAAAATTTGTGTTGCAGTTGAGAATAAGCTGTAAATTAGCAATTAGTAAATGTTTTATACAACATCCTCTGAAGACAGAGTTTTAATATCAAGGAAGATAAGCTTACTCTCCAACTATCCAAAATGGGAACTTTGGACTTAATTTAAACTTGTCTCCATGTGTATGTACTAGTGCTGAGGTAGGTATTTTACTTGTCTTATACACACTGACCCCAATTCTTGTGGTGCACATATTTTCATGGGACCTTATAAATGACTGACAATCTCCAAGGTTAAATGCAGCCTCAAGGGCATGACTATGAGAGAGAAGAGGAGGATGTTGGTCTCTATTTCTTGGAGATCCCAGGTATAGATGTTTTGCCTATGATGAACTATGTGACCTTGGGAAAATTACTTTATTTCTTTGAGTATGTAATATCTCCTATAAAATGGGGATGGTAACATCTGACAAGGTTGTTGTAAGCCTTAATTTAGATAACACAATTTAAATACCAAGCAGAGCTACCACCATTTACTGAAGGCTCAGTTAATATTAGTTCTCTTATACAGAATACAGAATGAAGGACACTTGGCGAAGATTTAGTGTTTGATGATGATAATAATGACAATAGGAACATCACTGTGGGTGTTCAGAAAGAAAGACAAACATGAGACTCTACTGCCTCCAGAATTTGGCAGAGTCAGGTGCTAGGAGTAGAAATTGAGGTGATTTTGGCTTTGCTGATTCAGGCTACCAACAGGGCTCTGAAGTCCCAATTTCAGACAGAAGAACCATCTTTTTTTTTTAAGTTTATTAATTTATTTTGAGAGAGAGAGAGAGAGAGAGAGAGAGAGAGAGAGAGAGAGAGAGAAAGCAGGGTAGGGGCAGGGAGAGAGGGTAGAGAGAGAATTCCAAGCAAACTCTGTGCTGTCAGTGTAGAGCCTGATGTGGGGCTTGAATCATGACCTGAGCTGAAATCCGATGGTCAACTGATTGAGCCACCCAGGTGCTACAGAAAAGCCATCTTTGACATGCATAACACCAGGTTGCACCAGGAAAACCACAGTACTGCTTCATCACTGAGTTCAGTCATCTCCACCTCAAGTGGCCAACCGCAAGTTCACCTCCTTTCCCAATAGTGAGCAGGCTTTCAGGTGGAGTCCTCTCAGCTCCCAGACATGCAGCCACCCAGCTTTGCCTCTGATTAACTTTTGATGTCTGGCAGAAATGAATTTCCTAGATTGCATTTAGCTGGTAAGGAATTGGCAGGGACTTAAAGTAACTAAATCCCATACCATTCCTTCTTTAATATCCATTGGAATTCGGAGGTAGTTACTTAAGACATTGTGTTTTCTAAAGGTCAATTTGAGCAATCCAATCAGCCTTGGCCAGTTGTCACCCTCTTCCTTTTTCTTCTTTCCCTTTCTATCCACATTCTTCTCCAACTTCTCTTTCTTCCTTGACCTCTCATTTAGCCTTGCTAAAAATTGCTGAGTCAAAGAGTTCTTCTCTTGCTGCCCCTCTCAGAGAATAGAAAAATGAGACACCAATACTGGATGGTTTATAAATAATGCATAGTGCACAGAAACAGCTGGAAAGTCCCTCTGGTTACAAAGAGAATCTCTTTCAATAACCTATTACCCTATTTGCTCTTCTTAATGCCACCAGTTAAGAGTCACACTTCTCATTCAGTAGAGTCACACTTCTACTTGTTCATCAGTATGAAGTCCTAGCAGAGTGCCAGTGGTTCTCCTGCAGTCTCATTCCAGTTTCATGACCAGGAAGATCTCTCTGACATACTCTCCTAATGACTGTGCCACCATGCCTGGGGCCACTGGAAACTTGCCATAATGGTGGCCAGGCTAAAATTGATTCAAGACTTACGTTTCATTGTTTTAAACTCTTATGGTTTTGATGTCTTCATACTTGCTGAACCTGGCAAGGAATAAAGACATCTAACTCAGTATCCTAACATATTTAAATATAGTGCCAATAAGCTCCATATTCAGGACTAAGAGCTTGGTGAATACAAGATGTCTCAAGCATAAACCTGTAAAGTAGGTTATTAGTATTTCCAGTTTCAGTTGAGGAAATTATGACTCAGATAAGTTAATTGATTAGTTCAAGGTCACTAGACTAAGAAATTATATGCCTAAAACAGAAACCCAGTATCTATGACTTCATGTTCCATATTAATTTTTCTTTCTGCCGATTAGGATTCAAAATTTGGGGACTGATAAGAGAGTTTATCAGTAAAGGTAATAGCAGAAAACAGAATTTCACTTTGTTCAAATGAAGATATGGCAATGAAGAGATAATTTACATAGTTTGTAGGCAGGGTAAAGGAAATCCAACAGGAATGTTGAGGCATCTAGTGATTCACAATCAAAGGAAACTATTACTACCTCTACACCTGAAAAGAAAAGGGGAAAAGATAATGTAGTTGGAACCAAATGAAAGCTGGAGCCTTAGAAGAGGGTCTGCTTGCTAGGCTCTGTGGCTTGGAAGGCTTAGCCACTTCGGTATATCAGCATTGAAGCATAGAGGGAACAGGAGAAAGAGCGACTTACTTTGTAGGCATTTGCCAAACCCAAATGGAACAAGGCAGCAAAGGAGAAAGCAATGCAGTCAGTGTGGTCATCATTCTTTGACACAGAGCAGAGAAGAGAAATGTAGAAAATGGTCTGTCAGGGGTTGGGCCATGGAGAATCACCAGCATAGAGAGCCAGCACATGATTCCTCATCATATGGTTGGCATGTGGAAGAGTCACTGTTTTCCTGCCCAGGCTCTATACCCAGAGGTAGATTTTCCATGAAGCTGATGAAATTTAAGCTTTGAGGTCTATTTCCATTAAGTCTTGCTGCACAATAGACTATCTAGGAACTCGATGGCTTAAAATAGATATGATTTATTATTTCTTACATTTCTGTGGGTTGGCTAGGAGTTTTTTTTTTTCTCCCAATTTCCATGGTGTCAGCTGGAGTCACTCACGCAGCTGCATTGAGCTGAGAGCTCATCTGGGTCTGAAACACAGACATCTCTACTTGCATGTCTGGGGTCTTTGGTTCTCCTGCATATGGTCTCTCCTGAACACAATCCCTCATCATTCAGTAGTCCAGCCTGAAGTTTCCTACATGGCAGTTGACCTCCGGAAGGACAAATAAGAAGCTGTCAGGCCTCATAAGACCTAGATTAGGACCTGGCACAGCATCACATCTCCCTCACTTTATTGGTCAACGAAAGCTGCAGGCTGGCAGATTCAAGAAGGAATAACAGACTCTATCCTATGATGGAAAGAACAACACACAACACACAGACTGGGAAGAATTGTCTGGGGTCTCTTTTCAGACAATCCAGCACAGTCAGCTTTCACACTACAGCAATTCACATACATTTTATGTATGTGTATGTATGTGGAAAATATATTCACCCCACCAAGACACACCAAATTTTCATTCCATTATGGCAGCAACCTCAAGTCCAGTATCTCATGATCTGTAATGGATACAGATGTGCATGAGGGTCCTTTGGTTAGGCGCCTATTGAGCTAAAGAACTGTGAAATGATAGACATAAGTTAAACTCCTCCATATTCACTAATTGTGATATAATGCTAATATAGGGACAATTGCAATAAATGGAGACAAACAAAAAGGAGATAAACAAGAAGCACATAGCAGTTACTTGTCCATAGCCATTCTAAAATCCAAATTCTGGCTCTTCGCCCTTCCCAATGCATTGGGGTAGGCATTTTTTTTCTTTTAGCCAAGTTCTGTCTCTGGGAGTATTTTCAAATCCACTGCTTTGGGGACCACTGTCTAAACTCTGCCCTCTGGTTCATTTTTTCCTTTTTCATAAGAAATAGCTCAAAGCTTTCAGTTGAACAACTTTCTCAACCTATTTTCTTCCCACAAGAAATTGGAGCTCCAATTCCTCTTTTCACTTTGCACCTCCCTATTCTTTTATCCAATCTTGTAGTTCTCTCATCAGGACAAAGTTCTTTAAAATACCGTATTATCTAGCATCCTTACAGGTGTTTACTCCATGTCCCATGACCCAAGACAATTCTTTCTGAGATTGAAGTCTTTGTATTTTGAGAATATGAGGCTGCTGTGAGACAGCAAAGTTATGGTTCTTGGGAACGCTCTAGTCTTGCTCAGAGTGTAGGGAGCAATGCCTTACATCTTCTAGAGGTTTTAATGAGGGGTGCTTCAGCCACAGCCCTGATTTGATCTTTTCTCCAAGGCCTCTCCTTTCAGAGTCCTTTGCCACCTGGAGAAACTGCCTAGAGCCCCTGTATTTCCTCTAAATCTTGCTTGAACATTGATCAGTTCTTTGGCTCCCCTTTCTTTCACTGCATCTTAACATCCACTACTAAAAGAAGTCACTTGGCACTTTCAAACTTCCGTCTGGAAATCTCTTTAGTTAAGTTTGTAATGTACTCACTTACCTCACTGTTCTTCAAGTGTCTACAAATGTTTATTCTCTCCTTTTAGTCTTTTCCTTCTACATGACCCCAATGACACAGGTCTTAGGTTTTTGTTATGGCACCATCACACTTCTGGATCTGTTGCATCAACTTGTCTATTGCTGATTTAGTTATCTACTACTGAGCAGATACTTCCCCAAAGTATCTGTGGCTTACAACAACAACCCTTTGCTTGCTCATGATTTTGCAGTTAGTGTAGGACTAAGCAGCAATGACCTACTGCACTCCACGTGGTGACAGTTGGAGTCATTCCTGTGGCAGCCTTCAGCTGGATGCTACTTTAGGACTGGAGCATCTAACAAGGTCTCAACCCATTATGTTGTGGGACAGCCTATTATACAGCAGTACACAACAGAAACAGGGCCTTTCACTTGTACTGGCTTCTTACAAAGCCCTGGAAGAGGCACTAAAAATAATTTCCTGATCAAAAATATGGTGTAACTGTAGAAAAGTAAGACATTTTGACTGTAGCCAATCAGGGCTTCTGTTGCTTTTAATCTGACATAATGTTCATCACACTTCTCTGTGTCAGATGGCTCAGATCTGAAGGACCACAAGCATTCTGGGGATACAGCTAAGAGGAATTTGAGTTGGGGATATGTTTAGTTTGTCTGTAGTCAGATTTACTTTATGCACTTCACAGTAACTTCCTTGCATATTAAATTCTTGCTAGCTGTTCCAATGGAGAGATGGCTTTCAGAAAAAATCCTACTGCTTACCATGAGACACCCAGTGTTACCAGAAGTCACATTGCAACATGAATGTGTCCTCTGGGGAGCCACACTGGAAATCTGTGGGAAATGGAAGAACAATGGTAAGGAACTGAAAGCTAATTCATCTGCAAAAAACTCTTCCAAATATCAGCACACACACACAAAAGAAACTTGAGAGAAGTTCTCCCAGATTTGGCCAAAATCCTAAAAAATTCCTGACATGACCAATCATGACTTGGAAAGCTGAAGAAAAACTGTTTTGAACTGTCAATTTAAAAATTAGGGGCATCTGGGTAGCTCAGTTGGTTGAGCATCCGACCCTTTTTTTTTAAATTTTTTTAATTAGGCTCCGAGCTATCAGCACAGAGCCCAACACGGGGCTCGAACTCACGGACCAAGAGATCATGACCTGAGCTGAAGTCGGCCGCTTAACCGACTAAGCCACCCAGGCGCCCAGAGCATCCAACTCTTGATTTCAGCTAAGGTCATGATCTCAGAGTCATGGGATTGAGCCCTGCTTCAGTCTCCATGCTGAGTGTGGAGCCCTGCTCACAATTCTCTCTCTCTCTCCCTCTCCTTCTCCCCTGCTTGCACTCTCTCTCTAAAATAAAAATAAATAAATAAAAATAAAAAGAAACCATTTTAGAAGACATACTGAACTATTTTTCTGTTCTTTATATAGAAAATATAAAATTGTTTTCAGTGATAGAGTGATAAAAATGTATAAAGCTGAAAATGTAGAAAAAAATTTACTGAAGTGTATTGGGGAGATATTTAATTTCAGTGTATTATTTTTCTAGAGTTTCTGATGCTTATGGATATTTCTTGGTTTTTAAAAATTTACAACTTGTGATTTCTCATTTTAAATAAATACACCAAACCTATTCTTATATTTGTAATTGTATGTTCTTTTTCTTAAAGAGAATTTCAAAACTGTGTAATATAATCAGGCCTTCTGGGCCACGTCTGTACCTAGATCAGAGTCTTGACTCTCAAAGGCAATGATGGGATATTAACTAATAAAACCCTGGAGTTGGTGCTATCTCTCAGCATGGAAGATTCATGCTCACCGTAATATGACTTATCTGGGTTGTACTTCTGGGGAGAATGGAGAGTCAGAGGATACAGTGCAAGATAAGGCAGGATGAGGAATGAGAAAAGCAAAGAAGGAAAGTAGCTTTACCTGGTAGCTGCTGAGACAGAGATAGGAGCGGTAACTGTTGGCCACAGGACACCCTTAAACCTGATCAAGGTCTGGGGCACACTGCTGATAATAACACCAACAACAGTATTGTAGCTCACTCAATTCATTACTGTTCAGGCATTGTTTTGAGTACTTTGTATGCATTAATTCATTTGATCCCCTAACAACAAAGTAGTTTCCAGTGCCCTGTCCACTTTGCAAGTAGGCAAAGCAAGCACAGAGAGGGGCTGTAAACTGCCATAGAGCATGCTGTCTGTGTGTGGTATAACTGGGGCCCCAGAGAGTTCAGCTGTTCCAGAGCCTACTTCCTTCACAGCTCCCAATGCTGTCTTGCACTGGTATAGCAGTGTGTAGTTTATCAAGCAGTTTTATAGAGATCATCTCACGTGCAACCCTAATAGCCCTGAAAAGTTGGCAGGACAGTTGCTGCTACTCTCATTTTATGGAAGATTAATTGAAATCTAAAACTGCAAAGTGACTTATTCATGATCACAGAGCTAGTAAGTGGTGGTATTGGAACTGAAAGCCAACTCTTGTAGGCTTTTCATTATATCACACTGTGGATTAATACATTTCAGCTATAGTACTTTTTAGTTTCTAAAACATCTTTATATATAGTGCTAACACAATAATTTCTACAACTTTATAAAAAGTATTGTTATTATTATTATCCCAGTATTACCAAAGATAAATATGTGGGTCAGAGAAGAAGCACTTGAGCCCTGAATATTTGACTTCAAATTCACAAGCAGTGTTCACCCCTCCACAAATGGCAGTATTTCCAGTCAGCTTGCAGAATTCCGAACATAGCTTGGCCCTTCAGAAGTTAGGGGAACAGAAAGAGCCAATAGCCAGGACTTGAAAATGCATGGTGGGCTCAGGAAACTGAATGGATTAATGTGGCAGGAACATAGCATGGATGGATATCAAATTGAAAAAAAAAATGGAGCCAGAGTGTAGGGGTTTGGAGTATCATGATGCCAACATTATTTTGCTCTGAGTATATGCAGAGATCTGCCCTCAACGCTGGGTGAATAAACTGAAGAAATCCAACTGTGTTCTTTAGCTGCAATCTGCCCTTTAGTCTGAGAATAACAAACATATATAGGGGAAGGAGAAGAAAACAACAAGAAAAAAAGCAACAACTTAAAACTATTTATGAAAGAATAGGTAATTGATGTAGAAAATTAATAACGTGTCTACTGATTCTTACAATCACAGAACTATAAATGAAAGGATAATATAATAACCACAATATTTAAAATGGCCCAGGGCTCCATGGGGAAAAGAGCTCTACTTACTAAATGTTTTCTGTCTACACTTGACATAGAAGGTGACCCAGTTCATAGTTTCATAGATGGTCACTTGAAAGTGGGAGCATTATCTATCCCCAACAGCTTATTAGATTAATTTTCCTTAAGATTTTCAGTGCTGGTGGTGATGATGATGATGATGATGGTGGTGATAGTGGTAGTGGCTTCCATTGTTCATTGCTTGCTGTGTTGAGGAGTCCACAGAAATTGGCTCTGATCTGAAGCTTCTCTGCAAGTTAAATATTGGTCCCTCATTTTAAAGAACAGTGAGGCCAAGACTCATTAACAGACTTTTCCAAGTGGTAAATCAAAATTAAACACAGGTTTGGGGAGCTTGGGTGGCTCAGTCAGTTAACTGTCTGAAGATTTCAGCTGAGATCATGATCCCAGACTCATAGGATTGAGCCCTACATAGGGCTCCGTGCTGAGCATGGAGCCTGCTTAGGATTCTCTCTTTTTGTTTCTGTCTCTGTCTCTGTCTCTGTCTCTCCCTCCTTCCCTCTCCCCTGCTTGCTCTTTCTGTCTAAAATAAAATAATAATAATAATAATTAAAAAAATTAAACCCAGCTTTAAAAAAATATAAACACCAGAATCTTTTTCGTACACTGCCCCTTCCCATTTCTTTGCCCAGGAACCAATATTGATATTCTATTTTTTGCTCATCAAGGCTGAATAACTAATTTGCATATTTGTGGCAACCATGATTGAACCTAACCTACATATCCACCCAATTTTTTCTCTGTAGCTTCTAATTTCAACTTTATTTTCTTACCAAATTTATAATAAATTCATCTCAAATACATTTTATTCTCACACCTCAGTGTATGTCATTCAACAAGTTCGATTCACCTAGTTTTTTTTTTAATCAAGTATTGTACTCAACACATACACATTATCTCTTCCTTTCTTTTTAATTTCTTTTAATGTTTATTTGTTTTCTGAGAGAGATAGAGAAAGATAGAGCGTGACTAGTGAAGGGGCAGAGAGAGAGGGAGACACAGAATCTGAAGCCGGCTCTAGGCTCTGAACTGTCAGCATAGAACCCGACATGGGGCTCAAACTCATGAGCCGATCTGTGAGATCATGATCTGAGCCAAAGTCGGACATTCGACTGATTGAGCCACCCAGGTGCCCCCACATTCCCCCCTTCTTGAATGTGTGTCTCTCCATCTCAACCGTTCAAAACCCTATGTCCTTTAGGATCTGCTCTCATGTGTCAGGCACATAATAAATCTTAATAAATTATTGCTAATAATGTTATTGCTATTTTTATAATTATTACCAGTCATCTGATAAATAGTTTAGTGCCTACAATGTGTCTGAGCACTGCAAGGTGTTAGGAGTACAATGACAAACATGACATGAGATTGGCCCCAAGGAACCATGGTGAGGTGTGTGTATGGTGAGCATGTGTGTGGAAGGAAACTGTGGCCATACACAATATAGGATGAGAGGGTGACTAATGGTGCCATGAAATAATGAAATTCATTTTGGCATTACCACAGGAAGCTTTCCAGAGGAGGTTAGCTGATGTCTAACAAACACTGTTTGGTTAGTCAAGCAAATACAACTTCATGTTAAGTGACCCATCATCCATGTTTGCCTGGGACTAAGGGGTTTTCTGAGTCACTGGGTTTTGAGTGCTAAAACTGGGACAGCCCCAGTCAAACTGTGGTCACCTGTGTTAAGACTTGAAGTAACAGAGTGTAGCAAATATTTTTGAATGAATGAATGGGTAAATTATGCATAAATACATGAGAAGAATAATCCACTATTGATTGATCTACCTCTGAATACTTGCAAACTCATATCTAACCTGAGTGTGCAGCTACCCCTGCAGGGTCCTATCTATAGTGAATATTCATTCTGGGGTTTGCCTGGATGGCAGTATTTTAATAACAAAGAAGATGGAGCTGTCACCTGAAGGTGGGTGAAGGCAGCTCTGGGAAATCTCTTCCTCTATCCCTCAATCCCTCCCAAGCCTGTGTATTTCATTAAAATATGTATGACAACATTCTTCTCATATTATTGTATTACACCATCCTTAATTGCATAATTCAACATTTTCAAGGGTATTTGGAGGAAATTTGGACGGTTCATTGACTGGTATTTGAAGGAAGCTGAGAATTAAATTAAAAAACATGAGGGGAAATTAGTAGTAAAACAGACTGATTGAAGGGCTGATGTGGGCTGACTCTGAGTGCCCCCGCTCTGGCAACCAATGCACACCAGTTTGGGTTTTGGGGGGAGTCTGTGGCCCTCCATCCATAGTTCTTTGCTCCCTGCTTCGTTACCAGGTGAAGGCTGGAAGAAGCCCGCTTGGGTTGTCTTTCCTCCCCACCCTCCCCCTCCTGTTTGTGTTGTTGTCGTTTGTGATTTTTGACATGCATTTTGC
This sequence comes from Lynx canadensis, assembly GCF_007474595.2. Lineage (NCBI taxonomy): Eukaryota > Metazoa > Chordata > Mammalia > Carnivora > Felidae > Lynx > Lynx canadensis. The sequence goes on from NC_044312.2 coordinate 28,113,448, forward strand.
AGATTGCATGTTTTTGCCTGCTCTGTTGAATGCACTTAGGCTCTTGGGCTGATTGCAATCACGCTGATGGTGGGACGAACCCATAGCCTGTAGCCCAGGCAGGCTCCACCACTGCCTAAACAGCAGTCCGTCTCCTGGCCTGCTCTCTGACCTGCAAACTTTCACTCCCACATGTTTCCCTTGAACTTCCTCTCACCCAGCACCCCGCTTCCTTTCTCTCTGGTGCTGGCATCATGTCCCACAGTCTGAGTGAGCAACTAGAGGCAGCTGGCACAGAAACGAGGCTGGGTCGAGAGCCGAGTGCTCTGGGAGCAATACCTCACCCACCCACCCCGACCCCTGCCACCAGTGGTAGACTTTCCAGCCACAAAGCCTGTTCCCACCATGGTAGCTGCCTTCCTTTGGCTCAGCAAAGGCCCCAGGTTCAAGAACATTTGGTATTCTTAGTCCCAGCCACAGGCATAGCAAGAGAATTCTTCAATATCGCATATGCAAAATGATGCTTTCCACCTCACTGATGTGATGGTTCTGTTAGAAAAAGAGAGCGTTACAGGTTGGGTGGGATGTTGGTTTATCAACACAGATGTTATGAATTGGAAAAGTGATTGCACAGGTCTGAATGGCCGTCCAACTCTAGGGAGAGGAAACATGAGAGTTTGGCTAAATTAAAAGCTGAGCTCATTAGGACTGAAGGCAAATTGACTTTTGTGGAGGCAAGTGAGTGGTCTTTGACCAAACATTCAGAATGAAACAGATCCCTCCCTGCTCTTCTCTAGAGACTGAGATTCTCCCAGTGAAGTCTCCACTCATCTGTGCAGTTCTCACCAAACTTAAGGCTAGGGAGTATTCTTGGGTCCTATCCTATTCTGAGATTTAGGGTTCATGGCTGGGAATAACTTAGGCAGTGGCTTTCACAACCCCTCACCCAAAGAATGGTGATTTCAAGGTCCTGCTGGCAGCCAGCTGGGGTCCAGCCTCTACTGTGAAAGGAGAGACCTCCTAGTGACTCTGCAGCTGTGCTCCTGTCATATCTGCTGCATTTCAGCAAATGCCTCCTTGCTCTCTGAGCAGTTGTGTTCAGGTTTAGAAAGACCTACCTGAAGACAGCGGGCTATGTCCCTGCCTGCAGACAAAACAGGGGAGCAAAACTCAGGCAGGCCAGAGCCAGGCACAGCCAAGGGCAAGGGGCAGTGGGGCGGGGATCACAGACATACCCCATGCCTTTCATCGCTCCCCCAGAGGGATGACCTAAGAAGGTCTTGGGAACCAAATGCTGAGTGGGTGAAAGTTTGGAAAGACCTCTTCCCTGGGGGAATCATCCAGACCCAGCATCTTCATCAGCTTATTTGGGAGCATTCAGCTTGTTCCAGTTCAATAATCCATTCAATAAAACTGTTAGTGCCTGACATGAATCCCAAATTGGTGTGTAGCTATAGGCATGCTGGCCGCCCTGCCTGACAGATTGGCACATCTACCACCTCTTCTATCCTGTAAGTGAAAACCAAGTGATATTAACATTATTAGCATAGAAAATAGGAATACTGACAGCAATGTCGGAACAGGCATGGAGGGTTACCCAGACAGCACAATCACCCATGGAACGTAACCTGGCAGCCACATCTCACACCCTCTCCCTCCCAGCTCCCCCCTGAACAAAGACGGGATTTGCTGTTGTTGAATTCTCACCAGCAAGTGATCGATAGCTGAGAGATTGCACTTTGCTTAGGAACAGCAAGGCTATTCAGGTTTAGGAGGAGAAACCTGGCTTTATGTGATGCTCTGGTCTGGGAGGAGAGCCACCTATTTCGATCTTCACTTCACACTAACCCCTGCCGAATGGGGCCCCTGTCTCCCCATCTCCAGTTTGCACCATAGATTGCAGCTGCCAACAGGTCCTTCCTGAGCCCACCTGCTGCTTGGTTAAAAACTGCCTGTGGGGGCGCCTGGGTGGCGCAGTCGGTTAAGCGTCCGACTTCAGCCAGGTCACGATCTCGCGGTCCGTGAGTTCGAGCCCCGCGTCGGGCTCTGGGCTGATGGCTCAGAGCCTGGAGCCTGTTTCCGACTCTGTGTCTCCCTCTCTCTCTGCCCCTCCCCCGTTCATGCTCTGTCTCTCTCTGTCCCAAAAATAAATGAACGTTGAAAAAAAAAAAAAAGAAAAGAAAACTTTAATGGGAAGGGCTTTGTAGTCAGATCCGAGTTCAAATCCTAGATCTGCCCCATCCTGGCGATGTGACAGGATTGAGCTTCAGTTTCCTCATTCCATAAAATAGAGATAATCATACTACTCCCTTCGTGGGGTGGTTGGGAATATCTGCGTAAATGTTGCTTGGCGTGTAGTTAATACTTATTGAGTACTTATTAACAGCTACTGAAATAATATGAAATATTTTGTATTGTTGTTTTATTGATTCAGTTATTATTTTTACTGTGATTATTTGAAGGTTCCTCTGAGTCCTACAGATGGCTCTGAGGTCTGTCTTGGGGCCAGGACCTTTCCCCAATTTTCCTCCAAAACACACACACACACACACACACACACACACACACACACAGCAAGTTATTGCTCATTACTTCTGCTCTTTCCCTGTGGTCTTGTTTCATTAAAAATGCTAATTCCCCCAGCTTGCCTTCCCATCTTTGCATTTGCATATACATGAGCAGCTCATTCCCATTCTGGAGTGGGGCTGAGCTAAGGCCTGAAAAGGAACTCTGTTGGAGAGAGCTGGCTGGGGAGCCAGGGCCAGAGCTGCCAGGAGGGGTTGACCACTTGCTCAGCTCCTCATTTGATCTCCTTTGTTCTCCTTTGCCCTCTTCTGGAGGCACCTGCTGCTAAGCAGGAGGATGCCGGCTCCTGCCATGGGCACTTCTAACTGGCATTGTCTTGCCAGTGTCAGTTCCAGGCAGGAGATGTGACCTGTGCTCTCTGCAGTGGCGGGAGGCTGGTCCTGGCACTGCCTTCCTCAGAGCAGTGTCACTTGGCCAAGTGGTCCCTGGGACATTCCATTCCAGCACTTGGAGTTTACTCCGGAGTCCAGAGGAGCTAAACAATAAAGCAAAAAAAAATATTATTACAGTTCATGTGACACTGGAGAACATTATGTCCACTAAGCAGGTGTCCATAATTTTACAGAAGCATAGATTTGATGGTCTACACATTCTCATTGGAGTGAATGATGAGGTAAACAAAGAAAACATTCTTGTGGTCCCTAGATATGGGTTTAAATATGATCTTGTTGATTAACAACCAGGTAACCTGGATAGTCACCTAAGCGGACCCTCCTCAGCTTCATCTTTAAAATGGGTTTAATGGTAGTTACTCCACAATGTAAAGATAGTGCTGAAACAGGCCAAGGGCCTTGCTTATCCCCATTCAGTCCCCTTCACCTCTATTGTCACAATCTGCTCCAAGTCACTCTCATCTTTACCTGGACCTCTTCACCTGCCTCCTGAAGGTCTTTCTACCCTTCACCTTTGCTCCTTTCCAATCCATTCTCCACACTTTGCCAGAATGTCCTTTTTAAAACCCAAATTGAATGACAAAACTTTTGTTATGTTTTGTTTTGTTTTAAACTCTCAATTGGCTTTCTTTTCTTCATGGGGACAAAAATTCAAAAATCTCTAACTTGTCCTCTGTGCCCTTCTAGTCTCATCTGACGTACTTTCCCTCCTGCTCACAATTCTCCAACCACACTGGCCTTTTCTAATTTTTTTTAATATGCTAAGCTTCTTTTGCATCAGGGGAAAAACATCTCCTGAGACTCCAATCCAGATTAAGTTCTTCTCCACCTTCATTAATATGCTCTGAGAGTATCCTGTGCTTTTGATGTGTACCTGTAGGTCAGCTGTATACATATTTCCATTAATTCGTTTCTCTTTTAATATTTTGTGAATCGTTTTACCTCTTGGAGAGGCTACACCCCTGCAAATGAAGCCCCTGGATGATGTGTGCTCTGGTGCCCATCGTGGGATAGAAGAAGTGCTATGTGTCCCTGGAAGTCGTAGATGCAGTAGAATTCACTGGAAGGGCTGTGGGTGCTCTGCTGTGCTCCCAGACCTGCCATGCCTCAAAGGAGTGCCATCCTGGGTCCCAGAGAGTGAGGTTGAGCATGCTTGCTCATTCCCGGCACATGCTGATCACCCTGGGTTGCAGACTGTGTAATTCCTGTAGCAGCTCTGCCCCCTCATGACTGCAGTGGACCTTGGAGGAGAATAAACCCTCACCAACTATAACTATGTAGATTCATGCTGACAGAGGACTCCACACTTCCTTCTTCTTTCTTTGGACAGGTTATGTGTTTAGCTAGCACAGACAGCCTGTGCAGAAAGGAGCGTTTGCCTCTTTTTTTAGATCTTCCTCCCCTTCCTCCCCCTTAGGATCTAAGATTTATGTATTCCCCAAACATTTATTGAGTAAAAATCCCAGTGAAACTCTGCTCCACATGTTCTATATTTATTGATCATCTCTTACAACGTCCCTGCAAGGTAAGCATTATTATTAGTATCCTCATTTTACAGAAGAGATACCCGAGGCACAGATAGGTGAAGCAATTTACTGAAGACTACACAGTAAGTGGTGCAGCTGGAAACCAAACTCAGACAGTCTGACTTCCAAGCTGCCTACTTATATACGTACAGTCCAACCAGATGGGCAACATCCCTCCCTCATGGAGTTTATATTCTGGTGAGAGTCACCGACAGCAAACAAAAACAGGAAAAAAATCATGCTCATCAGAAAGCAGTAAGTGCTGTGAAGAATATGAAGGAAGGGGATGCAGAGTGGCTTGAAGTCAGGGCAGATGGCATTGACCTTTGAGTGGTCAATGGAGGGCTCTCTGAGGAGCTAACTTTTAGGCTTAAGATAAAAGGAACTGGCTGTGTAATATCCAGCGGAAGAATGTTCTAGGCAGAGTGTGGGAGGAGGACCTGTCATGTTTGGGAACCACTCTTGTGCTGGATCATGGGGAGAGGGGAGACGCATGGCAGGTGACACAGGCCAGAAAGGAGGCAGGGCCACTGCAAGTAGAAAATACAGTCTTAAGGAGTTCAGGCTCTACTCCAACATACTGGGACACCACTGCAGGACCTTCAAGAGAAGGGATGCTAAGATCTGATGCATATGTTTAAAGGGTTATTCTGGCTGCTTTTTGGAGAATGAAATTAAGAGGACCAATCACTATGCTATGTCAGTCCAAACAAGAGATACGGTCATCCCCCTAATTTGTGGGTTTGCTTTCCATGGTTTCCATTACCTGCGGCCAATTGCCATCTAGAAGCAGAAGATCCTCTTCTGACATACTGTCAGAAGGTCAATAATAGTCTAAGGCTATGTCGCAGTGCCTATATCCTTGCCCTCACTTCATTTTATCACATAGGCATGTTGTCATCTCACATCATCACAAGAAGAAGTGTGGGTACGGTACAATAAGAGATTTTGATGGAGGCCACATTCACATAACTCTTATTACAGTATAGTCCTATAATTGCTTTATTATATTATTGTTGTTAATCTCTTATTGTGCCTAATTTATAAATTGAACTTTATTGTTGGTGTGTGTGTATAAGAGGAAACATAATATATGTAGTTTGGGACTATCTGGTTTCAGGTGTCCAGTTAGGGGGGCTTGGAATGTGTCCCCCCACAGATAAGAGGAAGATGCTATAATGTTGAAGTGGAAATGACACAAAATGAGTCAGACTGTGTTTTAGAATTCCAGTTATGATAGCATTTGCTATAGAATTGAATGTGCAGCAGGATCTGAGAGAAAGCAGAATCAATGATAATTTACCAGGGTTTTGGCCTGAGCAACTAGTTAGATGGTGACATTATTTATCAAAATGGAGAAGACTAGAAGTGGAAAAGGTAAAGGTTCGTGTATGTGTGTGTGTGTGTGTGCATGCACACACTTATGTGTCTGTGTGTGTGCCTGTGTGTATAATGGGTTAGCCTAAAATCAAGAGTTCTGTGGTGAACATGTTAAGTTTAAGATAACTATTCAACTTCCAGCAGAGATGTCAGAGCATATTGGATACATGAATTTGGGCTTAAGGGAAGGGTGGAAGATGGAGACATTAGCATTTAGATGGCATGGAAGCCTTGGACTGGACAAGAGCCCTCAGAGAAAGTTTAGACAGAACGGGGAGGGAAGGAGAAACCCAGCACTGGGGGGTCAAGAGAAAGAGGAGAAGCCAGCCAATGGGAGAGGAAACCCAGGAGAGTGTGTTGTCCCAGGAGGGCAGAAGATGGAAGGATGGGAAGAGGAATGAGCAGTCATCTGGGCAGATGCTGCTTCAAATCCTGACTAGCCCTTAGCATTCCTTCCCTCCCTCTCTCCCTGCCCCATTTTTCTCCATGTCACTTTACTTCCCACATCAGTCTTCCTGCTGGGATGCAGCTTCATAGGGGCAGGGACTTTTGCTTCTTTTGGTTATTTACAGACATGTTCCTGGCCCCTGAGACAGGGCCTGGCACTTCATAGGTGTTCAACAAAATATTTGTTGAGTGAATTTGTTATACAAGGGAGAGATCAGGTAAGATAAGGATCGAGAATTGACTACTGCCTTTGACAGAAGATAAATCATTGGAGTTTGTGGCAAAATATGTTTCCAAGGCATGATTGGATTCTGTTCAAGGGAAAATGAGAGATGAGGAAGGTGCAGATGGAGAAGACTGGGTACTTTTCAAGAACATTTGGGAACACCTTTGTTTGGTTGATCACATTTGTTCCCATTTTTAGTAGGAGACCATAAAGGATGTCAGCCTGCAGAGTCTGTGTGCTGACAGGAATTATCCAGTAAAGGGGAAGTGGCAAATGGAGAAGAAACAAAAAGTTGAAGAAATACAGGAACAAAGTCCTGAGTGAGGAGAAGCAAAATGGTAGGCAAATAAACCCTGAGCACAGATAAGGGTTCTACCTTCTTCCTGAGGTAGAAGCAGGAACAATTTGCTTGGCGGAAATAGAAGGAAAAGTAGAATGATAAATGTGTGGGAGATTTGGGGAGAAGAGTACAGGTGGCAGCTTTCTTCTGATTGTTTCCAGCTCCTCAGAGGTGTAAGAAGTGAGGTCTTTACCTGAGGGTGAAGACAAGAAGGAGGTTTGGAGGCTTAAGGAGAAAGCAGGAGCTGTAAGGTAGTCCTCTTTGGAGGAAGAAGCACATTTACTGGGGAAGTGTACCAGGATCATTGGCAATTTCAGGTACATTGATATTTGAGGTCATAAACTTCAACTTGGGCTAGGTGGTATGCTTATGGATTTTTCTCCAATCATGTAAAGATGCAGTGAACAGGAGGAGGGATTAACTCAGATGCTATCAATAATCCCATCAATCACAAAAGGGCCGTTAGTGATTCCAGAATAGGCAGGTCTGAGTAAGGGGGCCTGAGCCACAGACTTCCTGATAGATTGGATTCCAGCAAAGGCACTACCTGGTTCGCTTTGACTAGGCTCCTGAGGATCACTCACACCAGGACCATCTGGGCCAGGCAGCTCCCCTCAGGTCCCCTGCTTCTGATCTCCCCACTTTAGACCCTGTGGCTTGTCCCCCATATCTGGGCCTGCCTGGTACACAGCCTCACCAGCTGCCTGTGTTTCCCCCTTCCTCTCTGTGCTGCACCCACCCCCACACTTTGGCCTGTTTTGGGGGCCTGCGGCTATTTATGCCTTCAAAATGCAGATACTCTGGGCTAAAGATCCCCAGGGTAAACATGGACATCTCACCTCTACTAACAGGGGGATGCCCTCAAATCAGAGCTCATAGATGTGTTGCCAGAATCACTCGTGCCACTTCTCTCCATGTCTCTGGACTTGTCTACCTCTACCTAGATTCACAGCTCTTACCATCTCTGCCTGGTCTGTGTACTCCACAGCCATCTGGGTGTTGGTGTGCCCCCCCCCCCACCGTCTGACAGCCATCAGACTTCCTGAATATCTATTTATTGATCTGTAGATTACTTGCCATTGTGCCTGCTGTCAGCCTGTCCATCCCCTTCCTACTTCTTCTGCCTACACACATGCCCACCTCCTACTCCAGTCTGTAGCCATCTTTCTTCCTTTGGCACTTGGCACTCACGTCTCAAAATCCACATATACATATTGAAGTCAATCCACCCTGTCCTCAGCAATATCAGCCCTGGCCAGACAGCAGGCAGCGGGTGTTAACATGAAGACAGAATGCTGTTGTATACCTGCATCAGGATGGAAAGACATGTTGGTCTCGGACTTATCAAACCTACCTCATATGTGACCATGGAGAAGTCTTTCATCTCTGGGCCTCACTTAACCACTTTGAAAATATTGGGGTAATGTGACCTGTCATAGAGAAGTAGTTTCATGGTTTAGAGCACAAGATGCCACTGTCAGTTCATGGCACATAATAGGTCTTTTAAAAATGCTCTTGATTCTATGGTATAAGGTGTAAATCTCGAACATGTAATATTAACAACTGCCATTTATTGAATTATTATCCTCACTACCTTAAGGACTTTATGTTTATCATTGTATTTAATGTTTACAAAACCCAGTGATCTTGATCTTCAGAGTGTGATCCCTGAAATATCAGCACTGGTATGGCCTGGGGATATTTAAAATAGGAATTTCAGGCTCCATCCCCAAACCTTTTGAATCAGTTGGTGGTTTTACTTTTTGTTAAGTGTATTTATTTATTTTGAGAGAGTGTGTGTGTGTATGAGTGGGGCAGGAGCAGAGAGAGAGAGAGAGAGAGAGAGAGAGAGAGAGAGGGAGAAAGAGAGAGAATCCCAAGTAGACTTTGCTCTGCCAGTGCAGAGCCCTACTCAGGGCTCGGAATCATGACCTGAGCCGAAATCGAGAGCTGGACACTTAACTGACTAAGCCACCCAGGCGCCCCAGTTGGCATTTTAACAAGATCCCCAGGATGTTGAAAAGTGACATTATTTACCCTCATTTTACAGAAGAACAAAGGAAGATCTAAACTAGGCAAATAATCTGTCCTAGGTCACACAGCTAACACATGGATAATTTGGGGTTTTAAGATTGACTTCTCTGACATCAGAATTGCCACCATTGCCTAGCACACCATGAGGATGACCACAAACACATATACTTACATGCACATGGAGAACAGATGGGCGGCCACTCGGCATATTCAGAGCCCGTGGTCTGACATGCTTGGAGGTGAGAGAACAAACAAGCTGAGAACTCTCCTTCCCCTCACTGGCAGAAAGGGTAGTAGCAGGAATGTAAACTGAGAATAAGGAGACTTCAATTTAACTAGCTGTGTGATCTTGGGCATACAACTTCACCTCTCTGAGCCTCTTTCTTTATTGATAAAGTGAGGTAATTAAACCAGATATCATAACAATGAACCTGTGTTATTATCTTTTTGTTTTGCAGGTGATTCTGTTCCGACAATTCATATGCATGAGAATTTTGTCAATATTTCTGTTTGATGTCAATTACCACTCTAGTAATGGAGTTAACATGGGGGGAAATGCAAAAAAAAAAAATATATGTAAGAGGTTTTAAGGTTATATTCTGAAATCCAAACCTGGCTTCTTCTAAAATGACTCATTCTCCAGCACAGACAAATCAGAGGGCCCTGTGTCAATTACTCCCTGTGATTATTCTGGAGCTTGTTTGTGGGGCTGGAGGCCCTTCATACATCATTCCTAGGACTTTTCTCAAGGGGTTTATGGACCAAGGACATCTGGTGCCTGAGGCTTTATGTCTGTTGGTATGATCATCCAAACAGGGGAAGGGCCTATAACACTCCAAATGCTGGTGCCCGAATATCTTTAATTCCTCATGAAGGGTCGAGGTTATTTCTCCATCGGGAGTGCTAATGGGATTCTAATACCCTGGCAAATGGGATTTTTTACAACTGCCATTCTGCAGTTACCGAGATGGCGTGTCGCTGGGACAGCCCTATAAATCCTGCCAAGTCGCTCTGAGGAGTAGGAGGAGAGGAACCCTCAGGGAGAGAGGGCTCACTCTGTGGTGCAGGCCGCATGCTGGGCCCACTGAGGGGCTTCTCTGGATCTAGTTCTCAGGATGAGTTACTCACCCTGCCAGAGAGCCAAGAGAAGCCATGAAAATATGGTGGGGTCCACAGTCCCAGGGCCTAAGAAACCAGACAGAATTTGATGGAAATAAGGCAATGGGCCTATAAGAAATATGCTTTACTCTCTGCTTCTTTCTCTTTGCATTTGGCTTTCTAACACCTCTGTTTCTGAGGGCTGGTGGGCAGAGGACTTAAGGATATTTGCTGAAAGCGGGTACCTCTGTCATTTTGAGCCCAAAGGAATGGGACCCTGATAAAGGCTCATTGTGGATATTATGGAGAAGAAACATGAATTGACCCATCCTATTAAAGGGGTTAAAAGAGATGCCTCAGAGTAAAATCACTGTTTAAAAAAATATGATATTTTATGTTGAGATTAATTACTCTGTAAGTATGGGCTCGTTGTGAAGCTAGGTCTCTATGTCAGTACACAGTTTACAGATAGCCTTTCATTAGATCACCGTAAGAGATGGGAAAGAGCAAATTATAGTATTTCCATGCTAGAGAAGGATCATAACTCTTAAAACATTAAAAAAGTTGTCCCAGGACACACCAGTTTTATGTTGCTGACTTAGGCCTCAAACCCAGATGGTATGATTTAAATCCAACTACCCCTCCCCCACTGCACCATGTTGCAGGGTGCCTCAGAAGGAAAACTTCACTGATGTATGATCTTGGGGATCTGAGTAGCTTAGTTGGTTAAGCATCTGATTCTTGATTTTGGCTCCGGTTAGGATCTCACAGTTCCTGAGTTCAAGCCCCCTGTCAGGCTCTGCAGTGACAGTGCAGAGCCTGCTTGGGATTGTCTCTCTCTCTCTCTCTCCCTCCCTCCCTGTCCCTCCCCAGCTCTCCATCCCTCTCAAAATAAATAAATCAACTTATAAATAAATAAATAAAGTGTGATCTTAAATTGTGGGTCTTCTCCAGGACCATGTAACAAGGGTTCTCAATCCATAGACACATCCCAAGTACTCAATTGCAGGCTCCCATTTACTCTGTACTTACCTCACGTCTCTCAATTCTCTCTGGTTTCACATTCCTTTTCCTCCTTTGCTTGCTTGCTGCCTTCTTCCCCTAGAGGCACACAGCCGATTCAGTGGCATGACATTGCACCATGAGCATGCTGTCGTCCATGCCAAATGTAAGTTTCTCCAGGGCAAGCTTTCAGCAAGCAATTACCGAGAAAAAAGTGTTTTTATAAACAGATCCGATGGAGGATATGAAGAAGTATAAAATCCAGTTCTAGTTTTCAAGGAACTTACAAATGTCCCAGGAAGGCAGAATGTATCCATAAGGTAAATGTCAAAGTAATTTGTTGTCATTATATATATATCTCTTGATAGTATGGACTATTTTCAGAGGTGTGTCTCATTACATTCTCCATTGGTAAGAGAGGGTTAAGATGTTAATTCCTTCTTCAAAGATAAGGTAATGGAGGCTCAGAGAGGTGCAGTTGAGTCTTGACCAAATTTACAAAGCTAGGAGCTATTTAAATATAGCTCCATCTTGGGCCTGTTGCTTCCAGTGGAAAGGGACCAGTAAGTAAGATGATGCTAGTTTGTATGATACAGATACAAATGGCACAAGCCATCAAAGGAAGCACCAAATCATTAAGCAGGAGGATTGGAGAAGACTTCACGGAGGAGGTGAAATGTAAGTGGAAACCATGTTTTCCATTTCTCTAGAATTCAGTCTCTGGCTAAGTGACTTGAGCATCCCGCAGTGCTTGGGGAGATGAAAACTGAGAGCCTAGAGGCCACATGGCCATCATAGGGACTGGAATTCACAAGTTGCATGAAAAGACCCAGACTTTCCCACTTATGGGAGACACTGTGCAATTCGAGTCCTGAGAATGAGCTCTGTCCTGTGAGGGTCTCCTTCCTGATCCCAGCTTCACACTCCCCTCCTCCCTATGTCCACCAGCCCCAGCAGGCTTGCCACTTTCCAGCCTGGCTCAGGGTCTCCATGGCTCCAGTCTAGAGAGACAGAACCTACTGCAGGCATTTTCCAGGTCAAGGCACCTGGACTCTGTCATTCACTGGTATAGATGGAAAATGAATGGCTTTGTTTACCTTTTCTCCTTTCCTAGTTCTGAGCCATCCAAAAAATGGGGCTTGGAGCCAGACAGCCTCAGGTCAAATCCAGCTCCAAGTTAGTTGTAAGACTGTGGTCAATATATTAATTTCTTCTAAGTATCTAGAAACTTGAGTCTCATTTTTTTTTCAATTTGAATAATAGTTACTACCTGCCATATCACTGTTGGTATCATTTGGCTATCACTGCTTTTATTTTATTATCACTAGACCATTCTCAAAGTCCCAGGGGCCTCTGTAATTGGAACAGCTAATGTTCTACAGTGGTGGTTGGCACAGGGCTCTGCCTTCTGCTCAGCCCTGGCTGGGCAGGGCTCACATTAACTGCTAGGCTTTGAAGTACTCCTCCTGACTCTCGGGAAGGAGCCAGGGGCCATCTGTGTGGAAGGAAACTGGCACACCATACCCTGACCTCGGTTTTGCCTCCAACTTTCTACGTGGTTTGGGGAAATCACTTAACCTCTCAAAAAACTCTAGATCTTCAGGTTGAAAACAATGTTAAAAAGAATAAGACCCCTTCAGTCCTATTGGGAGGATCAAGGGAGATGTTGCCCATGGAAACACTTTGTCATCCCTGTGCTCCAGACCATTGTGGTCTTCTGAACAACATTTTTAGGGAGTCATCACACATTCTTCTGAGACCCACAACACATGTAGATGCATCTGAGCAGAGAGGCCAGGTGGTTTGTGGCCATGGCTTTCCCCGACCAGCAGCAGAAGTTCAGGAGGAGCCAAGCCACCTTCTCAGGGCCTGAGCCAGGCAGATGAGCCCAGCAAGTGGGGCTGGGCCAGCAGCCAGCAGGAAGAGCATAGTGGTCCCCAGGCCTAATTGAATCAAAGTGAGGTGAAGGCAGCCTGGCTGCCAGAGACCCTCAGTCGTGGCCTGTGTCAGGCCAGGGCTCCCATGACATTCATGCTATTACCCAGGAATCTCTAAAACACCCCTCACTTCCCTCGCTGCTTGAAGATAGTTTGAATACAGCAATACCAATACCTCCAGCCTTCGATATGAAGCCTGAGGCCTCATGTAAGCTTGACTTCAGGCCTGCACTTACAAAAAAAAAAAATTGAAAAAAAACAAACAAAACAAAAACCCCAAGGTTATACATATTACATGACTGCATCCAATCTCTGCTTAGGATTGATTTTTCTCCATCCCCAATTGCAGGAAGCCAGAAAGATGGGATTATTGTCTTGGGCAATCATGAGCTGAGGCACCTGGCAGCTGAGCTCTCCACCTCCTCCTTCTACACACTTGTAAATAGGCAACATCTAGTTCCATTCTGTCCCCAGAATCCTCAGCTCTTATGGCACAAACAGAGGCATTTACTAAAATCCCATTATAACTGGGAGCACTTTGCAAAGCCAATCTCTGTGTCAGAGGGTAACCTTACAGAGCAGGAATGCAGAAGAGCCTGACCCACACCTGGGATGATGGGCAAGAGGCCCAGCTCTACAGCTCAGGATTTCCAGTTCTAGAAAATCCAGGCCCACCTGCCATCCAGATTCCACTGGTACAGGAAAGGAAAAGAAAAAGAGAAAAAGGGTTGGAGAGGTCACCACGCAGTCAAGTCACGCACAAGAGACGTGTCGAGTCAAGAGATGTACAAGTTCCAAATCGTATACCCCACTTATGAACACCAGGCTTGGTAACCAAACCTCTCTTCAGCAGGGAGCTGAGTGGAATGAGAGCCCTTGGGACATGAGTGGACCTAAGTGCTGGGCTTCTTGTATCATTATAGTGCCACTTAGTACACACACACTGAAGCATGTGTTGAATAGATGATGGCAATAATTTGTTATGTGTTTGTTCATTTGTCTCTTGTTTGTTCTCTTTCGGAATACATTTAAAATCTCTGTGTCCTTGCTGCCCAGCTCCAACCACAAGGTCTCAATGGCTACTGCCTGCTGCTTTGCCCTTCATTGTCCTTGCTTGGCCCTGCCCAGGCAGGGGCTCACTAAAGATGGAGCTCTTGTAGGGAGCCCAAGACTCCAGGACCTTGGAATCCCACCTGGTTGGATAGCCCAGAGGCTACCTCCTGCAGCTACGTGTACTCCTCAAAGACTCTGGCTCTGAAGAGCCCAGTGTGAAATGGCCAGTGTTTCCTTCTTCCAGCTCTGTTGATTTGAGTTCCAGTTAGACTTATCCAGGGCCTGCCTTATAGCAAGCTCAGCCCCAGCTCCAGGTCCCAAGTTCGTGGCTCAAAGAAGAAAGGAATTAACAGCGTAGGGCATGAAATCACTCCCCAAACACAGTAGGTGCCAGTCAAACCATTGGCCACTCTGCTTCCTTGTCTGTTCTCTCCCTGTCTCCTCAGCCACCTGCTAGAGCTGGATCCACAACTGTGCTAGAAGGATATCTTGTCACTTGTGTAGTCCTGAGGTGATAGCCCCACATTCTCTTCTCTCACCTTGTGTTGGCACAGGTGACTTTCTGGAAAGTTTCCTGTGCCTTAGTCTTGAAAATTTGCCCAAGTTAGTGTTTGATTGCTCTGCCCTGCACTGCACACATCATTAAGAATTGGAACCTGGTTCTGAGCCTGGACTAGTGTCAGGTCCTGTTATACTGTCTTATCCTTTCTAACCCTTTCTTTCAGTTGCATTTAGTTCTGGTTCTATTCCATGACTGCATCCCTTTCTGCATCCTCCTCACTTCCTTAGGGAAGACTCCATCTCCTCTCCCTCCCTGGACATCACAAACTGCACTGTGTTAATGCATAAACAGAGTCCCATCCACTGCTGAGGGTTTGAACCCAAAATATAAAGTCAGGTCAACACTTCTCACCAGTAGCACCTCCTTTCTAGAAAGGAACAGCCTGACCTGTCAGTGCTGTCAATGGGAAGTGTCCCTTCACCAGCCTGATGGAGGGCACTGTGCTGAGCCTACAGAGGAGGAGTTATGGCCTCCACACCTGACCTCTGGGATTTTCATAGCAGAAGACAGAGATGGAAATGGACCATGGAGAAGGCTAAGCCAGCCAGACCAGAAACACTGAACATACACAGAGAAACACCTTTGAACACAAGCCAAGGGTCGGCTGTGTCTCTGGTATGAGGGGAATGTACACCAGTTTCAAGTTTGTGGGAGATGGAATTAAGGAAGGAAAGCAGCCTCCTTCTTTAATTCCTCCTTCCACTGTCAGATGTGTGGGAGATAGAATGAAAGAACCAATATGAAAGTACTCTGAACTTTTTGAGGCTCAAGGAGCTTAAGGATCTAAAGTATTATGATTACCTTTTAACCCTATGATAATATTGATTATATGGGGGTATAGTAGGGTGTCTCTGGCTGCCCGGGCAGAGTTCTTGGAAGCTGAGCATATTTATAAGCATTGTTGTATAAAGTCCTTGTCAGAATGTTATTCAGAGGGAGATTTATAAGGGTGGTGGAGGGCCAGAGGTTAAGTTTTATCTTTATTATGTGTCGGGAAGTGGCGTCCTGCCAAGTCATTGCCCAGGGGGAAAAGAATCAAATGTACCCTTCCCTGCAGCCCCACTGCCCTCCTAATAGACACCAATACTTTCACTGTGGCTCCTACCTCAGGAACCTATGCTCCTGAGCCCTGGCATCAGGCTTCCCCCAGAAAATTTACTGATAACAATAATGATGATGATGATGATGATAGTAAGTCAGCTGATACTATCACTAATGTCCCAGGGGGAAAGCGTAAGAAAATCACCTCTAACATAAATGCTTGACTTAAATTACTGTGGTGCAGCTGATAAAGGAGAAGGGTCACAGATTTCGTGGTCTGAGAAGGTGAGGCAAGGATACCTGCCCTGATGTGTACTCATGTAGCCTTTGGCAAATCCCTTGTCTTTTGTAAGTCTCAGGTTCCTTATCTTTAAGTGTGGACAATAATAATTAATAACAAAATTAATATTAATACCTCATCATGTTGTTGTAAAATTAAAATTAGAAGTACCATGTAAAGCATTCAGCTGACTGTCTAGCACATAAAAACTTTCAAGCACTATGAGCTATTATTAATACTGGTAATTATTGCCAATCTTTGAAAAGCCTCAGAATCACCTCTAGATTATTTTGAAATGCAGATATTGGAGCCCATTACCAAGACTAATGAATCAGAATCTCCTTTGATACCAAAAATCAGGAGTCCTGGCCTGACTCACAGTTTTTGTGAGGATTAATTTAGATAATATTTGTCAAGTACAATGGCCAGCACACAGTAGGGTCACATTATCTGTTCACACTCATACCTGGATGGGGGAAGAGTTCATGGCATTAGAGAATATTACCAGGAACAAGGCTCTCTGCCCATATTATGTGGTGCTTCCTCCCTCCCTTTGAACATTGACTCACCTGCTGAATAATTTGGTACTGTGTATTTTCCTCTGCCCCTTAAATGCTTCCCCAACCCTTAAATGTTGGGGATAATAAAAGGCAAAACTGTGGACTTGGATAGAGTGACCCACCCAGAGAGCCAGTAACAGATGAGGTAGGAGTTCTCCATGAGTTCAAGGTGAGAATTGTAAAGATCATTTTCTGCCGGTGTCAGGCACATTATTTTGGGAATGTGTGATTCTGGCCTTGGAAGCCAAGCCTGGTTCAAAACAATAATTCACAGTTAATGAACTTACAGAGTTATGGCCCTAGGATCAGAGCTTTCCTCTTGCTCATTTGGCCATTTTAGCCGGATCAGGTGTTTAAGCGTAGAGATGAGAAATGTTTCAGAGAGATTGCACATATAAAGCTTCCTGTGAATGCCCAGACTAATTTATAGTCATTTTCATTTAATTATGCTGAGTCCCGCCATGGCGGCACTGAACAAATGTCTATTCTATACCCAGTTTCTAGATAGGAAAATAGTTACAAGGAGAAGACCTACACAGAATTGGGTTTAGAAAATATGGACAACTTGCTGAACTTTGTAACATTTCCAATGTGTTAAATAGAACTTTTTCATGCTATTAATAGCTATGTGCATTCTTTTGGTTGTGTGTTTTTTTATCTTTTTCTGAAAAATAGATACACTAGATATAGAGAAGGTACAACTTGGTTGAAGGTATTGCTAGATTTTCTTTAATCAATGTTTTATTTCTACAGTGTACTTGTAATTTCTCAAAGTGGTTTTACATATATTACCTCCTTTGATTTGCACAATGGTCCTGTGTAGCAGCAAGTAGGTATTATTTTATTTCACAGAACAGGTGGAAAACTGAGGCTTGAGCTCCTGAGGTGATTAGTTCAGTGGACACTGTAGCATTGCTAGAGCTCCAGCCCCAGGCTTCTGAATCTCCAGCCTGTGCCCTTTCAACAGGGTGACCCTGTCCCTCTTGAAAAGTTGCACCCTGCATTATGAGAAAATATGTATTGTATTAACTTGGCATTGGGGGATGGAGGACTTGAAAAATGGCATAGAAGAATTTCTGGTGTGACTACTCAGGGAGAAGGTCATCTCTCTGTCTTTTTCTCTCTTTCTCTTCTGTAATGTAAAAAAGACTCTTTTTTGTCTCCTCCTGGACCCTTTTAAGTGGTTTCCACAGAAGGATATAGAGAGCCATTTTAGATTGCATTTCAGGGTTGGTTGCTGGAGCAGGAAAGGTGACTATGGCATATCAGGTGGCTATCTATCTTGATATGCCTGTCACCATTGGAAGTGGCTACATGCTTGCTCAAGGGGAGATAAGCCAGCTGATTGGGAAGTCTATCCCAGTTTTGGCACAGAATCTTTTGGGTAGTGATCAGAAAGCCTGATTTCTCATTGCCTGTGTTGTGGCTAAGGTCTGAGATGCTGATTGGGTCTCAATTTATAGATATCCCAATCATGCCCTGAAAATGGATGCCTGATTGTACCTGAGATGCTTGTAAAGGCTTCTGAATAATGTGTAGGAAAACCAGATTCTGACTACCCGTGTCACATGCCAAACAAAGACTCCGGGGTCTTTCCCTTTCAATGTTAGCCCTTCCCTTACTCTGCTGCACAGCCTGAATATTAGCATTGAGTGCAGCCCAACAATTTCATCACAAGAGTCATCATTAACAGGCAAAAATGATACACAGGCTGACAAGCAGTGGTGTAGAGAGACCTGGTTGATTTCTACTTCAGTCCACTTACATATTAAATCCTATGTCTTACATTCGTACATATGCCCTTCTTATGTCCTCCCTGACTGCTTGTCCAAGCATTGCTCTAAAAAAAAAACAAAACGCTGACCAGAGTGGAATCCAGTCTTTTTGGTCTGGTTTCTCTTTGGTTCTGCTCAGGCTCAGGCCGGATAGTCTTCTGACCCATGGCATGGTCCTTGAAGAGACAAGACTCCTGTGCCTATATTTGCCTGCTGTCAGTCCTTGGGTCTAATTAGCACATTTACCAGCCAAAGTCCTCCCTGTTTAGCTTCTTTTACTTACTTTCCCATTATCCACTCCTCCCTGGAGCGCAAGCCCCTGCCACTATTCTGAGGTTGCATGGCCCATCTGTACTACTCAGTATTCTGGATATCGGCTCAGCCATTCGAATTTGCACGAACACAAACATCCTCATTTACATGGAACGCACAGAAGGTGACATTCTGTCTGTAACAATAGGTTATAATTATCATGTCTCTCATTTGTATTCCATTTTACAGCTTCTTGAATTGTTTTCACATGCATTACCCCATTTGATTCTGCTTACAATGCTGAGATGTAGACAATTATTCATTCATTCCTTCACTCACTGAATATTTATTGAGGGGCTGGGGAAGTCGAGGTGATTAAGACAGGCGTGGTTCTGCCCTGGTGGAGCTTATATTCTAGATGAAAAAGATACACCACCTTTCCCATTTTACAGTTGAGCTCACTGAAACCCGTAGGAGCTACAAGTCTCAAATCAGTCACGTTGTAAGTGCCAGGGAAGGAATAGAACCCAGACCCATGGACATTTACCCTGGATCTCCTCTTGCTTCACCTGGCTGTTTCTCTAAGGACACAGGAAGTCTTCATCTCACACAGAGGCTGTGTTTCAGGAGTTGAGTACTTGGCATTCAGGACACATTCTCCCATAGAAATTATGTTATAAATGGTTACTATGTTACAAGGCCATTCAACAAAAGCCCAGTTAACCCATTTAACCCATAATGTAGCTGAAGCATGCTATTAATAGGACAATTTCTTCTCCTGCTACACCATTGGGGAGGTATTTCATTGGGCTCATTCAAAATTGATGCCGTGTGAATAAAATCAACTTTTGGCCTTTTGATTTCCTTAGTCACTACTCACTACAGGCAGGGCACCATCCCGGTGGTTACAAATCCACTTTCCTCCATTTGTTTATTTTATGCTCTATTTTTGTATGTTTGCAAGGAGCTAATATGTATAAGCACCAAGCTTAGTTTGCCTGGATTGTATGCTATTAAATGAGTAAGTGATTGTCTGGCTTAAGGACAAATATATAGCTGTTTCCATAGATACCTGATCATAATAACTAATTAGACCAACATGTTTTTCAAAGCTTATTTCAGGGGCATTTCAGATGTAACACACTCCAAACGTCCTATAATGCAGCTATATTTTTCTTTTTATTTCTCTTTAGTAGCATCAACAAATAACCTCTGATGCATTTAATAAAGACTAAATGATTGGAAATCAGGAGTTTTGCCATTTGGTATGTTGAAGTAGCATTAGGTAAATATTATGTCTCCCCTACTTTTCTGAACAGTAATCAAGTGAGATTCTTCCAGGGTTTTTTCATTGATAAAAGCCCTGAGTTCACACTTGAGACCTAAATATTTCTCCTTACTTTCTCTTGGCCCCATCTCCCATCATAGGCTTTGCTAGGGTCAGAAATTTGCCTGGTGGGGAGTCATGGAGTTAGGTATGACCAACCCAACTCTTCCTTACCTATAGGTCTTCATAAGAGGCAGAATCTTGCATTTTGTACCTATAAGGTGGTGGAGTCTCCAACCTCTGTCCGCATCCACAGTTGTGTCAGAGAATCACCAGATAATACACATCATGTTTCTGAGTGATCCTGTAATTCCTCTAGTGTTGGTAAAGTAGGAGCTGCCAATAATAATAATAATATTTATTGAGGCACTGTTTTGGTTATTTTATAAAGATTCTCTTGAGTCCTCCTGACAAGCAGATATTATCACAATTTTAAGATAAAAACCTAAGTTTGGGGTGCCTGGGTGGCTCAGTTAAGCGTCTGACTCTCAACTTCGGCTCACGTCATGATCTCATGGTCATCAGATCCAGTCCCGTTGGGCTCCTTGCTGGGCATTGAGCCTGCTTAAGACTCTCTATCTTTTTTCTCTGCCCCTGCCCTGTGCTCACTTGCTCTCTGTCTCTGTCTCTCTCCGTCTCAAGAAAAAAAAAAAAAGATAAAAAAACTAAGCTTGAAAACTAGGTGATTTCCCTAAGACCATAAAACTTCTAAATGGTAGAGATGAAATTTGAAACCAGGAGTCTGTTGACTCCACTCCATCAAGAAGTTCAAAGGATTCTGGGAAACAACAAATGTCTATTCTCTTTAATATCTATCCACCATCCGTAGGTGGTGTCTAAGATAGCAGTTTGATTTATGAACATCCTTAGATCTTGACTCTTTCTTAGAAACTCAGGGAGCAGGAAAAGCTTTTTAAAAATCCTCCCAGATACAATCGATCTCTGATGTTTAACTTTGATTCTATCCTTTGTGTCTCATGACAGCTGCCAGTCATTATTGTCAAGCCATGGACCCTTATTTTATCTTGATGACTGAATGAGTTAAAAGCTTTATATGCATACTACTCTTAAAGGGAAAATTGTTTCTGAAAACTACCACTCAGCACCCCTCAATCCAAGTATGGACTAAAAGGAATCTGTGCATATTTGAGTCAAAACATGCTCATCTCTTCTCTGAATGTTATTAAGTCCCCTATATCCATATGTCACTACCTTCTGCTCCCCCCTTTGTGATCTCTGAAGATGTTTATGCCTGGATTTTTCATCAATCCATGTTTCTCTTTTTTTCTAATATAGTAACAGGTTAAACTTCTTTTGGAATCATAAGCAACTTAAATTTTAGATTGATGCGATTTATATGAAAAGACAACCATGTAGATATATATGAAAATACAATAGGAGGGAGTGGTTCTGGGTTCCTGGATTAAAGAGCTTGGTCATTTGTGACTGTTTATCAAGCTTATAGGTGTATATTGATTAACTGCTGGGGCCACCCAGGTCCCCCTGTCCTTCCAAGTCTAGCATCTACAGGCTGGCTTTTGAGGAAGTATTATTTTTCTTAGGACTATTGATAACTGTGGTTACTGGAAGAAGGAGAGAAGACTTGAGACAACTGAAGTCAAAGTCTGTACAAATCATCTGATTCATAAAAGGTGATCATTTGCTAACAGTAGTTGCAGGACAATAGGGAAAAATCCCTCTGTTGATATGTGTGCGGTGTTTCCTTTTTGGCTAATGTAAGTGCAGAAATAAAACAAAATGATCTGCTGAAATCTTTACTGATATGCATTTCATTGCAACTAACTGTGTAATGCACAGATGAATTGATGAGCTATCAGGGTTATGTGTTTCTGTAAAACAGAGACGTCTAACTTGGAAATGCTTTCTCCAGGGAAACAGACCTATTTGAGCTAAATCAAAACAAGATTACAGAATGATTAATAAAACCTATGTGCGAAGGTTGGGGGAGCTGGGATCATTTAATATGGGACAGAAAAGCTGCACGGAGGTTTCAGGAAAACTTCAGGTGTCCAAAACGTTCTCCAACATGTACTTTTCTTTTTCTTCCTAGAGCAATGAGCCACAGCAAGAATCTTAAGCTGCATCATTAGGGATTTAGGTCAGCCAATGGCTCTCAAGCCCCAGCTGCATGTTAAAATCTCTCAGAAACCCTTTAAAACACACTGTTGCCTTGCCTTGGTCTTATACTAGACTAATAAATCTCCAGAGGTGAGAACCAAGCATTGGTATTTTTAAATGTTCAGATGGTTATTCTAAACATTAGCCAGACTTGGGAATTACCTAGTTGACTAAAGGACAAATCTTGGGATGTCCTGGGTCCCAGAAACTGGTGAGGAAAGCATCTATAGATATCTTTCAATCTAGGTGAGATCAGTTATGGCTATGCAAATTGACTCAGTAGCCTCATTTCTAACTTGGACATTTTTTCTGCTACTAAGTGACCTGGGACCCTCAAGGCACAGAGAGTATCACAGCACAGATTCTCAGTCACTATTTGTTGAATGGATGGATGCATGGATGGATGTATGCTAAAAGACCTCCAAGGAGAGCAGCTGACAGTTGTAATGCTATTCTGCAAAAGTGAATCTCAGGAATTGCTTCCCCAAAGCAAGTATTGCTTAAATTAAGAAAATGCTACTAGACTTTGTGATTCAAAAATATCTGCTAGGGGTTCCCTGGTGGCTTAATAGGTTAAGTGTCCAACTCTTGGTTTCGGCTCAGGTCATGATTTCACAGTTTCTAAATTCGAACTCTATGTCAGGCTCTGTGCTGACAACATGGAGCCTGCTTCTGATTCTCTCTCTTCCTCTTGCTTCCTCTCTCTCTCTCTCTCAAAATAAATAAATAAACTTAAAAAATAAAGATTGAAATGTATTCAATTAAAAAAATATCTGCTAAACTTCAAGACTTTCGTATCAAAGAATGGTGGAAAGAGGTTCAAAGGTCAGCAAGGAAGTGGGTGTCATAGAAGCTGAGGTTGTATATGTTGATTATTCATTTGGAAAGTTCAAAAGTAAAGAAGACAGTAAGTTACATCTAGAGGTGAATACTTTTCTTTGCAAGTGTGAAGACAGAGAGGTAGGATGGTGCAAGTTGGGGAGGGTTGAGATGTTGGGCAGGGTAGTCTAGCTGATGGAAAAAAGTCTCCAGAGGAGATAAGATGGAAGACATACGTGGAGGACTTCTCAGAAAAATTCAGGTGTGCCTCTGGTCTAGTAGGTTATTGCTGTGTAAGAAACTATTCTAAAACCATCCTGATTTATAGATTAGGAATTTGGTCAGAACTCAGCTGGACAATTCTCCTGCTTTATATGGTATGAACCAAAGTCAGTTTGTGGTATTTTACTAGTGACTGCATAGGTCCTTAGGGTCCAAGACAGCTTTACTCACCTGCCTTGCTGCTTTTGAAGGCCATATTAATCTGGGCTTCTTCCCCTGTCCATGTAGACTCAGGACATTTCTATGTGGTCTCTCCAGGATGGGTGCTGGGCTTTTATGTGGTAGCCTAGAGCTCCAAGGGACCAAAATGGAAGCTGTCAATTCTATCAGGCTGGGCCTGCACAGATATGGTTTTCCTTCTGCTATACTCAGTTTGTCTATCAAGGCACTGAGGCTGGGCCAGATAGAGAGAGGATAATTGGAACCCACCTCCAATGGTAGGACTATCAAATAATTTGTGGTCATCTTTAATGTGTCACAGCCCCTCCCTAAAAAGAACAGATAAACAGAGATATTACCATTTTGAGGTAGAAAATAGTGAAAATTAAGTAGTACATACAGTGAATAGGATGGGCATGTCAGTAAAATATGTCAAGGCAAAAGAGTGTATGTGGCTCACTGGTCTTAGACTAATCTGGTTTCTAACACAACCATTTATTAACCAATTACTGTTTTTTTCAACTGTAAAGTGTGGTTAATATTAGGACCTACCTGACTCTGAACTTGGGTTCTCCAGGAAGCAGAACCTGAGATAAAAATTAGCAAAAAGTTGTTGGTTGAGAAGTGCCCTTGAAATCAACACCTGTGGAAAGGTGGGTAAGAAAGTAGGATTGGACAGAGAGATGATTCAAACTATGATTCAGGCCAGCTCCCCCTTGGTGGAGTCCACAGGAAGGAGCTTTGGATGAGAATGGCCCTTCAGAGTAACCCTGAGCAGGCTGAGGTGGCCAGGTGTACTCCAGCATTGGCTGTGGCCACCTGGGGAAGAGAAAGGCCCTTGAGTAAGATGGCTGTTTCCAGTGGAGAGGGTCCTTCCTGAATGACCCAACAGCTATAGGCATCTGCTGACAGCACTCCTGCCAGCTGGAGAAACAATTTCATCATTGAAGGGGGATCTGGGCAGCATATCCAGTGTCCATGGATTGGTGTTAGTAATAATTACAGACACCAGCACAGCTCTTGTGTGCTGTAAGCACTGATTCAATGTCAGCTGTTTGCCAGTAGTGGTTGTAAGAAAGGGTTGTAGGCCAGATGAGAGAGGCAGAGTGCTGAATAATGATGTGGAGAAGGACCCAAAGACAGCTAGTGAGACTGTGCAAGGCTTGTCATCAACATTTCACAGAGGCCGGATGGGCGAGGAGTCAAAGGTAGCTAGAAAAAGCCTAGCTAATGGACCGGGCAAATTTGGAAAATTACTAATACATTTCCAGACCAATGTCAATAAGGTAGTGCTCTCTTCACTCTGAGAGTGAATGAAAAGGTCACAAGACCACACTTCTTCTTTTTCCCATGGTTGTTCAGCACAGCTAGGGCATGAGGTAATAGAGAGATAATGGGCTCTGGGTTCAGATCCCAGCTCCATATTCACCAGATGGGTGAACCTTAGCAAGTTAATTAATTTCTCTGATCTTTAGTTTCCTCATTTGAAAGTA
Source organism: Lynx canadensis (assembly GCF_007474595.2). Classification (NCBI taxonomy): domain Eukaryota; kingdom Metazoa; phylum Chordata; class Mammalia; order Carnivora; family Felidae; genus Lynx; species Lynx canadensis. Next base: position 28,138,137 of record NC_044312.2, read on the forward strand.
GAGATCACAATAGCAAACTTGCTGGGTTGCTTAGTGGTAATGTATATATAAATTGCTGTGAATAAAGGCCTGCAATCAACAAGTAGCAATGTTTATGACGGATGGGCTCACTTGTGAGCTGCCTCATTTCTCCATTCAGAAATTACCTAGGGAGAATCCCAGAGTGTTCTGGTTCAGCTTAAACATTGATTAAGCATCCCTTGTGTCAAACTTTGTAGTGTGCACTTACATACATGTGCTCTCTTTTGAGACTCACAAAAGTACTTATGGGCAGCATTATTGCCCCCTTTCACAGATAAAGCAACAGAGGCACAGAGAAGCCAAGAGCCAAAGACGTTAATTTGTGCATTAAGCAGCATCATACCCACGTCTTCCCTCTACTGCATCACAATTACCTGCCCTAAAGTGAGGTACAGGTCAAGTATTTCTCTGCACCTCAGCATCCGGCAGGGTCCTGGGTCTCCAGCAGTGTTCACACTGCTGGTCAGGCATTTGAGGATGTCTAGTCGCTACAGACTAGAGCTTGCATCTCCACCATCAGTTTGGACTGTCAGTTTTCTTCATAATGATTAAAAGAAGGTAAAGAGGAGGGAAAGGACTAAATAAATCATCTTTGTACATTTTAATCTGAGCCGTTTTTTGAGCGGTGTGATAAGGCAGGTTGTGGAAATGTCAGCTTCTCCTTATCTCTAATTGACTTAAGTAGAGGCAGCTCTAATCCTTGTGTGCACAGGAGCCTGGAGTGGAGAGATGAGGCCAATTGATTCCTACTTTTTAATTAACACATGAGCTGCTTAAAAACAATAGTATATTGGGGGCAGTTTGGGATCAGGAGAGAATGTGAGGGAGGGTCGCCTCCATGGCAGTGACATTTAGAGCAATATTGGCAAGTGTCAGCATTTGATTTGAATCAGGGTTGGAGCAGGGCTAAGCAGCGTGTCTCATGCATGGGTGTCATAAGATTGCCACTAAGGTGACAGAGAAGTTTAAGCACTAATGGGAAGACCCTTTAACTTACTAAGCATTGTGTTGGGGGGACCTCAGGGTGTGCATTGGGGAACATTGACTCTCTACTAGTCTTCACATTAGTTCTTTTCCAGGAACAGTTAGTGAAGTTGGGGGCTTTAGTCCCATGTAGTCCCAAGCAATAAGAATTCGGTCAGGCTACATGTCAGGAATCTCATCCATAGTAACGGATAGGGCCTGGAGTATTTTGCCCATACCAGGGGTGATGCATTTATATGTAAACCCCTGGGCACCCAGAGCTTACTACCTATTCTCATGTTATGTGCTTGGTTTAGATTGAGAATCTTCTACACTTTATCTTAGCCAAAAGGCTGAGAAGCAATTAAATGGAGAGTCTTTTGACCTCATTCCTATAAAGTCACCTTATTCTGAACTCTAGTGTGCTTGGCTGCTGCCCTAATTTCTACAAAATAACTTCTATTCTCTCTCCCTTGGGAGTTGGATTTCATATTTGGCACTGTCTTACACGTAGTGATGGATTACCAGTGTTAAATCAGGGTGATTAAATCTATGATCAAAATTTATCTTCTGCATTCAACCAGCATCACCACTACCTGGAAATTCGTATTTCCATGTCCATTCTATTCCCCAAAGTAGTTCCCTGGAATATCCCTATATGGATAAGAACTAAAATTTGCTTTTTTTTTTTTTCCTGGACATTGACATATGAACTCTGCTCTGTGCCAGGTGGGGATAGGGAAGGAAGAAGAAGTCTGATTGTTGAATTAGCTTCCCAAGACCCATCCTTGCAAAAGCCACTTCTATTATTTCTTTCTCCCCTGGTTACTTTGGATATTACAGCACTCCAGAGTACTTCAAGGCCAAATGACCATGGTTCACGATACCTATAATGTTATTGGAGTATACATGAGAGGATAATGGATTTATAATTAGTGCCCTTTAATAATTAATTAATTAATAGATGGGAGACAGGGGCATGGACAAGATGGCCTCTGAATGTTTTGCTTTCAAGGATTAAAGATCTGTCTGTTTTGTAGATTTGGAAAGCAAATAAAATGGTTGTTCATGACATTCTACTCATTCCATCCTATAAAACATTCACTTTTCTGTACTCTTGTTCTTCTCTTGTTTATTTTAATTCTACTTTTTTAGGTCTTCCCCTAAGCTTGGGTGTCAGGGAGACACATTGATCTGGGAATTTGCCTATCTTCTCCATTAGCATTAAAATGTAAGTTTCTTAAGAATGGGGACCACGTTTTATCCACAGAAGTAACTCTATAACAATAATACAAGCTGGCATTTATTAAGCACTCACTTTGTGTTGGAGATTTTGCTACATCCTTTATATATTTTCTTCATTTAGTACTCAGATCCCCTCTATGAGGGAGCACTATTAATATCCAGATTTTATAATGAGGAAAAGGAAGTTGAGGGATGTTGAGAAACTGGTGCAGGTTTATTCAGCTAGTGAAGGGTCAGACATGCTTAACCATTCATTCTGTACATATTCCAGTGCCTGACACATAATAGATTATCATTGAGAATTATTTGAATAAATTATGAGTTAAGACATAGATTCTGTTTCCAGTTTTGTTACTAACTTGAACATTCCCTCTAAAGAACTGAGGTTTATTCTTCCCTCCATCACTTTCCACAGGCCCTAGCACATGGCAGTGTGCAGTAAATGTTTAGTAAGTGGATGCTGAATGAATGGCTGATCCCAGAAGTCTTTTCTAGGTCTAGAAGTTTAGGACTGAAGCTTCCATTGACCTCTTTCTTCTCTGACCTCTCCTAATCATTCTATGTTTAGATATTTGATTATATTCTATCCTTTGTTGGTTCTAACTGCTCAGTGTGTGTGTTTTGTATTCCTAAATAAATTATATTATATTTCCCTTGTATTTCCCACGGTGCCTAGTCTAGTGCCCAGGACATAATGAGTGTTCAGTAACTACAGATTGAAATGTAACTGAGTATTGCTTCAGCACACTTCAAGCCAGAAGGAACACTGAAATAGCAATTACCTCTTGGGCTATTGTTTTAGTCTTTAGAGAAACTGCCATGTGGTTTGTGCTAAACAGATGTTTTTGACAGGTCAGGGAGCAGCATCCAGGCTGCTGGCTTAGGGCACAATTTGACATACTGCCACAGTGTACTTACTATCCACCTATGAGTGTTGGTCTCCAGAGAGAAACGTTGTTATTCAGCTTTTAGGAAACTCAGAGGGCAATGGTCTGAGAGAAAGAGAGACCTAAAGGTAATTGATAAAATTCCACTAACTGAATGAATGGTGCCCTGACATGGTTTCAAACACACACACACACACACACACACACACCACAAGACCCTAACTCTTCCTTAAAGTTGGAGACAAACTTTGATGCTCAATCTTGTTCCTTCCTGGAATTGAGGAGCAAAGACAATTCTCAGAGGGTAAATAGGATGGGAAAATGCAGATAGGCTCTCAGTGCCCAAGGAAATCAAGAAGAGTGATGGTAGTATGTCTTCCTTCAGCATCTGAGACTCCAAGACTTAATGAGCACCACCTTGAAATCAAGACTGACTGATGCATATGTTGGCTTCATGGCATGCATATTATCCAAAAAACATAGATTCTCTAGGAAGTAATTAGGAGAAAAGTCAAGAGGAAGAAGGAAAATATGGGCCTAGGCTTTCCTCCCCTTAATTATTCCCCCTGCATTGCTTGGCATTCTTGGCAAAAAGGCATAACTATCCTTGTGTTGTAATTCCATGAATAATTTACCTTTTGAGAGAATGAGCTATTTTATCCTATTCTGCTCCCTCCTCAGCCATCCCCACACACCTGTGGAGCTCATTTGAGGAGTATGCAAGTGCCTTTTAGAAGAGAACAAACTAGGTATTTGTCCATCCTTGTGCATCCATCTGACACCACTGGGCCCACTCTCTCATATGATGCTGCCTCTCCATCTTGAAATCCCTCTGTACATCAGACATCAGGTCACTTTTCAGTGATATATTCTCCAGATGTTCCTTTAGGGCAAGGGCCAGGTAACATTTATGGGGCCCCTCTGGTGTCCAGCCCAGTGTCTGGTGCATAGTAGGCATTCAATAGATATTTGCTGAATACATGAATAAAAACAAATGTAGATGGGTTTGAGATATACCTACACTACTGTGATGGGTTCTTTAAACCCTGTTTCAGCCAATTCTCCCCCCATGAGAAGTTTGGATACATAAGAATTCAAGGGCAAAAAGAAAAGAGAAAGAAATACATTTACTGTGGAAGTCATCCAGCAAAGTTTGGTGTTCTGCACAAAGAAAACTTCCCAGTTATTTAATTGGGGGACTTGAAAGCTCACAAAAGAGAAAGGAGGGTGGGAAAATAAGAGGGAAAGGAAAGTGCTTTCTCTGCTATAGGGAGGGCTGGGACACAAACAAAAGCCCTGTGATTCACCCAAGAATAGAAGCTTAAAGGTCTACAACTACGTGCCAAGGCGCCAGAGGGCCTGCCAACCTCAGTGCATGTGGGGCATTTGCCCTTTGATGCAGCCAAGGAAAGGGATTTAAGCAGGCTAATGGTGACCTTAGAACAGCTGTGCTGGAAGGCCATTCCCCTAATTTTCTCCCTTCTCTTTGCTAAAGGAGGCACAAGAAAGAGTTAACAATTAGACTGGAAAAGCCCAGCTCTGGTTTCTGGGAGAATACCTTGTGAGGAAAAAAACCGTGTAGGCCATTAAAGGAGGAAACCTGAGCTGGGGGTAGAGAAAACTAGTGGCGGGTCCAGATGACCACTGAGCAAAATGAGTTAGCATGAGAAGTCCCCACAACAGACAGAAGGCATGCCTTGAGTAGCTGCCATGGGCAAGAGGCTCCTGGAGTTATATCACTGGGTCCTAGCCATCAATATTCACTGTAGCCCCCCTACTCCCACAACCCAGCTGAGTATGCTAGGTTTCAGCCAGGTTAAATAACAAGGCTCCACAGCCATGCTAGAGTCAGGACTGGAGTCCACAGGGGTCAGGTACCATGGCAATGCTGTTGAAGCAGAACCTACAGAGGGGAGGGGACCCTTTCTTTTATCATTCTTGATATGTCTCTTCCACTTCTGTTAATTGCAACAGCTTTTTCTGAGAAGTTAAAACTGCCTGCCTCCCCTGCCTCCCCACCCTGCGCAGAACTAAAAACACAACACTTCTAAGACCAACCGGTGTAATTAAATATTTATTGAGTTCCTACTATGGGTTAGGAATGCTACTCTGTGCAGGGGATATAAAAAGGAGTAAAACATTGTCCCCAAGGTATGAAACTCCCAGTCTACCTCATGAATTCATTGTGAAGCTAGGTAGAGTGATTTAATAAGGCATATGTAAATGCTTTAAGGAAACAAGTAAGTGAACATTGAGACCTCTGATGTGAGGGGAATCAGCTAAAGCTTTTGTGATAACCTGATGTTTTCAAGCACAATGTGGGAAAGACATTCCAGACGGAAGGAACAGCATGTACAAGTGCCCAGACCATGGCAGGCACCATTGCATTTGAGATGAACAAGGTCACTCAAGCTGTTTGGTGCAGAGAAAGTAGACATCAAAGTCAGTCTTCACAATCTGCTACCTTAGCATATATTTTCTGGGGGTGGGGGGTGGGTGGGAGAAGGGTATGTCTTTTTTAAAATTGAGGTAAAATATAAATAATATAAACTTATCATTTTTAAATGTTTGTAATCCACCGGCATTACGTGCACTCACAATGCAGTGCAACCATCACCACCACCCATCTCTGAAACTTTTTCATCAGCTCAAACAGAAACTCTGACCCCATTAATCAATAATTCCCCATTCCCCCTTCCCTGTGGCTCCTGTTTACCCATATTCTACTTTCTATCTGTATGAATTGATCAATTCTAAGTGCTCTATGTAAGTGCAATTGTACAAAATGTGTCCTTTTGTGTCTGGCTTATTTCGCTTAGTATAATGCTTTCAAGGTTCATCCATGTTTAACTGATAGATATCAGAATTGTATTACGTTTTTGGGCCGAATAATATTCCATTGTATGGATAGACCACATTGTGTTTATTTACTCATCTGTTGATAGATAACTAGTGATTTCCATCTTTTGGCTATTATGAACAATATTGTTATGGACATTGGTGTACAAGTATCTGTTCAAGTCTCTGCTTTCAATTCACTTAGGTATATATCTAGAAGTAGAATTGCTGGATCATGTGATAATTCTATGCTTAAATTTTCAAGGAACTGCTAACATGCTTTCCACACTGGCTACACCATTTTACATTCTCACCAGCAATGCACAAAATTTCCAAGTTCTCCATACGCTCCATATGTTCCAGACACTGATGGTTTTGTAGGAGCTTTGTTGTTATTGTTGTTGTTAAGTATAGGCATCCTATGAAGTGGTTAAGTATAGCCATACCACTATGGAGTGGTTTTTCATTGTGGTTTGATGTACATTTCCCTATGATTAGTGATGTTGCACACACTTTTATGTATTTATTGGTCCTTTATATATCTTCTTTGGAGAAATCTCTGTTCAAGTCCTTTGTTCATTTTTGAATTGAATTGTTTGAGTTTTTTTGTTTGTTTGTTTGCTTTCAATATATAAGTTTTGAGGATCAAGGGCTATAGAATTGGAGCTGAACGTACCACTAAAGTTTTAGGCTTATTTGATTTTACTTTTATTTTATTTAGATCTGCCTTGCTCAAGTGTGAGACTGGGTAAGTATTTTAAAAGTCTTATTGTTGTTGTTATGTATTTTCTTGTATTTCTTGAATAAGCTGCTCCTCCACAGTTCCCCATGGCCAAAGGTAATAAAACTCAAAGCAGATGTGGGAATGCCAAGCTAAATAAAAACCCAGAAAACCACCGGGAAACAATCTGAGGATGTAAATCATACATCGTGAAAGCCATTGGATTAGAAACACATTACCCTTGTCTGATTTGCTAACGCCCACATGTTCCAAGTAAGCTTCAAGTGTGATTTACATCCCGACATTTAAGGAAATGGGAAAAGGGTGATCCAGCTCGGCCTTGATGAATGCCTTTCTTTTTGTCTGTAACTCCAGCCCTGGAGAACAATGAGATAGGTATCTCCAAACATGTAAATAGGGGATCTGGGCCAAGGAGCACCTGTGCCCATCAATTTAAGGGCTTATTCCAGCCCTGATTTGATCCTGGATAGTCATGTAAAGCAAGGAGCTAGCTGCTTTCTCTAGTGGATCTAGTCAAGGACTGGTGGCCAGAATTCCTGTCTTCAGATCCTAGCCCCTCTGTTCTTGGGGGGACCTTGGGTTTTCCCTTCTGCAAAATGGGGAAAGGAATTGCAGCTCTCAGACTGTAATATGGTTCACATGAAGCAAAAAATGTTCTGCACACAATCTGACAGGAAATACAGTTTGAGAGATGCTAGAGGAAAAGAAGAAAAAAGTGTAGAACAAGGCAAAAAAGGCTACAGCAGCAAAGCATGCATATATAGAAAACAAATGGCAGTTTTGCCCAGTGCCAAAAGCAGATATTTAACAGTTGGAAATTTTATTTGCTGTGCTTTCTTGTGAATTTGAAGGCCCTTATCCCAAGGCACAGACCCCCTTCTGTGCTCCTCCATTTCACCCCAGCCTGCAAAAGGCTCTTTCCCCTCCCCACATTCTGCTTGCCCCTTGGTCCTTTGAATTACCAGGCAGTCCTGCCCCACAGGCGCTAATCCCTCTGGTTTCTCTCCGAAGGAGATTTAGCAGCATTCACAAATTCAGAGTTAAATCCTTCATATCTCCCAATCCAAGTGAACAGCTGGTAGTGGATACTGATGGTGAGGAAAGAAGTTATCACTTTGTTGGGTATTTCCCTGAATAATAAATGAACTGCTTATGACATTTCTGGGGGCATCTGAAACTCCCATCACCAAGCCCCTTCCACCCCCTTGCTATTAGGACAGGTTGTTTATAGTTTGAAACATGGGTGAAGTGGTGCCTATTCTAATGCTACATGAAAGTTCTATTAAGAGTGACATCAGACCAGGACTGGGGTCTAAGGACAGCAAGTGAATTAAGTTTTCATTTATTAGTATGTGGCCTTAGGCAAGTTGTAAAGCATCTCTAAATCTTGGTTCCTTCCTCTGTGAAATGGGGCTAATAGTTTACCAAAAATCTCCTGTTGGGATGAAATAGGATAGCATAAAAAACAATGAATGAATGGATGAATGAACGAATGAATGAATGAATGAATGAATAGGGCAGCATATGACAGGGTCTCTGGCATATCACAGGTGCTCAACAAATGTTAGTTCTTTAATTCTTAACCCAACATAAAAGAAAATCATCAGTTCTTTGGCCAAATAAAAAGCCTTATTATGATATTTTTGGGAGAGGTCAGGAGTAGGAGGGAGAAAAGAAAATTTCCCCCACAATTATACTGGTATCCTTCTTGGGCACGGGGCCATTATTGAAAAGTCACTTACAGAAATGGTTGCACTGTGGCCTCAGCAGGAAGGGGGGTGTGCTCTGTCTGAGCCAGGCTGCCTGAGTGTCTAAGCACAAAGCGCTTCAGACCATGCTGAGCCCTTGATGACTGGTATGAACTCAGCCTGCCCCGGCTGCATCACCACGCGGCACAAATCCCTGCTGTATTTTCAATGGAACGAGCCGCTCCAGTGGCGCTGAAGAGAGAGGGGGGGGAGGCCTTTCCTCGCAAGCCAGGTTTGCTTTGCAACCACCACTGAACATGTTTTTAAAATTCACTTTAGGTTTGCCTCTCAGGGTCCTTGATGCTTCTCACGGAGGGAAGGTAGACAAAGCTCATTTGTCTGTGTGCCCCTGTGGCCAAGGGTGGTCCAGGTGACAGCTGTTAGCTCTGAAGCATGATGGGCCCTAGGCAGAAGGAGGACTTAATTAATCAATACATTGATTGAGCACCTACTGTGAGCCAGGCACTGTGCTAGACACAGTGGGGTATAGAAGACAAGGCACAATATCTTGCCTTCTGGTGTCTTAAATTCTAGCCAATTGTGATAATGCATAAGCATGTGAAAAGCTAAATAGCAATATAAGAAATAAATAACAACTCAATTCAATAATATAGGAGATGTCACACGATGATTAATTACCAAATGAAAGGCACAGACATTAAATACTATTGGAAAAAATCAATCAGTGTGTATTTACTGACTGCCTCTTGCAGGCCTATGATCAAGAAGCAAGCAAAATATTTCCAAGGACCTCTGCCTTGGCCCCCTCCTCTAATGTTCTGTTGAAGTTCTTGGCAGCCACATAAGTGCAGCAAAATGGCATAAATGTCCTTATTAGAATCTCTAGCCCTTCCATTCCAGATGCCTTGGTACTTAGGTCCCTAAAGAGAAGAAGGCAGGGAACACCATCACCCCAACCAGAGGCTTTCACCCACAACTTCTGGTGTGTGTCTCCCTTGAAGCAGTTGTTACATAGCCCTGAAACTTCATGCATCTGTCTCCCTCACAAGAGCACAACCCATCCAAAAAGAAGGGCTCGATTTACTTCCTTTTGTAGCTTTCTTTCTGTCATTGCTTACTATGATGACTGACACACAGCAATGACTCCCCAAAATGGTTGACTGAATGTTTATAGCATGCTATTGAACTTAATGCATGACTACTGCCAAACATATCTGGTATCTACAGCAGAACTCTTGGGAGTGGATAAGGCCTTCCTGGAACGAATGGCTCCTTGTCAAAAAGCTAATACTTGTAATAAATGTATAGGTTGGGTGGTTGAGTGGCAGCACTCATTGTATTTCCTCTTTTCCTTGTAGAAAACATGGGGGAGAAAGGACTTGCTCAATTATATCTTCCTTTAGCCAGGCCCAGGGCAAACAGTTTACTTGTACCCCACCAGTCATGGAAGTGTGCTGGATGTCCTTCAGCTTGGGTGAAAGATATGGACAGTATCCAAGAGAGTAAGATGCAGTGGCCTGGCACCCCTCAAATTTCCCAAGCCTGCCATATGAGAGTTGTTCAGCCTTGATGGCAAATCAGAAAGGCAGATACAAAATGGAAGGTGAATCAATGGCACATGAGTGGGCAGGAATGACAATTAGCAATTACTTGTGGGACATTCACTAAATTTTCTCACCTCACTGGGCTATTAGAGAGGACCTGTGCATAGAGTTCTGATTCCAGAATGTAGTAAGCAATTCATAAGTGTTTGCTAAAGAAACAGGTTCATGGGTGACGCAGAAGATAAGAAACTTTTAATGTTTTTCAACATATATACATATATGTATATATATATATTTTTATATTTATATATATTTTATGTATTTATTATATTTATATATATATATATATTTTAGGAAAGTCATCAAACATACAGAAAAGTTGAAATAATTTTACAGTGAGTACCCACTGACCCATCACTAGATTCTACAATTAGCACTTTACACAGTTTTCTTTATCAGAAATGCATTTCTCTATCTGCAATCCATTCATCAACATGACACTTTGATTGTATAAAGGTTATATTTCACTTATGGAAACAAAATGTATACATGTGGAATGATTACTCAATGTTTTACAAAGCAGTGCTAAATACTGTGATATAGGGATGCATCTGGTTGGACTTGAGAAGACGATTTTCCATGGGGAATAAAATATTCAGAGACCATTTCATATAGGGAAGTAGGACTTCATCTGGGCTTGGAAGAATGTGTAAGATCTGGACAGGAGAAGGAAAAGGCATGGTCTTTAGTGAGGTGAGATCCCAGGGACAATGTGGGAAGCATTGTTCTGGCCAGTAAGTACTACACCATCCTTTCCCTCCTGTTTGATGCTGCTCTGGTGCCATCATTATCCTTATCATCATCAGTGTTTAGGACAAAAGATCAATATGAATACCATAGGGGATTCAGACTCTGAGCCAGCTGGGTATCTTTCTTGTTGAGTGATATATAGTGGGTTTCAAGAGATTGGTACGGAGGGGTGGGCATTTTTCACCCAGAATGAAGGTTAGAAAAAATGAATTGGTATGGGTGGAAGGTTGGAACTTGAGGAAATAGTTGGGAAGCAGGTGGGAGATTTTGCTAGTCCATTCTGAAGGTACCTGGTGAAGGCCTGAGAGCTTGCCTGCCTGTCTCCAGAGCAGGGAGTGTAACACAGACCTGCTGGAGGGGAACATGTGGGCCTTGGGGAGAGCTGCCACCTTGGAATGGTCAAAACGGAACAGGCCCAGCATTGGGTGGAGGCAGCTCAAGGAGGGATCAGAAGCCAACAGAGCCACTAAATACCAGCCTTCCACTCAGTGCCATCTTGTGAAGAGGCTTCTGAAGATCAGCTTTAAGAGGCTTTTATTACTTAGGTCCTTCCTGGCACATTTGTTGGGGTAATGGAATTCAGAATGCAATGCTGGCTTTAGCTTAAATGGCAGGTAGAGAAGGTGCAGAGCAATTACTGAGTATGTCTGCACAATTTTGAAAACTAGTTACCTATCTGCTGGCATTAGAAGGTTTGGCTGCCTGAAGCCAGGACACTCTCTTGCCTTTGTTGTTTCTCTTTCCCTCCACTCTCTCCCAGAGCCACCCTCTCCTTTCCACTGCATAGTTTCTACTGCCTGTGAATTGTCTTACTAAGCATGGATGCGGTCTGTTTGTTTGGGCTCTCTGGTGAAGGAATGCTTCACCTTCCCCCTGCAGTGGTTGCCCTGTGCTGCACTGTCTGGAGCAGGGCCAGGGCCTGGTGTTCATAGAACAAAATATACCTGTCCTCTGAATGGTCCAGCCATGCTGGGCCAGGAGGAATTCTTGCAAGTGCAGTGAGCGGATAAGCTCATTCATTCGGTGACGCAGCCTCTGTGTACTTTGTCAGCAAGATGGAGAACACTCACTATTTTCTCTGGCTTTTAGGATTTCCATATTTATTGCTTGTTTGCTACCACTAGGGAGAAGAGAAGAGGAGAAAACAACAACTTTCTCCATTTGAAATTTTAAACATGAACACATGAGGCTTCCCCTCCCTCCCTCCCTCATCCCCTGCAGTTCCAGCAATGCATAGAACCGTAGAATGTTAGAGCTGGAAGCACTTGGGAATCCAAAAGTGTTGCTTCATTTTACATACAAGTAAACCACAGGCAGAGGATAAAGGGATATGGCCAACGCCAAATACCTAGTTAGTGGTAGCCCTGACATTAGCATTTATATCTGCAGAGTCTTAAGTTAATATGCTGTCACTATATCATGCAGGCTCTATTTCTATTTAAGTCAAAAATCCTACTTGGAGCTCCCAGATGTCTCAGTTGGATGAGTGTCAGGCTTCAGCTCAGGTCACGATCTCACGGTTTGTGGGTTTGAGCCCTACATCGGGCTTGCTGCTGTCAGTGCAGAGTCTGCTTTGGATCCTCTGTCCCTCTCTCTCTGTCTGTCCCTCCCCTGCTCACACTCTCTCAAAAATGAATAAACATTTATTAAAAAATCCTACTTTGCATAGGAGATTCTGCTATGTGTAAAGTATGTACAAGAGGCTTGCACATTAGCTTGCACATTTGTCCCCACTGGTGCAGTTGCTGAAGTGCCAGAGTTGTGAAGCAGGTGATGCAGAACTGGGCCAGTGGGACAGGTGGGCTCTGTCCTGCAGGAGTGTACCATTGAGTAGAGGTGATGACACAGAGTAGATAGGGTGCAATAAGAAATGATGTATGTTAGAGGCTAAAGCACTTGATGCCTCGCATGCAGTATATATATTAGATGATTCTTAAAGAACAAAAAGGTATTATCCTGCATCAAGGGGCCCGGGAAGGCTGTGGAGGGAACAATGCTGAAGTCATCTTCTGGAAGAATTTCATCTGACAACTATGTGGGGAAAGGCATTTCCAGCAAAAAGCAGAACCTGAAAAAAGATATGTTTGGGAATCACATATAGACAAGCTGCATGGGGATGATTGCCTGTGCAGCAATAGCACAAAGTGCGACTGGAAAGTGGGGTCAGCCATTCATAGGATGGAGATTTACTGAGGGCTTGACCCGTGCTGGCACTTGTAGACCTGTGATTCTGCAGCTAAGAAGAGAGGGAGAAGATGGGAGGCACACACCTACACACACATTATGATGTAACAGCAAGTGCCTGGGAGCCTAATTTGATAGAGGCCATGTGAGGTAAGACTTGAATGACAAGGAGAAGCCAGCCGTGGGAAAATCAGAGTCCCGGAACCCTCCAGGCAAAGGATAGGCAAGTGGAAAGCTTTGAGGCAAGAACAAACTTGGCAGACTTGAGAAAGAAAAAAAAAATAAAAGGCCCATGTGAAATGAATTTTTGGGAAATCTACCAATGGGAGAGGAGTTTGGGCAGCTGAGCAGAGGTTAGATTTTGTAGAACCTTCTAGTCCATGTCCGGAAGATTGAATTTCATTCTAAGTGCGATGAGAACAGAGTCCAACCTCCTTTCCTGCATTATCTGGCCTTGGCCTGTGTCTCCGTGGGAACAACTCATCTTGGTTTGCCCAAGACTTTCCAGTTTTAGTACTGAAAGACATACTGAATCCTGTGAACACCCTCTGTCCCCAGCAAGAGAGTGTCAGTCACCTTACCTCCCATTCTCATTCTTGTGAACTACAGTCTTGTTGCAATTGTTTGGGGCCATGTTGTGGAGTCACTTGCAAATCTCTGGCTGATTCATTAGAAATAGATGACCAATAAAAATTTAGAGGAATGGGAATGACATAGTTAAAGTTATTTAAGCATTTGTAAGATAGTGACAACCTCAAGGGTCATTCAATTTACATAAAGATCAAATCTTTATGAAATCTGGGGATTCATTTGGACATGGAAAGGGTAATGGGCCAATAGACATGCCTCCTTTGGGAATAAAAAAAAGGTCATCTCCAACCAGATGTTCCTGTCAACACCCTCTCTTGCAGAATTGATGGGACGCTTCAAGTCTTCATTCTTCAAGACTTGAAGGTATGAACTCAGAGTATCTGTTTAGTAAGCAAAACTTACAGGAACAGACCTTCACATGACCATCCCAGGTGAGTCTGTGCAGGTATCTAGGATTATAGGAAGCTAGTTGTGGGAGAAATTATAGTAGTCACTCTGCTCCTCACCTCTAGAATTGTATTTTCTAGCTTCTCATTAGTTAGAATGAAGCCAGAATAGGACCTTACTCCTTTAAGAATCTTAACCAAGATAATGGTATTCGTGATCTCACAATCACATAAATCACTGCCAGCCCCCTTAAGTCAATTCATATTTCTGTAGTTCGTTAGTGGCTCGGGAGGAAATTGCATTTATTATAATTGCCTCTAATTGCACCAGATTAGTGATTACAATTATTGATGGCAGCTGATTATTCATTAGGCATCAAATCAATTCCCGTGCTTCCTCGTTACTCGAAACAGTAACTCTGATGAGGAGAGGTCTAAAGGAGGCTACGTCCACCCTCTTCCCTGCATGGCAGGGCAACATCCCATGCTGTCTCTAAACAAGCACCGAAAAACAATTTTGGACTTAAAGTGACAGAGAAGCATCCCTCTCCTTCCCCACCCAATGCCTACTGCCAATTCCAGCACTGACTGACAAAACTGTGGATCTGTTCAACATCAACAAAGCTTATTTGGAGGCCCCAGAATGCTCCATAATCAATAGTCCTTCCAGGATGTCTCTCTTGATTACACAATGGCAAACATCAGTGTTCCCTGGTCCAACTTTTCTGGAATATATACAGCCTAGAATGCAGAGAGGATAGACCTTAGATCTGTAGGGACCTGGCTTTAAATTTTTGCTGAACTCTTTTGAGCTACATAAAGCCAGACAAGACACTGAACCTATCTGAGGTGAAAAATTAATGGTAGATTATAAGTAAACAAGTGATGAGATCTCAGCTTCTCATGTTCACAATTTGACTTGATCACCTAGAACAGTGCCAGCAGAGAGCAAAAGCCCCATAAACATCTAAGGAGTGAACACATGGCTATAATAATTCCCACCTGAAAGGACTGGTGGAGGCTGAAATTGATAACATATTCACAGACCTTGTCTTGCACCAGGTGAAGAGTAGCTGCTCAAGAAATGTCACACCCTTCCTACTTCAACTCTACTTCCTCCATCCTTAACGTTTAAATTACCCTCAAATGTTTCATTCCTTATCTCTTTAAGTACTGGATCAATTTTAACTATAAATTTCTTGACCATGTATTTTCTTGTCAGTGAACACCAGTGTATTTCTAATATAGGAGTAACTTCCAGAAGACCTTTGCATGGTGTTTTTTGTTCTTTGGCTCATTCATTAGTACATACAGCATGCCAGGCACTGGATCTAGAGGAGTTGAGGGATAAATAAAACATAGGTTGACCTTGGACAGCTCACAACCAAATGGGAGAGACTGTTCATTCTGTTTCTATGCTTTGTTTGCATTCAAGAAATGTACAAGGTCTAATAAGCCCACAGGTTGGAGAAACCCAGCTCAGCTTGGAGGGTCAAGAGGGCCTCACAGAGGTGGCATTTGAGATGGGCCTTGCAACTGTATGAGTTTCTTCAAATGCCTAATGAAGTGGCTAGATTTGCAACAGAGCAAATAGCTCCTGAAAAGACAGGAAGGCAGAAAGAAGCAGCTTTTCAGAGTGGCACAGTGCACTTCTGGGTGTTTGATACTTCATCACCATGGCAATGTTAAATGCTTTTGGCCAGATACTCCCATGGGCCCAAACCTCCATGACTAAGGGGCCTTTCCTTCTGTAGCACTTGAGATCTCAGAAATGTGGTGTTGCCTGAGAGTTTTCTTCCTGTGTGCTTCTTTGAGACCATAGGACCCTTTGATGACACAAAATTGTAAGGCATCCTTTCCCCAAATTTCCAGGTCACCCAGATTCAGTTCCCTCCTTCAGCTCTCCTACTTATCACAATCCCCATAGTCCCACTCGTGATTCAGTTTAAAGGGCATAAGTGTCCCAGGGAGAAAAACCATTCACACATGCTATTCTAGACATGCCTTCTCAGTCACAGAAACTCCTCACACACCAGAGAGAGAAGGAAGAAGCCTATAGTGAGGATGCATGCGGCATCGTTCCTACTCAGGTCCTTGTCCACATGGGAGCTGCTGCTAATTTCCTTGATTGCTCAGACACATTAGCCCTTCAATAGGTCTGACCTATACCCAGGCCCTCTGAGAGATGCCCAAAACAATCCAAAATATGGGGCCTAGAGCCTGGAGGACATGACCCCAGCACCCTATCCCTTGCAGGCCTTAGCTTCACATTTGCCTCTTTCCGCGGAGCCAAGGGGAAGCATGTGACTTCTCTGGGCAGAATGAATTTATTTACTACTTTGAGTCTCTTGAGCGCCCTACTTCTGAACCAGTTGAAACTTCATTTTGTCCTAAGAGCTCCCTCTCCATCCCAGGCTGCTTATCTATGTGTGAGGAAATTAACCCTGTTCCCTAGCTGACATGTTCCTCTACCTCCTGTCTTCTAAATAACCCATATGGTGGCAGTCTCCTCTTTGAAAGCTGATCTTTTAGGGGAAAGAAATATGTAAGTATAGTATCACTTCCAGAGAAAGCAGAGAATTCTAGTACTGTATGATAGGCCAGAACCACAAACAATGCTTTCTCTTTCTTGGCAACTGCACCCACCCCCAACCACTTTCCCAAAATTCACTGGAGGGCAGAGTCTCTCTTGAAGGGCAACAGGACAGAAGTCCATGTCCACTAACTCATAAAGGAAGTTACATTCTGTGATTTTCTGGGTGTGGAGAAAGCTGCTGTGGCCAGGGCTTGAGGGAAGTTCTGCCTGGTGACAGAACCATACGAGTTTTCCTGGGCTGCTTTGGGAAGCTACATAGAGCTGGCTAGCAGCAACCACACAAGTTAAGGAGAGGCTCTGCCTCCCTCTGCCCTGGCAGAGCTCCCCTAACTCTAAACTTCCAGAGAAATACAGGCCGGAGCACCCCCGCCCCTGCTCCTGCCTGGTTCTCCATCAGCCAGTGCCTGTGGTCCTACATCATCCTGGTAACAGTTGGTAAATGAGTCCCAGTCTAGCTGCTTATGCAGGATGGTTGTGCAGTAAAAGCCTTCATCCTTATGGCAGGCACATTAATGCCAAGTTTGCTCATCCTAATTAATAACAGTCAGTAAACACCAAAGAGAGCTAATGATGATTACAGGCCGCAGCTCCTGCGTGTTAGCAAACACGCCAGGCAGGTGGCCTCTCCTCCCTTCCCAGGAAAGAGACTGGGTCTGTTTCTTGCAGAGATGCTATCCCTCCTCAAAGTCCCTACCCCAACATTTAATAAATCTTGGGTGACTTCTTTCACCCAAATTCCTGGCAAATAAAAGGAGGACAAGATCCATGGAGCCCAGTCACATGGAAAGGATCTGGCTTCTGGAACAGAGGTCTCAGGAGCAGACCCTTGGGTGCCTGGGGGCTCTGAAACAGCTTTCCCCAGCACTGGAGATGAAGCAAAATTTTCTTTTTGTTTCCCTTATTTTGAAAATATTTTTGCCAATTTCCAAATTATTGCAATTTGCTTTAAAAAAATTAAAATACTACAGAAGTATGTGAAGAAGAAAGGGAGAGCCTCCCTTAGTCCTAGTCCAGAGGTAGAATTGAGTCGCTGGCTGGAGTGTCTGCTTTCTTGAGTTTCTCCCATCTCCTCTTCCTTACAAGGTGCAACCTCGATTTGATTCTCTTCTATTCCTGGTGCATAAATGGCTTCTTTCCACTACTGAATTATCCCTGTTGTGTACCCTCCACTCTTTGTTCAGCAAGCTTTTACCCATATTCTACCCCTAGACTTTTTCTCCTGACTCAGGGATTCTTCTTATGATTTCTAGCTCCAAAGAGACAAAAGGAGGAAGGAGTGATGTCCCTAGGATAGCTCAAAGATACGTCATCTTGGAATGTTTTCTTTTCCAATTTGCAGGAGTTATGGCAATGACTCAATTATTCAGGACTGAATCTAAATTTGAAGTTTTTCTTCTCAAAATAGCCCCTGACACCATGGTCCTGGGAATGTAAGGAGTTGCAAAGATCACACATGGTGGGTTTGAAAGGCCCTCCTCAGAGAGCCCATCAACTCCTGGTTGTGGGCCCTCTAGCTGGTACTAGGACTGGATTGTAAAAACTGATCTCTGGCCATCTCAGAAGGTAACTATATGGCAATAGGCAGAGGCAATCTGAGGAATAGAGCAGGCCACTGTGGTATCAAAATCTCATCCTGGTTTGATCTTTTGCAGCAGGACCTCAGTCAGACCCCTCTCAATCTGTCATTTTTTTCTTTGTTAACCTCATCTTTCTTTTCAGGGAAATTGGTTCATACGGCTTTAAGGATACTGTTACCTTTATCACCAACATTACAATTCAGAGGATACTTTCTTCTTTGATGGGCTGCTCAATTTAGTCCACTCAGACCTGGTTCTCTGAGGGTTTAAGAATGAAAAGACTAGAAAGAACCATGAAAAATCATTAGGTAACATTTCTAGAATGCTAACAAACAGATCTAGGTAAATAAGTGAGTGTGATGGAATGGCTTATCTTACTGTCTTTTTAAATGTATGGGATCTTACACTTTTCTCTCTTTCCCTTTCTTTCTTTCTTTCTTTCTTTCTTTCTTCTTTCTTTCTTTCTTTCTTTCTTTCTTTCTTTCTTTCTTCTTTCTTTCTTTCTTCCTCCCTTCCCTTCCCTTCCCTTCCTTTCTCTCTTCTTTTCTTCTCTCTTCTTTTCTTTATCTCCTTTTCTCTTTTCTTTTTTATATCTCCTTTTGTGTGGCTATTAGTCTTTCCTCCATTTTTTCTCTGATTGACCATGTTTTTTCTCTCATTATTCTCATTCTCTCACCTCTCCTTTTGATTACGATAAGGAATCAATGAGCATTTCTTAGTTCAGTATATTTCATGCATTAGTTCATCCATCCCTTCATTCATTCCACCAACACTCATAGAGCGCTCTTACTCTGTATCAGTCTCCTTGCTAGGTGCTCAGAACACAGAGATGCATACACACACCATCTCTGCTCTCAAGCAATACTGAATCAGCAAGGGAAGGAAGACATGAAATCAAAAAAACTGTTAAATACATGCAGGAGATGATGGGAGTTTCAAGAAGGTGATGAGCAGATCTACGGGGTCAGATCAGGGAAACCTTCATAGAAAAAGTGACATTTGGACTGAATATTAAAGTGTGTTGAAGGTGTCACTGAGTGGAGCACAAGAGGCAGGGGCTGGTGGGAGGATGGATTTGAAGGCAGAGGGTGCTGCCTGAGCAAAAGCTTGGAGGCGTGAAGTATCCGAACATTTGAATATCTGAAAGTAATCTAACCTGGCTGGGGAGGGCCGCTGAATTTGATGATCAGGGACCTGGCAAGCTACCTGAAAATACAAATGGCATTTCCACATGGATTGTCAGCTGAGGGAGTAAGGAGGGGGACATTTACATTTTACCTAATACCCTGCTGTACTATTTGAATTTTTATGCCGTGAACATGCATTACTTTTATTAAAAGGTAACACTAATAATTTATGGCATCATGTGTTGTGTTAAAGCTTTAAAGCTCTTCTTTTTTGAAAGCATGGAGACAGGCAGGATTTTAAGCAGGACAATGCTCTTTGAAGCAGATCTAATGTTCTATGTTTCTTATTCCTTCACTTTAAGATAGATAAGTATAAACTTGTTATCTATTTCTTTAACAAATGAAGCCAAGTTGTACTTTACCTCTAAGTAACCCTTGGCTGATTTTATTTCTTTGTTGGTCAGTGACCCTTGATAGGAACAGGGTTCCCCACTGCTGCATTAGCAATTCCACTCTATCCCTGATGATTGTCCTATTTCCCTGTCATCCCATTTATAGACATCTGCCCTTCCTTTTATATTCTGCACAGCAGGGATTTCTGCTAAGGCTGAAAAATTGCCTATCAACCCTGGCCGACACCAACCATGTCATGCTTTTTAGACTCCTGGGAACCAGCCTGTGCTTCCTGCACTAGCCAATGCACAAGTTGCCCAGTATCTCATTTGGAGCTTTTCTGTCCAGCAACACCACATTCCCCAAGAGCAAGAGAGACTTAGGAGCCTGTGCAGCTGCCTCAGCCACTGGGGGGCTGTAAATGGAGTAGCCAAGTAAACCAGGAGTGGCGGGCACCATGCTGATCTTTCTGCAAAGCTGCCCAGTGATCCTAGGAGGCAATGAGAAACCAGGTGACCTTGGGTTTTGTGAGGAAAGTGGGAGGCCCAGATGAAGAACCTTTCTTTCCTTTCCCTGCTTCACAAGCTGTATGTACCTTTCTTCTCCTCTGAATCCATCTCTCAGGCCTCAGGACCCTCTGTCCCTGCCCACCCCCTTCTTTTGGCTGAACTCATTCTCAAGGCAGAGCCTCTTTTTCCCTGTCCCTAAAGCCTTAGTTCTGTCTCTGGATTTTGTGCCATGCTACTGTCTTCCCTAATGCTTGCCCCTCAGTGATCCTGGTCTGTGAGGTTCTGCTCCAACACTCCTCCTCAAAGAAGACTTCTCTAGGACTTTAGTTCTTATTTATGTTCTCACCCTCTCCACTCCCGCAGACCTAACCACGTGATTGTACATCTAATTCACATAGATTGGTTGTTCTTGGATTCTGTGGCTCAATTCTATTCTCTTTTGTGAAGTCCTTGAAGGTGAGAGGTGGGATTTATAAATCACTGATTACTCTCAAATCTACAAGGCCTAGCACAGTGGTAGGCAGCAGGTGGCTAGAGGGCATTGGAATAAGGTCACAAACTTGTTTTCAAGATCACACCAAAAAGAACAGGAAATTTGGAAAGAGACAGAAGGGTTCAAATAAGCCTTTCCTATGTATGAACTGATCTTGGGTAAGTTCCTGAATGTAAAAGAGCTTCTCTTTCCATAACTATTAAATAGGGAGAGTGGTACTTCTCTGGGAATTTTAGTGATATTAAGTTAGATATGTAAAGCAAGTAACTCTATGTTTGGATTTTCCTAGGTAGGTAATAAATCTTTGTTCCCTTCCTTCTTAAGTCTTTGCAAGAACTTTTTCCTTTGGTCACAGGCATGTTTTTGTCTCTACCAACACCCTCCCCTTCTGACTTTTTCTAAGTCAATCCCACTCAGGAAAGAAAATAGCCCCCAGGCAGTATATCCAGGTGATGCCTGGAGGGGTGAGTCAAAAGAAAGAAAAATAATTGAAAAAACAACAACAACTGTATTTCCTCTCCCTAGAAGGGAGGGGTGAAGCTTGATCATTTTCCTTTATATTCATGGTGCTTTTTTCCTCCCCAGAGATGCAGTGCTATATAAATGTAAAGTTATAATAATTATGATAACATTCAGATTAAATGTGATGCTGACAAGGCTTCCAGAGATAAGGAAGTTTGCTGATTCCCACTGGAATGAGTAGAGCAAAGTCTGCTTTCCCATGCAGACTTCTCCATTCTGATCCACTAGGACTGCCTGTGGTATGGGGGTGGGGCAAATCAGAGGCTGACCCCTTGGTGCTTTATGTATTTTTGTGATATATATCCGACACACCTATTGCCTCCAGGCCTCTTAGTATAAGCCAAATTCACACTTACTTCATACATCAAATGACGGAAACAAGCCAACAGCAATATTCCACTGTGGACTAATAACTTAAAGTCAGATACCAGATAATTGGGAATTTGGAGCACTGTTAGGGAAAGGGTAGCAGTAAGAAAGCTACGGTAATACAGGACTTCATAGTCAATGATCTGATTGCCCTCAAAATTGGGAGCCCTTGAAGGCAGATTCCATGTCTTGTGCATCTTTGTTTTCTATGTGGTACTTGTGCATGTATGACAGTTAAAAGTACAACTGAATGTATAATGCCGAGAGGCAGAAAAGCTCCTCATCTCCACCATTTAATACTCTTCTCATTGCCCAAAAAGTGATGCCAAGAAAATATGGTAGAAGTTCAGGAGCAGATTTGGGAAGGATGCTTTCTCCCTTTCTGGAATATACTCTGATCCCATTTTAGAGTTTGGCAGCAGAAGCCCAGAAGCATGAAACTTGGGACATTTAATGAGGAAGGAGACTTGTATGCATCTGGGATGCTGAGTCTGAGAACCCTGCTCAGCATGTTGCAATCAGGTGAATAAGGAAACATAAGTCTGGGGTCACACCCTCTGTAGAAACAACTATAGGCAGAAAGTTACCCAGGAGAGAGAGAGTCAAAAAGTTCTTGGCTATGTTCAAGATGTCAGGCATTAAGCTAAACCTTTCATATCTATTAAACCACAATGAGCTGTAGACCACTGATTGCATCCTTAATTTCTCAGGAAATAGAACCCCCACAGAAAAAACGAGACAAACATAACTGTGATTGAAAGATGGGAAATAGTCCTCCCCAAGCCACAAGATGTTGTTTTTTCTGGTACCCAAAGCTTTTTTTACCCCGTGTGCTCATGTGCCTTGGACACTGAGATAAGGTTTGTAGTCAAGGACAGATTCTGTCGGAGGTTATTCATGGTTAATCAAAGCTGTTCCATGCAGCTTTTCAAAAATCTTCATTAGTGAAGAGTCGGGAAGTAAGGGGGGAGGAGATAAAATATTCACAGGAGGAAATTAAATTCTGCCCCAAAGATGATTAACATCTCCTAACACTAATGATGAATTTCCATCTTTCAAATGACAACACACAGTTTAAGGTTGTGTCTTTTTCACATGCACGTGTGTGCGTGGTGAATTATGTTCATATAGTTAAATAAGTATGTAATGACTTGCATTTCATGGCAGACCTATGATCACACATGAAGTGTTTGCATTGCCTCAGGAGAAGCATGTGTCTTTGGATCTGGAGAATTAGAGATCACATGGCAAAAGAAGCAAGAACGATAGGTAACTACATTAAATATTTACTATGTGCCAAGCACTGTTCTGAACACATTACATGAAATGTATGAATCAAGGCTAAAAAAAAAAAAAAGCTATGAAATAGACACTCTTCTGTCTCCTTTTTGATGAGGGACCTGGGCTTAGATACATAAAGTAGTTTATGAATGCTACCCAGTTGGCAGTGGCAAAGCCTGGATTCAGACCCAAAATTTTTACTGTAGAGTCCTTGCTTTACCTGGCACTATATACTCCATACCATCTCATGGTGATGAGGGATTCAGGGCAACCTTTATGGAGTAGAGTGATAGCATTTGAAAATGATAGTGGCTCATAAAGGAAAGTTTCCTCTGGTAGCTAAGAGTAAGTGAGTCTGTCAGAACTATGCAAACAAACAAAGAAACAGTGAATTCTGAAGGTGAAGTGAATACATGTGGCATGAAAATAATGTAAGATAGTCCTCAAAAGAACAAACAAATAAAAATAAAATCTCATGATTGCAATAGTCAAGGAATTTTGAGAACATGGTAGGTACTATTTATCGCCCTCCTGGGCATTCAATCATCAGTACACATAAAGGCTTCAGAAAACCTTGTCACTAAGAAGCCAATTTAACTATATTAAAACTGATGTGTTTCAAACACATGGAACCATGAACCAACATTCAACAACCATTTTTTTTTTCTTTTTACCTTCTGTTAACATCCTTGCAGGTTTTTAAAAATCCTCTATCCATGGGACTGCTCTGTTGATAAAATGTTTATTTCTGCAGACTCTTTTCTTCCTGGCCCTTGAAAGGATCCACAAATGTCCTTTGTGATTAGAGAAAGCGACACAGGACAGAAGCTATGTCTGCAATAGTAAAACCTGGGTTTTCAGGTGAGGAAAAAGAGCAGGGAGCTAGAGCCAGCCAACTGATAGGACATAGCAAAAAATTAATTAATTTTTGAGATTAAACTCTCACCTCTCGTGTCAAGATTGCCACACACTGGATATAACAGAAAAGAGGGGTAGGATCTCTTTGGCCATCCACAATATCATTACACAATAGTCAGGGGGAACTGAAGCTTCCTATTGGCTAGGATTGCTACAAATACCTTTAAAGTAAGTGACCTGCCATTCAAAGTGTAAATCTTTTTTTTTTTTTTTCAAAGTGTAAATCTATAGACAACCCGGTAGACTCTAGCAAGCAAAAGACTTAAAGAAGCATTTTACAAAAGAGGACCCCAAAGGCCAATTCAACATCATTAGATACTAGGGAGAGGCAAATTAAGACCACAGTGATATACTAAGGCACATTCACCAGAATATAGAAGGAAGTAAAGGAGGAAGGGAGGGAAGGAAGAAGGGAAAAGGAAAGGGACAGGATGGAGGAGGAAGGGAGAGGGCAAAGGAGAGAAGGGGAGAAAGAAAGAACAGAAAAGATATTTGCCAGTAGCAAGTATTGGTGAGACATGGAGTGATGTGTGCCTCACACAGCTAGCAGAGTGTAAATTGGGACAGTCACTTTGGAAAATAGTTTGCCTTTCTACCAAAGTTTAACATATGCATAGCATGTGACTTATAAATTATATTCCTAGTTGAAGAAATGTGTTTGCATGTGCATCAGGGGATGTGTGCAGGAATGTTCCTGACAATGTTGTTTAAAATAGCCTCAAGATGGAAACAATGAAAATGTCTATCATAGTAGAATGAAGACGTACATTGTAGTATATTCATTCAATGGGATGTCAAACAGCATTGAAAATTAGTCAATTCTAACTACACATAACAAGGATGACTCACACAAAGCATACTGAGCTACAGTAGCCAGACACAGGAGAACACATGCTGTATGATATTTCAAAACAAACAAAATTAAACCCATAAGTTTCGAGATGCAAATAACAAAGCAAAATAAAAACAAAGCAAAACAAACAAAAAACCCACAGAGGTGGTTATGATAACATTTAGGATGGGGTTGTGCTTAGTGAGCAAGGAGAATGATGTGATGGGGAAGGGGCACATGAGTTCTGGGGTGCTGGCAGTGTCCTTTTATTTGTCTAGATGGTGGTTCCAAAGGTGTTCAGTTTTCAATAATTCACCAAGCGGCACATCTATGCTTTATGTACTTCTTAGGTATTTTACATTCTACAATTTTTGAAAATGATTTAAATCATTTAAATGTGAATACAGACCAATGCCACTACCCTGAGTGCTAGCTGAACACTTTGGCAGCCCCCCAGACAGTGGAATTTGATATCCGATGGAAATCTTTACTCTAAGGATTATAACTGAGCTCATCACTCCAAACCCCAAATCCATTCCTTCTTTTCTGTTTCCTAATGTTATGAATGGCGGCACCATCCATTCTACCAAACTGGAGGTCATCCTGTCTCTTCCTCCCATATAGTTTATGACCAGTTAGTTACTAAACCCAATTTATTTCTACCTCCTACACATTAAAAACCTGTATCTACACCCTCATGTCCTCTACCACAATCTAGTTAGAACTGCATCATCCCTAACCTATGTGATGTTTTTTTTGTTTGTTTGTTTTTTGTTGTTGTTGTTTTGTTTTAAGGTCTTCACCATCATCTGTAAAATCAAGTTTTGACTTCCTCATATGGCACACACCATTGTTTAAAACCTGGTACTTACATAGATTTTCACTCCCATTCCCAGTGAACTTGACCACTTGCTATTTCAAGTTCTCTTAACCCAAGGTACCTGTTATTCTCTCTGCTGCCAATAGCTTCATTCCCATTCTTTCCCTGGCCCACCCCACTCATTTAACAGTTGTTCAAGGCTCCAATCAAATGATGCCTCCTTTATGAATGCTTCTCTTCCTGCCTTTAGAGAATGTAAGAGTTCTTCCCTACTTTGTACTGCTTAAATACCTTGGACTTAATTTTATTTTGTCATTTAACATGTTCTTTGGCCATTATGTGCTGACATATCTGTCTCCTTTACAGATCATGCAAGCCTGTAAATGTAAGCAGTTCCTACAGCAATGCTTACCACAAAGTATGATCTTATTAAAAGTCACTGGCTGAATGTGTGAACAATAAATGATTTACATGATGGTCCCATTATGGTTTGGGCTCAGGGAACACCTTGAAGAAGCTAAATCCTTTCAACTTGGTGACCTATCTGTTGTGGACAATATGCAACATTTAGTTAATTATGACTTCTAGCAGGGACAATCAAGATTCTCAGGGATGTAACAGCTTACAAACAAGTATAGCTACAAATATTCTTTATATACAAAATTTACTTAGGTCACCTTCAAACACACAAACCCCCCCACCTCCACATATTTACAAAAGAATAACACATGAGAACAAAGGAAGATAGGATGCTACTTTTCAACCCTCTGTTCTATTTTCTATTGGCTTTTTCATTGCTCTTGGCTGCTATCTTAAATAATTCCCAAGTGAGAAGCAAAAGAATCTCCAGGATTAAGTTACATATTAACACTACTTTGCTATATACTGAGAGCAGTTAGGTTTCAACAAAGTTTTTTGAAATCACTTGGACACCCCAGCCCCTCCCAACCCCGTGCTTATTTGTTGAGGAAACCAATCAGCTGCTTGGATGTGCTTTGCTTTGCCTTCTGAAGAGTGCTGCCTCTCATCTGCTTCTCATTGAGGAATGGAAGCTATTGATGGCATGGCATTTGTCCCAACTTCTTTTTGTAATTAAGCCTCAGGGTGTCTTAGAGGTGACTTGCTTAGCAAGACAGAAGAAACCTGTCTCTTTAAAAACCAAAAAAAATTGTCATGCAGGGTTCAGTCTGAGCCTGGGTGGCTCAGTAGGTTGAGCGTCCCACTACCACTCAGGTCATGATCTTGGGGTTTGTGAGCCTGAGCCCTGCAGCAGGGGCTCACAGCTCGGAGCCTGGAGCCTGCTTCAGATTCTGTGTCTCCCTCTTTCTCTGCCCATCCTCCGCTTGTGCTCTGTCTCTCTCTGTCTTTAAAAAATGAATAAATGTAAAAAAATTTTTTTAATGTCATGCATTTTCTAAATCACCAGTATGTATTGAATGCAGTTAATTCCACATGTTATAAATATAAGAAATACAATCATTTTTCCCAACTTGTAGTCACAGTCAATTTGTACCTCATTCCTTTTAATTTGGTTCTTTTGTATTGGTTCTTCAGAGAAAGATGGGACAAACAGCCGAATTCCATTAGACAGAGTAGTCATTTCCTCCTTATGATTACATCTATTGGAGACAATCTTCTAAAGCTGACAATTCTTGAAATCCATGAGTAGTTCCTTAAGTCTTTACTTGGTCGTGGAATTAATTGTAGAACAGAGACCCCCTCCACACACACACACAGTATAGGAGAATTAATTAGTGATCCTGAATTGCCTACATATCCCCAATGTGTCCAGTCTATGCCATACCCAATTGCAGTCATTTTAGGAATAAGTGAGTCATAAAGCAGTCCAGGAACATTTGGGGGAGTCTCTCGCCTCACTTTCACAATTGGTCCCAACCCAATTGACAGCTCTGGTTTTCAGATGGTGTCCGGGGACAGAAATGTTTCCAGCTCTTGCCCAGGCAGGAAAGGGACTTGTCTTTCCTTTATCAGTGCTGTCCTCCAGGAAGATGATAACGCCAACGGGTACAAAACACACTTTCTCTGATAGCATATGTTCCCCAGAGCCATCACTTCCCTCAGGGAATGGACTTAATAGAACATTTTTAAATGCCAAGGAGTGACAACACACTGGAGCCCCCACCCCCAGGCCCCATGGGGAGTAAGGAAGGATTAGGAACGGCAAAGGGGCAAAGTCACCACCTTTGTTGATGTCTGGTAGCCTCCAGCTCTGTGCACAGGCCTTAAGAGCAAGTTAACTAGCCTCCAAGGGAACAAAGGAAAGCCTCTTGCTTTTGCGAAGAAATGATGCTTTAGCACCTTATGGGTATGGAAGTTCGTATTCTGAGAGCTGTCATGGAGAGAATATGTCCTTGGAGCTGAAGGCCGCAGGAAAACAGATGGAAGATTGGAAACACATGTGAAAGCCAACACAAGTGGCAAGATTAGAAACCAGGGTACCTCTGATATCAGCCTCTTATTGATGTCCAATCTTCACTCACCTTCCCACATCAAGAATCAAGCCATTAATTCCAAAAAAGTCACTATCACCTTCCTCCCTCACCCCCAAACAGAGTGAAGCAGGCAGACGGAATATTGTCAATCACTGCAAATTTGGAAAAACAACAATCTATATATAAATTACATTAAAGGCAGTGCATTACCATTTAACACTTCATATTATACCCTTACTGGAAATGATATTTAATAATCGCTAAGTCAGGTTTAAAGCTCGGTTCTTCCACTGGCTGGTTGTGAAACCTTGAGCAGATTACTATATCTGTCTGTGCCTCAGCATCCTCTTCTATAGAAAAAGCTATAAAAATGGCACCAATCTCATAGGGAATTTTGAGAATTAGATGAAATTGTATACAGATCTTAGAAGACTGTGCTATAAATGTTAGCTATTATATTACTTAAACCATTCTGGGACAGAATGCTAATGGTATAATAACTCTCTCAGCTTATGCATGTGTGTGACTGGGAAGGGGTATTTCAGGTGATTTGTAACTTATGTGTTTTTAAATTACTCTGTCATGGCAGGTAGGAGCAACTCATTGCAGTGTTTCAGAGCAGATTTTGTTTTTCTGGGATTTCCCAGGAAGAGAAGTAGGGAACAGTGGGAGCCTTCAGAGTGTATGTGTGGCCAGAAGTGTAGGTCCAGATGGAGGGGCAGGGTGGGGATGGGTTAGGATGGGCTGAGCATCAGGGGAGGCTTCAGGTGACTGCAGAACCAGGCTGGAGACAGTGCTGCCACTGTGACCAATGTTCTTGAAGCAAGTATTTAGATGGATCTTTTCTCTCCACATGAGCCACTTATCCTGGAGAAGAAAAGGCTATGGTCAAGGTGGTGTAACTGCTCCCATCACGTGCCTTTGTGGCTGACGCGCTCTGCAGTCAATGAGTTGTTTTGTAGATTGGGTAACTTGGCACAGATGAATGAAACAGAAAGCCAGATTCATTACCTACATCTTATCATTGACTCCTGACTCTATGAAATCCACTTCACCTTTCTGTGCTTCAAGCTTCTCCTTGGAGAGTACAGTGAAGAAAAGAGTCCTTTATTTGCAGATGTGCAGGAGATTTGGCTTCTTTTGTTGCCATGACTGAATTATAGTGTCAAAGTTGTCCAACCTTCTAATACCCATAAAGCCACAAAAACCCTTCCATCAGGAAGCCTAGGCACCCTGACTTAAAGCCAATAATAGATTTATCTTACTCCTACCTGGAAGACACACTTTTAAATTATTTTGATCATGTTTTATCAGCTCTACTGTGTGGCATGTAGAAGTATGTGGGTCTTTGTTTTGGGGCTGTCATCTTCCAAAATGTAGGGGATTCTGTTGTTGATCCAATTGTGCTTGATAATTTAGATGCATTTAGATGCTTCTTGGAGCATTTTGATGATGGGGCTAAGAGGGGCTTGGGGGCAGGGCAGTGGGGATGGGGGCAGTGAGTGGTGCTCTAACAAGCCTGTATCTTTGAGCAAATGTTAAATGTCAGCTTAAGACTGAAATATCAAAAGAACTAAGCCCTGGAGCCTAATACATAACTCACTTTTCAGCATACAGCTTGGATTTGGGGTCTGCTAACATTGCTGATACCTAGAGATTCTGCCTTAAGACCGCCGAAGAAGAAGAAGAAGAAGAAGAAGAAGAAGAAGAAGAAGAAGAAAGAAAGAAAGAAAGAAAGAAAGAAAGAAAGAAAGAAAGAAAGAAAGAAAGAAATCATCTATGTAGAGGGATGGGTCTGGACTGGAACCATAGTTTCCCTCTTTCTTTTGGTTAGTCTCTCTATTTGCTGTTGTGGGAGCAGCATGGAATCCTCTCTAGCCCTCCCTGGTGCATAGCCACCTGTACTTTGACACACCCATTCTGATGGGCTAAAAACACAGGGACTGGAAATATCCATAGCTGTCCAGTAGCTTATGGTTATTCATATTGTCAGGAAATCAAGGGACAGAATTCTGTTCCCTACTCCTCAAAGCTTATATAAAAATGCTACTGATTTTATTATTCCAAAAGCCTCAGCTGCCTCTTTTCTTTTGCCTAGAGCTACAAGCCTATTTAATTCTCAGCTTGTCAAGATTTCTCCATTTTTGTGTATATGACCATCCTATTATTAAAATAGTTCCAAGAAGATCCCTTCAGATTTTTAGGCTACCAGTTACTAATGAGATTGGCAATATCCTAATAATCCAAGCAGTTCCTTTCTTGGTCTGAAGAGTAGGGTACTGGAAAGTCAGCCAAGCTTCATCAAGATCACTGGGCATAATTTTCATGTCTTTAAGAGGATAGTGGTCAACCTGAGGTGTAGGGATGGTGTTCCCTCCCCTCCTTGGATTTCCAGGAGTGGGTGCAAACACTGACTAGAACTTACACCTGTAGGAGAGAGAATTCAGGTTTCTGATGTTCCATTCTACTTGTATGTGCTCCTGCTGCAAGAGAGCACAGCGATAGGTAAGCAAATGTGTCAAAATCTTGATAATTGTTTAGTCTGAATGGTGAATTTGTGGGGCTTATTCTATCATTTTTCTGTAGATGTTTGAATATTTTCTTAGTAAAAAATAAATTCAAAATATAATTGAAGGGATAATTGTGAAATACAAATTAGAGTAAGTAAAAAAAAAAAAAGCAAAAATACAGACTGCTTTTGTTTGTCTTTGTTTATGTCACATAAACAGCATTTCTTCCGGCTGACTTGGATCGCTCTTGACAGGCCAAATTCCATTTGAGTACATTCTCAGCCATGTTCCCAAAAGACTGATGGAAAACTTTTCTTCTTATTCTCTTTAGTGAAACATGTGACTATAACAAATAGTATTCTTCATGTGACATCAAAAAGACCTCTCAACTACTCCTGGTATTTCAGTCTGGTATTTCTTGACAGTTCTCTGGTAAAGTGATACACTGGCTTTCTGTTTTACAGTTAAGGACACCACTTTGCTTCTCCTCTCTTTTTTTCTTATCTTTCTACTTCATACACATGGGAAGAGTATGGTATGTTCACTTCACAGTATCAAATTTATTACATAGACTCCTGACCCTGAAGAAGTTTGTGTTTAAAAACAAGCAAAATGTGTAAAATGATGTCTTAGTTTCAAAGACCATTATAATTGAGTTCTGTATTAGGCAAGATGTAGGCAGAGTTGCTTTAGCATGATAACTCCAAATACAGTGGCTTAATCAAAGTAGAAATGTACTTCTCTTTCAATTAGGTAGATGATCTAGGACTGGTGGAATTATCCTGACAGTCACAGTTTTTACCTCTGGTTTCAAAGTGGCTGTTTCAGCACTTACCATCACATCTGTAACCCAAACAGTAGGGTGTAAGGGAGTAAGTGAACAAGGGAATCACACATTCATTCCTTCTAAACACATGACCAGAAAGTGGTATACATCACTTCTGTTCTCATCCTATTGGTCAGAACAGTGTCACATGAAGACCTAACTGCAGAAGTGAATGGGGAATGTAAATGGACTATTAAACATGAAGAGAAGAAGATTTGGCAAAAACTAGAATTTTCTGCCACAGCTACCTTGAGGCCACCAGGACTCAAATTCAGGTGTTGTGACTCTGCATCTGGTAACGTTTAAGACATGAAACAGCAAGTTTAAAAAATGATTCGCCCTTTAACGTGAATGAGCACAATCGCTACATCACATGTCTTTAAAGAGATCCTGAAGTTAAAAGTCTCAGGCAAATCCTGTGATTCAGCCAGTCTTTGCAAATCCTAGGCAGAAATGACTTCGTTATTCTGTCATACTTTCTGCTTGGTTTTATCTGTCATGGGAGGCTAGAGAGTTTTCTAGTTTTTGACATGGAAAGCCCTAGTTTTTCCTCACTTAGAATTACACAGATAGCTGCAAGCAACATGTATCTCCATAGTTACAAACACAGTTGTAGAGATTTTGATGCAAAAATCCATTAAACGGGGTCAGGGACAGAATATATGTTTCAACATGCCATAAATTCTCCACTAATTGTACACTATTTAAAAAAAATCAAGGATGCCTGGATGGCTCAGTCAGTAAAGTGTCTGACTTTGGCTCAGGTCATAATCTCACCATTCCTGGTTTCGAGCCCTAAGTCGGGCTCTGAGCTGAAGGCTCAGAGCCTGGAGCCTGCTTTGGATTCTGTGTCTCCCTCTCTCTCTGCCCAGCCCCCGCTCGCACTTTGTCTCTATCAAAAATGAATAAATGTTAAAAAAAAAAACTAAAAAAAAAAAATCAATACTGTGGAGTCCGCCTGTGGCATGACATCCAAGGAAGGGAACGTTTTGTGGAATTTATTTTCCATTAAGTTTTTGTCCGGTGTGTGCCTTATATTCCAAAAGAAGTTATCAGCTTCCTACATTCTTCATTCATTCTGCTGGCTCCTCCCTTTCCCCTTTCCTCAAGTCGCATCTTTTGAATATGAAAAGCTATATTCAGTGCTTAATGTATTCTTCTGAAAAACCTTTAAGGCCATCTTCAGAAACACAACCATTTCTTATTTAATAAACAATTGCTGTCTCATTAAATGTAAATTAGTTCTTTATCCTTAGCCCTATTTGTTGAATCTATTACTTACTGTGTTTACCAATTTTGTTTCCTTTGGCTGCAAAGCTTCCTGTAAACTCCTCATAAATATGAAGTTGAAATGAAGGCACTTTCTTTCTGTTTAAGCACCTGCATTAGCAGCTTTGAACAGCCCTCTCCTTAAAGTCTGCTCTGTCTTCCCAGTGCCCCTGATGCTGACAGTTCCAATCACCTGGAAATAGCTCAGCAAGATCCCCGGCTATGCTCAGTCCGATCTGACCTGGGCCTCTGTCTCTCAGGAATGTAAACGTTCCTTGCCTGGTCCGGTGCTGGAGAAGTCAGAGGACTTGGTGCAGGTGGGAAGCGTGCATTCTTTGAAAAGAACAAGCACAGCCAGTCTTTTGTCGAGTAGAAAATGAGTTCTTTGTAGTAGCAGTAACATTTGGCACTTTGATTCACTGGGTTCCAACATGTCCAAGTTTCCTGGCTTATAGGGCACAGTGTAAGGCCCATCTGTTCCAGCAGGCTTTCCCTGATTAGATAGGATGCTTGGCAAACAGAGTCTCAGATAATGGATATTTGAATATTTTTGTAATTTCCATGCTTGTGCCTAACAGCTTAGCAGTTGGCCCTA
Source organism: Lynx canadensis (assembly GCF_007474595.2). Taxonomy (NCBI): domain Eukaryota; kingdom Metazoa; phylum Chordata; class Mammalia; order Carnivora; family Felidae; genus Lynx; species Lynx canadensis. The sequence goes on from NC_044312.2 coordinate 28,171,147, forward strand.
TGTTTAAAGAAAATGGATAATAATCATGACTAATGTGGTAATTTCCATTCAAAAATTTCAAATGGTGCTTAATTAAATCTTCCAATAACATTTGGAAGCAAAGGTTCCCCTGCCCATGCTATCCAGAAGCACACAGAGTAATAGGGTAGTGGAAGGAAACTTCAAGAGCTCGCTCTGGGAAACCAAAGCACAGAAGCTGTGACCACTCAATCACAGCATCTAGAGCATTCTCCATAATCCAGCCCTTCACATGGCAGCCATGGGCGATGATCCCCCCCAATTGGCAGAGGCTCCTTCAACTCCCTTGCTGATTTCCATGGTGTCTATGAGGATGGATGGACCACCCCTGATTGAGCTGTCTGAAGGTTTGATGACACAGTTCTAGAAGTCTGTCCTCCTGACCCTGTCTTGGTAAAGAGAAGACTTGCTACTGTCTGGGTCATATGGGTGGCTGTTGGCCTGCCAGCTGGGCTCATTCAGTGCTTGTCCTATATTCCAGAGATTCCCTCATCAAAACCTTCCCAAAATGGAGGCTTATTCTGATGTTAAAAGCCTTCACTATAACAATAACTCTATTTGGTTATCTTTTAACGTCTAGAACCCTGTTAAGAATTAACATCTAAGAATCCTAGTATTTGGAAAAGACTTAGAAAGAAGTTTTCCAGATGGAGCCTCTCATTTTATTTTATTTTATTTTACATTTATTTATTTTTGAGAGACAGAGAGAGACAGAGAGTGAGCAGGGGAGAGACAGAGAGAGAGGGAGACAGAATCCAAAACAGGGTCCAGGCTCTGAGTTGTCAGCACAGAGCCTGATGTGGGGCTTGAATTCACAAACTGTGAGATTGTGACCTCAGCTGAAGTCAGATGCTCAACCAACTGAGCCACCCAGGCAGCCCGGACCCTCGCATTTTAGAGATGAGAGACTGAGCCCCCAACCTCCTACCCACCCAAAAGCTAAAGACTCAGCTAAGTTCATTTCATTAATTTTCATCCTAGCTTGGCCCTGAAGCTGGGTCTCCTGACTTCCAGTACAGTGACCTTTTGCTTCAGTATTACAAATGGATTTTTCCTCTGTTAAAATCTAAATCTATTTTTGTTCCTTCAGTTTCCATTGGGAGACAGTCAGGAGGTGGAGCGATAGAGCAATTTTTCGGTACCCTACTTATATTCATCCTCCCCATAACACAGGGGCCATTGATACACCTCTCCCTCTCCTAATTCCTTTGGCCTTGCATTATAACCTTGCCTCTTCACTTCCTTTTGTCTCATTTTCCCAACCTAAAAAAATCAGGCAAAAAGGATTTGCCCTTTACCCTCTAGGGATGTTCGAAGATTGATAACATGTCGGGAAAAAGCCTGGATTAGAATTTTATGATATCCTACTTAAACAGAATAGTCCACAGATAAAAGAAATTTAGAAATAAATTTCTTTTATATTATTTTTAAAATTCATTTTCCCTCTTATTATTATGATTATTATTGTTATTTTATTTTTGGGTCTGGTTCTACTACAATTTAAAGTCTTTTATAAAGGTCCTGACTGTTCCCAGGAAAGCTGGCCACGCACTGAAGCAGGACAGAGAGAAAGATGATACAGTGAGGCAGGCCTGGGGAACGACAGCCCTGTCATGCTGACTTATGATGGATGAGGGAAAAGTCTATTTCTCATCCGTAGTGGGGGAGGTGAAGTGTAAAGAAAGATGCACCAGGAGTCTCTGGGCGATTCATCTTGCAGCAGATAAACTCTCAGAAGCTGCAGAGTTTTAAGGGGAAGAGAAAAAGAATGGAAGAATCAAATTCATTATGTGAAGTATAATCTCACGAGGAAATATCAAAATATGTCAGCAGCACCCAAGACGGGAGGGTGGGGAACTCACTGATGGTATTTGTCAGCTGCTAAACCAGGCGTGGAGGCAGAGAGGCACTGGGTTCCACTGCTCTCCCTGCAAACAGCCTTCCCACCAAATTCTGGAGGAGGCCAGGCAGAGCTGAGGGCATTTCATGGTGAATGAAAGCAGGAGATTCAGCAGGCACACCAGAGACTTCTTGGAGGGCATCTTCCCCCTGTCTAAAATTCACCTCCACCGTCTTTTCCTTTGTGTTTCTCACTTTCTGGCTCTGCCGAAGCCAAACAATGTAGAGGTTAGGTATAAATAATCCCATGAAGGATGTTACATGGAGCTCTCTCTAGAGCATTGTGTAGCCATGTTTTCCCAAAACCACCCCCTATCTCTGATCATTTCAAAATTTTATCAGAGCCCTACCTAGTCACAAGCAGTGGGTCTAGCAAATGAGAACTGATAGTTTGGGGAGTCTTTCCTAGCCACTTTAAACGTGCTTACTGGACTGCGATTCTCTTGGTCTTGCATATGCATTAGGTGCCAGCCAGCTCCCCTTCTTAAACACCTCTGTAGACTTGGCCCCTCCAGCACCCCAGAGGGAGAAGCAGCAAAAAGCTTCCCCAACTCTGGGCACAAGGAAGCCTTTGCAATTTCAATCTCTGTCTCATTTCTCATTCCCAGAGTGACCTTGGGCAAATCACTTTCACCTCCCTGAGACTCAGTTTCCACATCTGGAACATTGAGATAATAGCTACCTGCCTCCTGGGGGGAATCTGCAAGGCTTAATTAATTAATGTTTGGCAAAGCTTCCGAGACCTTTGCTTGAAAGAATCCGCGTGAGTGCAAATTATTATTATTATATCACTGGAGCCTTAACTCCAATTTTGTGGCTGAAGCTAATAATTATTTCTTTTCTGAGGAAAAAAATATTAATTTTAATTCCAAGTAATTTACCAGGTAGTGGGGAAAAAATATACCATTTGTCAAGGACAAAGTTGTCTAGATGGAATTTCTAGCAGCCCCTCTCAGGGGAAGACTGCAAGAAAATCTTCCTATTTTGCTATGTTTCCTGGGCATCCTCTCCCCCTGTGCCTCTTCTTTGCTCTCTCTCCAAGTTTGAGGTGTTAGCCTGGGTTGGCCAGGGCAATGCCTCTGCTGATTGTGCTTTTGGTCTCCCTGTGCTGTGGGGTCCTTGCCCCTGCACTAGGTTCCATTGACTGCCCTTTACATCAGCCATCCCTCCAGCTCTGGACACTTTCTTTGGCTCAACATACATGCCAAATGCCAAGTATTTTTAAGAAACAAGACTTCATACAATATCCTTGAATTGATTTCAAATAACAAGGCAGCCTCTCTATTAAAAGCATCAAATAAATTTACTGTGTCAGATGAACCACCTCCCTCAAGACAATAGACCCTGGTTTCCACAGGGATAAAAATAGAGTCAGGCGGGCACTGGCATCCTTTCTTCCCCTTTCTTGCCCCTGTCCACAAGGCTTTGTGGATTGCCTGGCTCCCCAAGCTAAGGCTCTCATCAGTTCCTCCAGTAAACCCCTGGAGATTTCTCCCTTGCTGTTTCTCAAAACAGCCTGCAGTACTTATGTTGCTGCATTACTGAGGGACAGAAATGTCCCTGCTCCTCAGGCTTTGCCCTGACCCTATGACCTTGGGCCACAGAGAAAGTCAAATTAGTCTGTGTTCCTCTGGGGACACTATAATTGCATTATTAGATTCAGAGCCAGGAGCACACATTTGTGCAAAGCTTTCTCTCTGTACTTTATGCCCCTTGTTTCTGTACGTGCTTTTGGATTTCGAAGGTTAGTGTTGATTCCATTTTTCTGAGGAAGAAACTAATAAAAAAATAGCTTTTCACTTCCTTTTCTTTCATCCTGTGCTGCTAGTTCTCATGCCACAGCCAGCACCCAACTTTTGTACTCATTTTACTCTCTTGAGTCTTTCTTCCCACATTCCTCCTTCAAGAATATTCTCACCACACACGTGCGTGCACGCACGCGCATGCACACACACACATACACACACACACACACACACACACACACACACTTTTCTTCTGTCATCTAAACCCTTAACTTTCGTCAGGACTACTTATGTATATATTACCCAGACCACGATGACCTATCCTTTGCTGGATTCTAATACCTGTAATTTGTACCCTCATAATGTGTGACACTTTGGAATATACATACCAACTCTGAGGCTTCTTGGGTCTCAAGTGATGCTAAGAGGGCATGTGTAGTGAGAAGGACAAGAACTAGGAGTGATTTGGAGCCATCTGATTGCTGCACCAAGGCTGTTGGAACGATTTCCAGCGCCTCTTCCTCTGGACAAGTGCTGCAGGCCGACCCCTCTGCTGATTTCTCCTCTCGTCTCAAAGTCTGCCTCCAGTTTCAGTGAAACACTACTCATCTCCCAAACATGTCATATTCCATTTTCTGAGCCCTTCTTCCTGCTTGTCTTTCTTCCTGGAGCAGCATTAACTCCTCCTTCTGTCTGGAATAACCCACCCAATATTTCTGGTCTAGGTTGAGCTTCTCCTCAATTCCTGGGTCTGCTCCCTGCCCTCCTCCCCCTCCTGAGGTAGTTGGAGCCTGCCAATTTCTCCCCATGTGCCACCACAGTGCATTGGGGTAACAGGATCCTTAGCATTCTCCATGCTGGGTTGAACATTTTTGTTTTCATGGCTCCTTGCCCTTTGTATCTAAAAGTATACTGAGATCAGTGCCTGGCCTTTAGTTGGCACTCCATAAATACTTAATGAATGAACATGTGAGCCAATAAGTACCTCTATGTTCCACTCATTTTTACACCAAAAATTAATCATACATTTGATTTATTTTGCATATGTGCTAAAAAGAATCTGAGAAATCTATATAGGGCCCTGAGTCACTATGGGAACTCGGCATATCACTTCTGATAAACGTGATCCAATGAGGCTTGCTGAAGTCATCTAGGGTTACTCTGTTCCAGCAAAATCATTGGCATGTTTCGTGGCTGCTCTATCAGTCGATATTCTCAAGGGAGTATTTTGATCCTTATGCAAGCAATCTACGTAGTCAGGAAGTCTTACCTTTGTTCTCCCTTCAGGCCTATTAGCCCCAAGCTAGAAAACACTGTGTTTTAGACAAGGATGAGTAATCTGTGTGTACACACCAAAACCAAAGTGGTTAGGAATGAAAGTGTGGTGTCGATAGAAGATGATATTATTAGAAACCTGTTAAATGGGTTCCTGGTGTGTGCTTTTAATGTCTCTCCCTTCAAGAAAAACGCTCCACACCATGTCTCATTTTGCACAGTCAATACGATCCTGATAAAACCTATCACAGCACTTATGGTGCTGGAAGAAATTAAACATTTAGGGGACTCCTCCAGTGCCACACTGATTGAGCTCAAATGATGCCGCTAAATTGACAGATGCGTTTGTCTGTTCTTGCAAGCTAGTGAGTCTTCCCTGCAGAATGTATTACAGATTCCTTAACAGCAAGGAGATAAAAAAAAATCAGAAACTCCTTTATTCTACCTTTACGGTCCCTTCTCCAGGAAGCTGTTTTTGGTGTCCCTGCTGCCTATGTGCACACGTGCATGCAAGTGTGTGTGTGTGTGTGTGTGTGTGTGTGTGTGTATTGAGTGCAAGTGGCATGCACCACGAGAGCCGAACTGCTGCTCAACTCATCATACACACAGTGTGAGTCTTAAGTTTTCCAAGGTTGACACTCTTTTCCTGACCATTCTGTTAATTGAACCAACCGTGCCAAATCCCCGAATGCAAGGACAATCCTGTCAGCAGGGGAAGGCACCTTGCACCTTTCAGCCAGATGCATCACACCTTTAAACAGATTAATAAAACTCTTAACAGGATAATATTGTTGGGCAATGTGCTAAGGCTTCCTGCTCTTGCTCAGGTTGTATTTTTATTAAGCTGTAAGCTGTGTTTAAAAGAAAAAAAAGCAAGATAGAGGGAGAAGAGGAAGTGAGAAAGAGACTGTTACAGCCTACAGCCTCTTGTTTGCAGATTATTTTCCAAAGATGCTCCGTAGAATATCAATTACCTGTGATTAGAAGTCCTGCCAGGTACTACCTTGAATGGAAGGCTTTAGAAGTGAGAGCCATTCCTCAGAGAAGTCATACATTTTAGATATGGAAAAATGGCTCAGCTAAAGTTCTGCCTTCACAGTGGGCAGAGCGAGGCAGGGGGCTGGGTATGATAGGGCCAAGCTGGAGCGAGGGGTGGGGTTTGAAAGGAAGGTTTCATGCTCTGTTCCCCTCTGTCTCAGTGAGGAGCAAGCTGTGTCCTCATTAACAGATAGGTGGTCTGGGGTGCAGGCAAAAAAGACTGGTTGGAGTTGGGGGCTTAGGAACAACCTGGAGTCTGGTCACAGGCTTTTCAAAGAACACTGGCTCTAAATTCCTTAAAAACAACTCCCACTGGAAGTGCTGCTGCTCAGGACAAGATCTAGAGTCTTTCATTTCATGAGTAATAAAAATTTACTTTATAAAATTTGTTAAGTCCTATTTGTTTCCAGAAATGATAATAATTCTAAAAGCAATTGTGATCCTGATCAATTGGGTGAATGCAGAAGTGATGCACGTTTCTGTCCCCAGATAATTTCACAAAGATGCTCTCTGGATCTGCCCCATTCATCCATCCAGATGAGAATGATGGCACCAGCCATGGCTAGGTTGTGGGGGCGGTGGGGGGAAGGAAGGGGAGAGGTGGGATGTCACCTGGATCCTGGGAACCCAAATTCTTACAGGCATTTAGAATGACAGAGGTGCTATCATAGCCCTTGGTCTGCATTCACTACTTACTGGTTGAATGAGTGCACTAATGGGCAATAATAATGCCTATTCTAGACATTCCATATTTGTGGAATCAGACAGTATGTGGTCCATTATGTCTCGCTCCTTTGACTTAGCACAACGTTTTTAAGATTTGTCCAGGGTATAGCGTGAGTCAGTGTTTCATGCGTCTTTCTCAGGTTCTCCCCTTTTCCCACTGACATTTCTTCTCATTTCTACCTAGAGATCAGGTTTCTCTCTCTTTCATTTTTCCAGCTCCAAGAAACCTTGGCCTTCATAGCTTAGGTGCCAGTTCACACTTCCCAGCCTCAGAAACTGTTCTCCTTAGAACCACTGAGCTTCTAACGGGCCCTGGTCCTTGCATAGGGCAGCTGCAGGGTCCTGGGCTCAGCTTGCCTCCTGGGCTTCTTCTTTGGTTAACTCTTGCATGTCTCACAGATGTCATTTGGTCTGTCTGTCTTGTTCTTCCTTTCTCTCTGATCTTTTCTCTCAAGGCTTTTAACCCAGGGATCCTCTCATTGCAAAGTGCAAAGAATCTCCAGAAGCTTCTTGTACCTTAGCCTCAGAGGATGTCATCCTGCTCATCTGAATCAATGCTTTTGTAAAAGTTCCCTCAGGAAATTATGAAGTGGGTGAAATTCTTTGACTCTCTCCTTTCTACTTCTTACCTGGGTTTCAGGAGCCCTCTTTGTTCCTTGTGCTGTCCGTGGCCACCAACACTTTTCCAGGGACAGACCTGCCCATTTTCCATCCAGCTCACCATTACCTTCCTTCCACCTTTGCTGTCAAAAACTCAAAATTCCAGTTGTTCATTTACTCCTCCCTTGATGAATTTCTTGAACCTGAGGCATGTTAAGTGCAAGGCCAACAGAGATGAATCACCATGGCCCCTGATCTTAAGGGGCTCTTACTGTCAGAATAGATCCAGGTGTATAACTAGCTACTCCTAGAATTCCTGTGCCACATATTGTGTGCCTATTCAGTGCCATGCATCCTTTGAGCAGAAGGCCACAGCAGTGACTAAGACAGACATAAACAAATACACAAACAGAAATAAGTAGGATATCCTCATATTAAGTGCAGTAGACAAAACTGAGAAGGGTAAGGGATTGAGAGGAGCTGGGAAGAGACTCTTCCTCTACACAGGGAAGACAGGAAAGTCTTCTCAGAAGACATGATGTGGGAGCAGAGTCTGAAAGAAATAAGACCCATTTGCATGATGCCCTGCAGGAAGGGTATCTGTGTGAGAGGGACGGGCTAGTAAAAGGTCCACAGTGATGTGATGTGGACCCTGTGGCTGCCAGGCCACAAACAGGAAAGCCCTAAATCTGTCTGGCCTCGTTTCTGAGCTCGTGTTCCTATTTTGCTTGAAGAAGAGTTTGTCTGACTTAGATTCCAGTAGAATTTGTCTTTCCACCCAAGCTGAACCTCACCCGACCTTGAATGTGCACACCCCAGTGAAAGCAACGACAGCCTGAAGCAGGCCAGACATTGAAACAATTGGTCGAGAAGACTGGGGTGCTGACTAAAGTTTATTCAGACCCTTCAGAGTAGAAAGTGGGTGCAGGGCAGATGACAGATGTCGATGAAGCTTGAAGAGAGAGTGAACTGGACTTCTTCACAGGTTCTAAAAAATTCTAAAACCTGGAAGCTCTAGAGGAACCTTGAAATAAATGCATTTCAAATGCATTTAAAAGAATGACTTACTAGGTCATGAATTTGTAGAGCCTCCTTTAACCACAGGATAAATGCAGGCTAAAATAATACTTTCAAAATAATAACCATTCATTCAATAAATAGGATTGCTTATTATGTGCCCAGCACAGCTGACTCAGAAATGAATTAGAGAGATGCAGTTTTTGCTCTCCCAGAATGCACAGGGTAATTGAGGAGAGAGCCACTGAATAAGTGAGTAGGGCCCCATAGCAGTGCAGAATGGGGGGCAAGAGCAATGGCCTTCATGCTGACGAAATCCCAGTTCTGCTGTGTGGGCTTGGACAAGTGACCTAGATGCTCTGTGTCTCCAGTTACTTTTTTTACTCTTTTTTTTTAAATATTTATTTTTGAGAGAGAGAGTGAGAGAGAGAGTGAGCAGGGTGGTGCAGACAAAGACAGAGACAAAAGATCAGAAGTGGGTTCTGTGCTGACAGCAGGGACCCCGATGTGGGTCTCAAACTCACAAATCCTGAGATCATGACCTGAGCCAAAGTTCAATGCTCAATGAACTGAGCCACCCAGGTGCCCCTCCAATTATTGATGTTTAAAATAGAGATAATCGTAGTGCCTCATCAGGCTGTTGTAAGAAATACTTCAAAGGATATCCAGCACACAACAGGTGCTCAGTAAGTATTGACTATGAGGTAACTAATTAACCACAATTTTGATAAGTGTTAGGAATCGACAGTGTAACAGGAGTTCCTACTTGGTCTGGAAGAGCCTCCTGATGAAATGACATTGCGGTGGCTCCAAGCATTGTAACTGATAATTTACATATATTAATATGAATCCAAAAAAGTCCTGCCGAGTAGGTATTATTCCTGTTTTAATTTACCCAGGAAAAAAACTGACACTTTTCAGGAAGTTTGAGCATCTTGCCCAAGGTCATCTAGCTGGAAGTGGAACCAAGTCCCACACAAAGCCATACAGGTTCTTAGTATTCACTTTGGCAAAGAAGCGATTGTGGGAGGGAAGCTCCATAATGAGTTATTGAGGAGAACTGAGATATTTGAGAAAACCTCACCCTCCCACACGATGTCTCTTGGTACCATGGGCAGAGGAGAAGGGTGGGCAGGAGAAACCATGTTGTGTCCCAGGGAGGCATTCTTCTCTGTTTATGTTCTTCATTAAAAATGCAGAGTGAGGGGTGCCTGGGTGGCTCACTCCGTTAAGCATCCAACTTCGGCTCAGGTTGTGATCTCACGGTTCGTGAGTTCGAGCTGTGGGCTGACAGCTCGGAGCCTGGAGACTGCTTCAGATTCTGTGTCTCCCTCTCTCTCTCTCTGCACCCCCCTCATCCCCCACTCACACTCTGCTTCTCTCTCTTTCAAAAATAAATAAATATTAAAAAAAAAATTAAATGCAGGGTGGAAAGACAAATGGTGGTGGTGGTGGCTGATTTTCCTCTCTGCAGCTGATCCCACGAAACAGAAGACAGCTTCTGATTCCTGTGTCATGTAATTAAAGCAATTGGGGGAATTGGCCTTTCAGAACTAGGTCACAAATATGCCTCAGTGAAGAGACTCTCCTCTTTGGTAGTCTGGCCTTTGGGAGGAAGAGAGCACCCATGAAAAGGCTGACTTTTGTCTTCCTAGGAACATGTTGTCCCATGATGCCAGCTTTCTGTCTTGGGCAGAGCACAACTAGCTGGGCAAATCATCTTCAAAACCAATCTAAGTCCCTATCTGGGCCCATTTGAAATGAAGTTGAGTTATACCAACTGATTTCACAAACATAAATCACAATACATGGAGGCAGACACAAAGAGCCATACTCAGGGTGTCCGGCTTGCCCATCAATGTGTGAATGTGTGCTCACTGGCGTGGAGACAGCACAGGGCATGTGCACAGCAGCCTCTTTCTCACAAAGGACAATCTGGCCCAATCAGAGGTGCCCTCATTATGGTACAGCCCGACTCACAGGCTCACAGTGGGTATGTCCCAGAACCAAGGATCCTTCCCACACACACAGCAATGGAACACGTTTGTCCCAAAAGAAATCTCTCACCTGTTGTTCAACTCCTGAGGGATAAATACCAAACCTGAACTATGTCTGCTCCCCTTCCAACCCTTCTGTCCAGTCTGGGTCCAGTCCCATTTCCCCTATACTGCTTCCTTCCTTTTGTCTTCCTTTACCTGGCTGTGCTTTTTGATCTTTCGTGTGACAAATTTCAGCTGCCACTAATGTTCATGTACAGCATGTTTCTCTTTCCCTTTGGATGACTGTGTGCTCAATGAAAGACTTCTCGGAGACGGCTGCCTGAATAGAAATGCACAGCAGACAAACAAAGCAAGCAGCTCAGACATCCTCACCAAGGCTCAGGGAGTTTAAAAAGCCCCCTTTGCCCCAGAAATGAGGCTATTAAGGTGTGACACGATTCTCCCTTTCAGGCAAAGGCTTTTTAAACTGCTGTAGAGCCCAATCAAGAGGAGATGAAAACTTCAGTGTTTCAAGATATCCAACTCTTCTGCTGATGAAGGAGAACATGCCCAGACGCATGTGGAATAAGAAGCAGGCTCTGGCACCCAGTCAGCAACCTGGCTGAGAGCTCACAGCCCTGGGCCGCCCCGGCTGTCACCTCATGTCTATCCACTTTTCATTTCCCCACAGCCTCTGGAGCCAACAGGAGGGAGTGGAGAGGAAGCCAGGGACCTGCTAAAGATCTCAGTTAGAATAGGTCAGGGGAACACCACCCCACCTTTGCACCTTCTTCCTCCCAGGGATGTCGGGAATCCTAAACAAGAGCAGGGAGCAGCAACTAGCCTGGCAATCTGCTGGAAAAGCGCCTCAGAACTGCTGGTAAATCCCAACCTTTTGGCTAGAGCTCAGGTGCTTTCTTATCATTCCTCGAAATAAAATATGACCCAGCAGTGTCACCTTGGAATCAGGAAAATGAGAGTTTAAATCCTGTCTCTGCTAATTTATCATTGTATCCCTGAGCTTCAGTTTGCTCATTTGCAAAACTCCTGCCTTTCAAGACTGTAGAAAGGAACAGATGAAATGTTTTACACAAAGTGCCTCGCACTGGAAAGCCAATATAAATTAGCTTGTGTGGTGTTTTCGGATGGCAAGGAAACGAAGGCAGGGACTCCCAACCAGCATGTTAGGGCTCAATTCGATTGAAAGTAGTAACTTCAGTTTTCTCCAATCGTTTGGTTTGAAACAGAATTTCTGCCATTCTCAAAGTCTTGTTTGGTAGATTAATACCTCTCTCAGGCTGGCCCAGCTCTGCCACTCTGGCCCCTTCTTTCAAAACAGTTCCCTCTGCTAAGATTACCAGAAAGAAGCTGGAAGGAAAATAGAGATTGTTTTAGCCAACAAAAATCCCCTGTTTCATCAGCTTGATTCTGTCCCTAAATCTCTCCTGACTAGAGTAATACCCAATAGCATTGTTTTTTCATGAAAATATAGGGGACATTTTTTCGTAAAGAATCAGTACCTGAAGACAAGCTACCAGATCATCAGTGGGATATTGATGATAGGAGTGAGCTTACCCCTTTCTCTAGGATTTTTCTAAAGTGTCAGAAGTGTTTTCTGCCTGAGAACATTCAAATTCCCAGAGGTTCCTTCTTTAAGCCACCAAACATGGTCCAGTCCTAGGAGACTATAGCAGATTCATGCGAGGTTAGGTGATGAAAGCTTGTGGGTTCTCTGTCTTTTTCTTCTTTAATGAAATTTTTTTTATTGCCCCTCATGGCTCTAGTTTATGGACATTAGGACTAAATTCAAATTTAGGAGTGCTAGGAAGCAACACAGCCAATATCTGGAATATATAAATGTTCTATAAAGTGCCTGTGGAGACTTTTGAAAACCACGTGATCTTGAAATGCTAACTTTATTCTTTGTAGGGGCGCCTGGGTGGCGCAGTCGGTTAAGCGTCCGACTTCAGCCAGGTCACGATCTCGCGGTCCGTGAGTTCGAGCCCCGCGTCGGGCTCTGGGCTGATGGCTCAGAGCCTGGAGCCTGTTTCCGATTCTGTGTCTCCCTCTGTCTCTGCCCCTCCCCCGTTCATGCTCTGTCTCTCTCTGTCCCAAAAATAAATAAACGTTGAAAAAAAAAATTAAAAAAAAAAAAAAAGAAATGCTAACTTTATTCTTTGTAGATACAGGTGAGCCATTGCAGTGGTGAGTGCAGTTTAGGAAATGATATCATTGCATTGTCTCTTTCATGAAACACGAGCAAAGGCCTTTCTCAAGTGTCCATGCACTACATGTTTTAAAGCCTCCTCACATTCACTCCTCCCTTTCTTTCATCATTCACAGTTTCTCTATTTTGCATAAATTGAGACCTGAATGGTAGTGATATGTTTTGCTCAAGGTTATACAGTATGAGTGAAGAACTTCAGAATCCATGCCTGAGGTATACCCACTGGGCCACTTGGGTAGACCCAAGCAATGCAATCAAGTGTGTGTGGGTGGGGGTGGCAGTGGGTGTGAATGTGTCTGTATGTATGCACACATGTGCATATGTACATTCATGTACTGATTGCTAGAATCTCTCCCCATGATAAATAGGCAATGCCCTGGGTGAGAGAGAAAGAGGAAGCAAAAGGAGAACATTAGAGTAGAAGGAAGAGGACTAGACTTAGCAAAGAAAACAATGATATCCCTCCTAGAAAGTCCTTTTTCCTCCCCCAAATTTGCATTAGGAGCAGTCTTCTGATCACTCAGCACTGGTCTCACAGCAGAGAAGGGAAGCATCTCTCCACTCCCAGGTTGGGCTATTTGAACAGCAACAAGATGGTATGGGTCACCTGCCATTCTTCAAAAAGATCCCTGCCTGCCCAGTGGCCTGAGTTCTCTCAGGCTTTGAAGAGACCTCAGACAGCATCAGCTTCAATCTGCACTTCATGCAAGAATATGCTATTCAGCAAGATTTCCCAAAATGGTTTCCCAGGCAATCAGTCCCTTGAGATGGTTCTTTTTTTTTTTTTAAGTTTATTTAATTTGGGGGATAGAGATAGAGAGAAAACAGGGGAGGGGCAGAGAGAGAGGGAGAAAGAATCCCACGCAGCCTCCACACTGTTAGCACAGATCCTTATGCGAGGCTTCAACCCATGAACCTGAGCCAAAACCAAGAGTTGGAGGCTTAACTCACTGAGCGGCCCCAGGATGGTTCTTTAAATAAAAAGAGGGAAGAGGGTTCTATAGTTCACTGGTTTATGAAATTGTTGGACACCTATTTTCCTCTGAAAGAGTCACAATGAACTGTGCAATATAAATGCTCTGAAAAGGACTGCAGCAAGGAAAACATTGTTACATTATGGTAAGACTGACAGGATTTTATACAGATGTGGTTTAAACAGTTACAGGGGTAGGAATTCCACTATTGCATTAAAACTTTTTTTTTTTCTTTCTGGGGTGCCTATGTGGCTCAGTCTGTTGAGCGCCCGACTTTGGCTCAGGTCATGATCTCTCAGCTCATGAGTTCAAGCCCCGCGTCGGGTTCTGTGCTGACAGCGCAGAACCTGGAGCCTCCTTCTGATTCTGTGTCTCCCTCTCTCTCTGCCCCTCTACCACTCGTGCTCTCTCTGTCTCAGAAATAAATAAACATTAAAAAAATTAAAAACAATTTTTCTTCTAAAGCATTCTTACAGTACATGTCTTCGGGTATATGGGCATATTTTCTTTTCTTTTCCAGTTGAGATGTTTCTGGAACTCAGGAACTATATACAACATATACAACATATAAGGAACATATAAGGAACATATACAACATATACAACATATAATGATGCTCAGTACTGGTCCTTCTAATAAGGCACATAAGAAAATTGAAATAATATAAAGTAGTACATTCTAACTTAGTAACATATTTAATGAGATAACCTTGTTTCATTATCAAATCACTGTAACTTTTGGAGTTCAAATACATGTATTGGGACCTATCTTTCGGTAACTACCAGCCTGTTCCTCATACTTTTACCCAATTTTCCTCTTATTCAAGAAAATAGTTTAAGGATGTTCACAAGCAATCATTGGTGATAGGTGGAGGGGTTGGCAATAATAATGATATAAAATATGAATTATATAATAACAATGATGATGATGATGGCTGAACTTTTCCCTACTCTGAAAGAATCAAAAGTATAGGAAATTTGGGTTAGACCATGCCTTTGATCACATTTTTCTCTTCATAACTCATACCTTCTCTCGTACCTTTATACACTTGCTCTCTCCTGACTCACTGGGTCCTCTGTTGGCTCCAACTGACTTATCTTAAGTGGTGAATATGCTCTAAAAGGAGGAGAAGTACAATGCATTTTATATTATCAGGGTTAAAATTTCATTTCATTCCTTGTCTGATGCTATTCAGGACTGCTACCTTCCCTTGTGTTCAATAAGCAATAGAAATATATATGTCGGCAGAAAGCCAGCCTTTGACATAGTATCAGGAAGATGGGCTGGAGGGGGGAGAGCCATTGTGATTTGTGTTCCCTTCCCTCCACTCTGCTCCTGCCAATTAGAGGAGGTGGGAGCCAGTCCTTGGACCATAAATAACAGCTACACCACTGAAATCTCCCTGCTTCAGAGCATGGTTCTATTCACATTGGCTACATATTCTACAGGCTTGCATCCCTTTCAACTATTCTCCAGCACAGTTGGAAAAAGACGAGAGAAAACAGCAGGATATGGATATTTAAGGGGTCATTTTTCAAAAGAACCAAGATGAGTCTGTAACTAGACGTGCTGAAGGTAAAGCCTGCCTAGTACCTTCTCCCCTCCTATTACAATGCCCTGTTCCATACTTCTTGGGGTTGTGGCCCAGACCTGCCTCCACCCATCGTCTGAGCTTTTGCCCTATTCTTCACCCCTAAGATTATCAAAGCTTACCTGCCTTTCTGCCCCTATCTTTCGATGTTCTACTCTCAACCAGACACATTGGAGAGGCTCTACTTCACAGCAAATCTTTACTGACTGACAATGACTGCTTCCATTTCAACATAAGACAATGCCTCACTCAAAAGAAAAAGATAATCTCTAATAGTATATTCACGTAGAAGAGCTCAGGGGAACAGATACAGCTTCCAAGACCCCTCAAAGAATGGCCAATGGGCACCTGCTTGTGTCATGTTTGATTAAAAAAATGAGTCTTGATATAAATAATAGCATGATTCTTTTTTTTTTAATGTTTATTTATTTTTGAGACAGAGACAGAGCATGAGTAGGGGAGGGGCAGAGAGAGAAGGAGACACAGAATCTGAAACAGGCTCCAGGCTCTGAGCTGTCAGCACAGAGCCCGACGCGGGGCTCGAACTCACAGACCATGAGATCATGACCTGAGCCGAAGTCGGACGCTTAACTGACTGAGCCACCCAGGTGCCCCAATAATAGCCTTATTCTTAACAGCAGAGTCTCTGGAGTTGGGTTATGTGGATTTGAATCTTAGCTCTGTCATTTTCTTTCTGTGCCACCCTGGGGAAGTTCTTCATCTTCATCTGCAAAATTGGGTGTAATAACATCACCAACAGTACGGCTATTGTGAGATTACATGAGATAATCTTCGTAAACCCTCAGCACAGTGGCTAGCTCATTGTCAACACTCAGAAATATTAGATCTCAATGCACTGATAATAATATCTTATGAGACATAAAGGCAAATTTCAAGGAGTTTCGGATCAATCAAACATGAGTTTGAATTTTGGCTGTTTTGATTATTGGCTGTGTGATTGTAAACAACTTATTTAACTTCTTTTCAGCCTCAGCTTCCTCATCGATAAACAGGAAAAACCATATCTCCGTCATTAGGATTGTTATAAAGGTTGAAGAAATTTATGTGTTCGAAAATACCTTATAGCTAAAAGGCATTCAATAAATGTTTGGGGATGGGTGAAACATCCTCTGAGCAGATCACTCGGGAAAAAATGACAAGGATTCTTTTGGGCATTTAGATGTGTGCATTTCAATAATGGACTTGCTTAGTCGCTCTGTCCTAAGGCTATCTATCAACTGTTATAGCACTTCTGTGAGGCACAGAGCGAATGTGGATAATGGTGTCTTGATTTTATTAGCAAAGCGAGTGCCCCAAGTACCAGTCAATATAGCACAATCAAGTACAACTCTAGACAGACAGATTGCTTTCTTCCTTTAAAGGGGTAGTTTCCAAATTATAGTTTGTCTCTCACTTTTTCTAGAAGGATTGAAAATAAAGCACTATTATAATATACAAAATGGTGGAGCTGCTCAGAGGGAAGGGCCTCGATGCCTACTCCTTTTCTCCTTCAGCCCTGCAGTAATCTCTAATGTACCTCTAAGGAAGTCTAGGACTCTGTAAAAGTCAGTTTAGAAACCAATGTGCTAAAGGCATGGGATGTTCTTTAGACTCCTAAAATGCACTGTGTGGATTAATAGTGATTTCCTACAGTCTTAGATTTATTAATATTAGGTCATGCCAAACAAACCTCATTTCCTAGTTTGACAGTGTCTTCCAGGGAAATGTAGTAGACATAGTGAATTGGTATTTCAGGAGTGCATTTTACAGGCCTTTTGAATGGCTTTGTTGGGATGATGAAGAAATTTATGCTGAATACTAGTAAAATTAGGTATATTAGTAAGTGGATGAACACTATCGCCAACAGGTGCTGAAAAGCTAATTGATCAATGTCAAGCAGTGTGCTGCCAGGATACATAGGGCATTGGCTCTGTCCTGTATCATTAAATGTTTCCATCAGCAACTTGGATGGAGATATAGACATGACACTTATCAAATTTGTGGATGACATGATTTGGAGGAAAAGCAAATTTATCAGGTGATCGAATCCAGAAAGATCTTGTCAGGCTGTAGGAATGGGCCAAATCTAAGATGATGGAATTAAATGGGGGAAAATGCAATATCTTATAATTAGGTTCAAAAAGTAAACTATTCAAATATAGGTTTATGCCATATTTATGTTAGATTTAGGCATGGTCTAGCTAACTGTAGGAGGTAGGGGCTCTTTAAGAGGGTTCTTCAGGTATATCTGAGTACTGGCAGATGGGATTAGGAGAAGGCCAGTACATCAGGGACAACATGGCTTCTAAAGAGTACAGCTGTAGGAAAAGGTCGTAGGTCAGAGCTGGCAACCATTCCAGACTGAGAACAGTGATAAGGAACAAGACACATAAAATAACTCTCATTCATTCTCTCTGAATATATTAATCATAAAGCCACAGTGTATGGTCTTTAAGGGGCCAGGAAACTTTTGTGGACAGTTCCTGGTCTGAATCCTGCTCTGAGAAACAATGGGGCACAGAGGCTGGAAATTAGGAACAGGCTAATCGATTGAAGAAATTTGTTTTAGTAGAGTGAAAAAAAAGAAGAGGAAAAAATGCACTGGTTTTACTAATTGTCAGTTTCCTGCAAGGTACAAGGATAGGATTCCTTCCCCCTTTCATATTTCATAGAACAAAAACATTTATGAGCACTGCAGTACGATGAGCCAGACAGACAATATATAAAGTATAGTGTTAACTATTGCACCACACTTTTAGAGTTTTGAAGAGGCCCAGGCTGGCCAGGTTGTTAAAACATATGTGCGTGTTGTGTGAACAAAGGACGTTAGAGCTTGAGGTGTTCTTTTGAGGGAACCAAAGCCACATCCACATACATGCATGAGATCTCTTCAAATATTTGCAGGGCTGTCTTGTGGAGGAAGGGTAGCTAATCCTTGCTCTATATGCTACTAAGGACCAGGGGATGGAAGCTCTAGGGTAAGGTCTTTAATTACTAAAGTCAGAGTCAATAAAATGGCAAAGAAGAAAACCTCCACCTTGGAAAAAGGCATACTTACCATGGGCTGGGCAAAGACCGTGAGGGCATGTCTGCACTGTGTGAATAGCTGTACTAGACGCGGTCTTCACAATCTTTTCCCAAACATAGTGTTCAATGTTTTTATGAAAAATACTATGAGTCAGTTGAGTAAATCCCAGAGTTTTGGCTGTAGTTCCAACGCATTGATGCCATCTTTGGAATGGCTGTGCTGGACCACATCTTGCCCTGCTGTCATTTGCAGAAGCCATTACAAAGCGAGATGTAGTTCTACACCGAGCCAGGAGGTGGAGCCGGTCTACAACGTACCTGGAGGGTCCCACTGGGAGGGTTGTGTGATGAAGTTGAGCACTGGAGCTCTCTGTGTGGATTGGCAGCCATAAAGGAATGTAACAGCTAATCGGCCGCCATCTGTCTTCATTTTGCTAACCCCCTCTATTGGATGCCACAAGCAGCTCACTTCCTATATTTATAAACATCCCCAATCAGTCATTTCTCTGCCCGCTGTCACATATTTGCGGCATTAATGCTGGCTGCTTTATCACAGATTGGACTTCATTTCAGACATAACTCTCATATACTGTGGTTCTGAGGTCTTTATGGCCACATTACAGTATATGGCTGAGTTGTGATTACACATCAGCACTGTAAGGCCACAGACAGTGATTTGGCCCTCACCCACCCACCTGCCACCCCTGCCCTCTGCGGGTGGCTATAGATCACGCTATAGGCAGAGAAAAAATTGGATCTATGAGAGGGAGAGACAGAGAGACAGAGAGAAAGAGAACAAAGGGTCAGGCAGAGCGCCACTAAGGCTCAGGACATAAGGCTGAGAGTTCACAGGACTGCGGTCTTTGGGCAGAGTGACCTGACAGATGGAAAGAGTTAATGGAAGGAAAAGAGAGGTGAGAGAGAGGAGTATGTAATTGAACTGACCTTTCTCAGGAGCCCCTAGATCTCAGAGCTGACAAAGGTGCCATAGATTTTCCTCATCTTTTGTCTGAAATCAGGAATGTAAGCGAACATTTCTTCTTACTTTCTGCATCATGCTTGCCACATTCATAAGGTTACTTTTCTTACAGAAATTAAAAAAAATACATTTTTTGTTTTCTTGCATCTCGCATCTTGTGAGTCCTATGAATGGGCCCTTGGAACCACACTCACAAAGGGAAGCAGCAAAAATCACCACTTTTGTAAGTCATGACAGCCATTTAGAAGCTAGAAATAGAGAGTGATACTTGGCCAGGAGATAAACAGAAAATCCAAGGGAGGCAGTAAAATTTTGGAGAATAGTAGGACCGTGGCTTATTGCTAGAAGAGTGTGTGACATTGGGTATGCCACATGCATTGTGAAAGAAAATAATTTTTTATTTCTTTTTTTAAAATTTTTTAATGTTTATTTATTTTTGAGACAGATCATGAACGGAGGAGGGTCAGAGAGAGGGAGACACAGAATCTGAAGCAGGTTCCAGGCTCCGAGCTATCAGCACAGAGCCTGACGTGGGGCTCGAACTCATGGACTGTGAGATCATGACCTGAGCTGAAGTCGGATGCTTAACTAACTGAGCCACCCAGGCACCCCAATACTTTTTATTTCTGATAAAAATACCAATTTTCAGTATTTTGGCCATGATATCCTCTTCCTATTCACAGAACCAAGAGAGGGGCTCTCATCCCTTTGGTGGGTGGAGCCTGCTCCTCTTTCCTGTGTTTCTGAGTTTCTGAGACTCTCCACAGACCTCCATGGGCCTCCCCTAACTGCCTGCTCAGACTGCCATAGCCTCTGGCAGCCTTGCCATCTCTTTACTATGTCATTACCCAAATGTGGATACGGTTCTTTCCCTTGTTTCCCCAATGAGGCTGACCACATGGTGGTAGGAGAGGAGAGTTACTTCAGAGATAATGAGTCTAGTTAGATCTGTCAGACATCACACTTCTGAAACCATCACTCATAGCCTTTCCCAGGAGCCCTCGTTCTCCTTGCCCCCCCCCCGCCTTCTTCTCCTTGCCTCTTTTCAAGGGAGAGAAATTAGCCGCCTTAGCCATCCTAACTCACCAGAGATGTTTCTCTGCCTATAAGCAATATTATTGTGTAGAAACTTTCCATTCTGATGATCTCAAAATCCCCTTCTAGACAGGGCTCCAGTTCTTTTTATGGGGGGGGGGCGAGGGGGCTCCAATTCTTAACTCCGCAAATTAAAAAATCAACTAAAGCATTCCCCACCTCCACCCACACTCCCACCCCCACATCCCCCAAAAGAACCAGGTTTACTCAGGTTGAGCTCTGCCCCCAGCCCCTAGAATCCGAAAAGTGCTTCTGCTGAAAAGGTCTACCTTTGAGGGGTTTCCTACACTCACTAAATCTGTTTTAAATGAACATCAAGAATAGCCTTGAGAGGGAAATATGGACTGAATCTATACCAACTGGCATCAACCAGCTTATGAGAAACATAGAGAAAGAGTCCGGCTCTGCCGCCTGTCAGCCATGAGCCCTAACTGTATGTAAATGAATCCCCCAGTCTTTTTTTAGGCCCCTAGCACTAACTGCACTTCTAAATTTAAGTAAGCTACTGCTAAAGTTAACTTAGCAGTTAAGCCATGCTTTGCGGTTAGACTGCCTGCATTTTAAATCTAAACTCCACCACTTACTTTTTTTGCTTTGTTTTCCTTCTGGACAGGCCTTCATTTTATCACCTAAAAGAAGAGAGTAATATTTACCTCAGAGTTGATGGGAGGAGCAATCAAATAATGCTTTCAAAGCACTTAGGACAGTTCTTGATGCAGAGTTAATACTCAACAATTTACATGTTGATATTATTCATAATAATCAATGTCACATTTCCCTCCACCCCCCACTACTTTTCTGTTGTGCAAATACCTCAAAAATCAAAATGTGGTCCCTCCTCAGACTTACTGAGCTTAGGGGTGACATGGCTGATTCAGAACGGAGTGCCTGTGAGCCCCACTGTATCCAGCTCCCTGTCTGCCACTCTTGTATTCTCAGGTCTGTGAATCTGGCCCCTGCTTCCTGCTAACTGAATCTAAGGGAATCTGATGGGACTTCTTTCAGGACAGTGGCTCCAAATGCAGCTCTGCTATTAAAAGTGTCCTTCTCTGCAATGTGGGTACCCATCTCTCTACTCCTTGTGGTTATCCCAAAGGCATGACTAACCTATTTCCATAGTGCTAGGAAGCTGTGAGGAAAGCCGGTCTCAACAGTCCTCAGTTCCAATAGAATGGATTATGTTCTGTGGTTTTCCAATTGGATTCAGACCCCTAAGCTGAATACCATCATGCTGGCCCCAGAGAGTAAAGCAGACAGTCTCCCTGCACTTTAAATTCAACTCATTTCAGAGAAATCTGAAGCCTCGTAACTGTACTCCTCCCACCCAACCATCCCCCCTCCACAATCCATACTTTTCATGATCTAATTCTTTAGCCCTCATGGCAAATAGATATTAAAATATTAAATCTGTCTTAGATATCGTCTTCATAAAATATTAAGGGAAAATGTCTGTGTTAACAATGTTTTAACATGAAATAATAAACAAACTGCAGTAATTGGATATTTTTCTTCTGAAGGTCATATGCCTCCACAAAAATCACCCTTGCAAATGTGCAATTCAGAAGAGTGATCACACCTTACATTCAGACACTGTGCTTTTCTGTGTTCAAAGAGCATTCTTTAAACATTAATTAGTTACTCCACCAAATATCCTAGGAGGTGTGGATTAATATCTGATTAATGCAGATGTAGATGCAAAGAAAGAGCAGAGAGAGTCCTGCCTTTCACATCACACAAGAATTCCGAGGCAGGAAATTTTAGCTAAATCTTCACGAATGGACCAGAAATAAGTCACAAGTGAGACTAAGAAATCAAGGGTTATTGATCCCAAATTTCTAAGACATGTCTTCTTTCTCTTATTTGATTTGCATGAAGCCCATAGATGAACCCCTGAGAAATGATTTCATTTCCCTGCTTAAATCAGATATTCACTTGTTCCAAGAGTGTCTGGCTAAATGTCATAACGAGAATCTCTTCCTGCTAATGATACGGGGACCGCTAGCTTTTGAGGGTCCATTTTAGCCACAAGTGATTTTTCATAAATGCCAAAAAAAAAAAAAGTAGGAGGAGGGGCAGGATGGCTGGAGCAGAACACAAAACACAGAGGTCCATGCTGGGATTCTGGTACAGTCTGACTAGTACAGGCAAAGGCTTAGAGATTAACTGGCTGCAAACTCTCTTTGCTG
This sequence comes from Lynx canadensis, assembly GCF_007474595.2. Taxonomy (NCBI): domain Eukaryota; kingdom Metazoa; phylum Chordata; class Mammalia; order Carnivora; family Felidae; genus Lynx; species Lynx canadensis. The sequence continues at coordinate 28,193,523 of NC_044312.2, forward strand.
ACACCTGCCCTGAGTCACAAGTGTATGTCCCTAGGTCCCCGCTCCGTGCTTTTCTTAAGGACTTATGATGTGCCCGTCGCATAAAACCACTTGCAACCGTTCCCAATAATTGCAGCATGAAAAGTGAGCTGATCAGCATCCGACTTTTATGGCCAGCTACTAACCCAGCCAGCATTTTCTAATAATACTTTGCCTTTATATCCCAGGATCGCAGAGCAATTTACGAAGATTAATTAGAAGCTCCTCAGAACTCTCATCCTTGGTGGAGGCAGGGGTGGAGGCCACGAGAGGGGAGTTAAATTAGCCTCCCGCGAGAGTGGCGAGTGAGGATTCTAAGTAAGGGCTTGTCTGGTTCAAGACAGGGCTGTATCTGAGAATAAAACCCTGTGCCCCATTAGTGGGAAATGAGAAACAATGTGTCATCTGATATTTGGAAAGGATTCAATTAGGAGGAAGTAAGGAGGCTGCGTGTGTTTATTTTTTATTTCAAAAATGATGTAAATACCCAAATTTGTTACTACCCCCAGGGTCCTGGCAAAATGCCTAAGATATCTATAATTTTGCAAGATTACATTTTGTGTCACCCCAGGCTGGGCCATTTCACATTTTGCTCTTTCCTGACTCAAAACCTGCTGCCCCTGGCTCTCTGAGAGGTCAGGCGTGATGCTGGTGTGAAGATGACCCTTTGACGTACTGCAGTATGGAGGCCTCCTTCTAGGGGCTCCCCCCCTCCCAGTGAGCCACTGGGCCTGAAGCTGGGAAAGAATAGGGAATGATGGCGGAGAAAGGGCTCTATCAGGCCATTGAGGAAGCGCAGCTGTTGAGGGGCCAAGGGGAGGGGCTGGGGGAAAGCTGCAGTGACGTTCTGTTTTGTTCTTGCAACCAAGGCACAAATTAAGGCAAAATTAGAGACTTTCTTTGGACGATTGGACGGATGGGAGGAGGAGGAAGATGGGGAAGCAGAGCTTTTAAGGACAGCAATTTGAGAACATCTGAGACAAATCTGTGGTTGATTCTTTCTTTTCTTTTTTTTTTTTTTTTTGGTGGATTAGTTAGTGACTTTCTTTTTGGATTCCGGAGAGGTTTCCCCCCCTTCCTTTCCCTTTTTGCACCATGCACATGTAAATGTGATTGAGAATTCTTTCGTCAGATCTGCTGTCTTGGCAGCCTTCCTGCCAGCTGGCCTGGCTGGGGGAACCCACGCTGGTGGCTGATTGCGATTGACAAGTTCTCCCAGGCTTTGTGGGAGGAAGTTTGGGAGACACTCCCAGGCCCTTGTTTGGGCTTTAGTGCCTGGAGGGGAGGAGGGCAGTGGGGAGCGCCAAGAAGGACTGAGCTGCTCTCTCACCACGGAGGGTGGCAAGGCTCCACCGCCATTTCTGTCCTTCTCCACGTGGCCAACGCAGTGGCTGGTGAGGAATGTTTCTCACTATCATCAGTGCAACATTTGGTGTAGAAACCCTGATACTCAAAGTCCGAGTCCATCTTGAAAGGCCATGTAATCCACACTGCCTTCCTCTATCTCCAAGGAAGGCATTTCATCAAAAAGCCAAGATATAAGAAGTATAAAAATCTTGCTCCCAAAAATTATTGTAGTTTATGGGCAACCCTGTCTTTACTTCCCTGTTTCACTTTATTCTCCTTCTTTTCCCAACCCAGCCTTCAGGCCGTATTCATTTGCTAGTTTTGTTTGTTTTGTTTTGTTTTGTTTTGTTTTGTTTTGTTTTTAACTATCTTCCTTTTCTTCTTCCTGGCCAGCCAAATTCTCATGAATTACCAGGACCTAACTCAAGGCTCATATCCTCTACAAAGTTCTCTTTGGCAACTAATAGTTTTTAAACTATTGAATACAGAGCCTGGTGTATAGTAACTGCTGTCTAAAAGGTCAATGAGATGGTATTTTTTCCCTTTTCTGTAACTGGTTGTGATTGTCAGCCACTAAGATGGCCCCCAAGATCCTTGCCTCCTGGTGTTCAGGCCCTGTATAATCCTCTCCTCTTGAGTGTGAGTTATACTTAATGACTCAATTCTGACAAATAGAATATGGCAGAAGTGATGGGATGTCACATCCAAAATTAAGTTATAAAAAGATTGAAGCTCTCTCATCTTGGGAAATCTCTCTCTGGGATTGCTCACCAATCCAGCTGCCATGTCGTGGGGGAAAGCCAGGTGCCATGTCTTCAGAGGAAAGCCACCTACCATGTTGGGAGGCAGCCCTGTGGAAAGGCTCACTTGGCCAAGGACCAAAATATGCCAACAATCATGTGAGTAAGCTTAAGCAGATTTCCTCCTTTCCAGTTAAGCCTTCAGTTGAGACCAAAGCCCTGGCCAACAGCTTGACTGTAGCCTTATAAGAGAACTTGAACCATATTTCTGGCCCTAGAAACTGTGACATAATAAATGTTTGTTGTTTTCAGCTGCTTAGTTTATTACATAGCAGTAGATAACTAGTACAGTGGGTTCCCAGGCCACTGTAATTTCCTCCTTTTATGATACTTTAAAGAAAAGACTATAGGTTCTCAAGAAAAAAAAAATATGAAACTGGCTTCAGCACTAAGGGATTATTTCTTAAGTGTTTTTAACTTGTTGTTTGGAAGAATCTATACTACTGATCTCACACTAACTATATCCCAAACTACATTAACTTCCAATTACTAAAAGAGATATCAGACAATTCTGTATATTGAATTAATTTCAGATGACTTTAAAATATGAGCAAATGCCACTCAGAACGCTGTGGCACTAGTGGAAGTTCTCAGAAAAGAGAGGGACACTAAATAGTGCTAACTTTTTGTGCAGGAGTTTTCCTACGTGTTTTATACTGTATTTCATTGAATGCTTATACCTATCCATTGGAGTCGGTTCTATCATTAGCTCCATTTTACAGATGAGGCAGCTAAGGCACTGTGAGTTTAAATACATTTCTCAATGTTATATAGCTAATAATAATAAAAGTCTGACTTTGGAGCCCATACTCTTGACCACAAATTCAAGTTATTAAATGCAACTGACTCTTGGTTGATTGAAAAATTGATGAATTACCCACATGCAGAACCAGTTTGAAACCACAACATGCATTTTAAATTCCATCCCATGCATGTAAACCTTCTTTCGCCAGTCACAACATACACCCACAAGAATGGAATTGTATCTTAAATGCTCTGTAGCACCAGGTGCAGGACTCTACTCTTTTATGCCTATGCATCAGAAACAGTGGAAGGGAGTAGTTGGACAAGGGTCAGCACAGAGGGAGCATGGTAATTGTCGGTATTAAAGAAGAGGTGGCTAAAGATCAAAACAAGGTCAGCATTCATAAAATAAAAAATGAGGCAGAGAAAAACCAAATCACTATCTTCAGGAGGACTTTGATGAAGAAGAGTAACCCAAAATTGAGGATGAAGACAAGGACTCAGCAAGGCAACATTTACAGAATGTTTGTTACATGCCAAGCACTATCCTAAATGATTATGTGTATTATTTCACTTAATCTGCATATCGCCATATGGCACAGTTGCTAAAATTATCCCCAATTCACAGATGAAGAAACCAAGGCATAGAGATATTACTGTTAATCCCAAACCACGAGTAGTAAGTAAAAGATACAGAACACAAATTCAATGTGGCCTGGATCCAAAATCCTTCATCTTAACCATAACACTAAATTCCCTTGGACGATGTAGTTTGAGGCAGTGAAGGCTAGTAAGTGAAGGCTATGAAGCAATTGGAACTAAAAAATAAGAGTATTTATCTTTCAATGCTTCGATAGGTGTTGGGTCTAGGTAGTGTAGGGTCCTAGAACCCAACTGTAGCCAGAGTGGTCTAACATCTCAGCAACTTTATTTTACCTATAACTAGGGTGGACGACAAAAAGGAATGGGAGACAGGAATAAATATTCAGTCCTGGTAGAATTTTACCACACATCAAATATTTAACATTTTTTTATTTATCTGTTATGGGCAAGGGCATTGGGTTAGGTGTTGTGAGGATATGAAGAAATATAAGACATGGTCCCCATCCTGTTTAGGAAGATAGCACATATAAATCTACGACTCAGAGCAATGTGTAATCATTGCTAAATGAGGTAAAGATACTAACTGCGAGATGATAGATCACTGTGAGCTGATGTTCTGTGATTTGAGTTTTGAGAAAGAGATCTTACTGAGCAGGTGAAAGATAAGGAGAAAGGGTGTTATCAAAGGTGTGGATCACACAACATGAGAGTGGGAGATAGTGCTGCATGGGTCTCAAAGGTTGAGTGTGTTAGAGAGAGACATTGGTCTTTACCCTGTAAGTCATGATTAGCTGCTGAAGGTTTTGAGGAGACAGTTAATGTCATGAAAGCAGTATTTAAGGGAGGTTAAGAAAACAGTTATACAGGGGAACATGCTATGGTTAACCTGAAAATATCCAGGCTCTGGCTATAAGAGTTAGGCACTAGGGTAGATGTCAGGGGACCCAGTTTCTAGTGAATATTCTGCCATTAATTATCTGAGTGAGTTTGAGCATTGTCCTTCTCTGGAACACACATTTTTCATCATAAAGTCATGAGATTGAGAAAGATTATCTTGAGGTTCTTTCCAGCACTAGTAGTCTGGGATTGTTAACACCACTACTCCCCTGGATTAGTACCGTAGGCAAACACATAGCCATTCACTATCCTGCAATTGCACACCGGCACTGCTCACACCAGCTTCTGCAGAGCCAAGACTGCCTCAGCCTCTCCTGCCTTGCACATGACGATGAAACCAAATGGCTTTCTCCTCTCTGGGTTGTCTAATCCCAAATCATGATTGTTATTTCATGTTGAGCATCTTCCATGTACAGACAGACGGTCCCTGATTTACAATGGTCTGACTTAATGATTTTTTTTTTTAATTTTGGATGGTGCAAAAGTGATCCACATGCAATAGAAACTGTACTTTGAATTTTAGTGTTTCCCCAGGCTGGTATATGGGGTACCATACTCTCTCCTGAGGCTGGACAATGACACCTGCAGCTCCCAGTCAGCCATGGGAACACAAGGGTCAAGACCAGCACACTTACAACCATGCTGCCTTTCACTTTCAGCACATTATTTAGTAAATTACATGAGACATTCAACACTTCATTTTAAAATACACTTTGTGTGGGAAGATTTTGCCCAACTGTGGACTCATGTAAGTGTCCTGGCCATGTATAGGATAAGATAGGCTAAACTATGATGTTTGGTAGGTTAGCTATATTAAATGCATTTTATTTTTTTACTGTTTATTTATTTTTGAGAGAGAGAAAGAGAGAAAGAGAGAGCGAGCATGAGTGGGGGAGGGGCAGAGAGAGAGGGAGACACAGAATCCGAAGCAGGCTCCAGGCTCTGAGCTGTCAGCACAGAGCCCGATGTGGGGCTTGAACTCACGGAACAGCGAGATCATGACCTGAGCCAAAATTGGCCACTTAGCCGGATGAGCCACCCAGGTACCCATGTATTAAATGCGTTTTCAACTTATGATATTTTCAGTTGTGATGTGTTTGTAAAGATGTCACCCATGGTAAGACAAGGGCGATCTGTACTAGTTTTGGAATGTTACATACCCATGGCACAGAAGCACAATCCCACCCCTTCCTCATCTCCTTTATCACACACACACACACACACACACATACACACAAACCCCTCAGACACCCCTCACACCATGCATATTTCTCACACACCCTTCACACACACACACACACACACACCCCTCACACATTCCTCACACACACATACACACACACCCCACATGTTTCCTACACACATCTCACATATCCCTCACATATACACACCCTTTGCTCACACACCTTACACATGCATCACATGCCTGTCATACACTCCTCACACATACACACCTCTCACACACTAACCGTACACACACCTCACACACATACCTCACACACATACCCCACCACACATTTTATACACATCTTACCACACACTTCAAACACTAACACATCACACACCACACATACACACTTCATCACACACCTCTCTCATACAAACAGCGCACACACCTGATGTCAGGTGAATGCACGGGTGTTACTGCCCTGGCCTCACAGCTGACAAGAAAAAAGCCAAGTTCTTAGGGGACTTATTGGCTGGTACCCAGTGTTTCTGAGCTAGAGGTGTAAGGCTTGATTTATGTCAGGCAATATAGGGTGATAGGTGGATAGCCATATAAGTAGTATATTTCTCACTTCCGAAAGTAGGGGAAAATAGTCCTCTCAAACCAAACCCCCCCCCAAATAAACAAGAAATATACTCTTCCACAGCCATGCACCAGGATCCTATTAAACACAGATGTTCACTAAGGGGCTAGCATGTTCTAATCCTGATACTGGAAACATCATCTCCAAGATGATTTGCAGTCTTTCACACTATTTTGCTCAAACCTTGCTCCTGCTTTAACCTCATTGCCATTGGTAGGGTTCATTCTCATGATGGGATAGCTTCTGTCCCTCCCTGGTGGACAACCATCTCTGTCTACTCTATTTTCAGAGCGAGGATCATCTTATGGCAATGCTGGCCCCAAGGGCTTGTGTCAAAAGTAAACTCTCAGGTATTGGATGGAGCTGGTAGAAGCAGATTTACTTGAGGTGACTAGAAGTGGGGTTGACCAAGAGCTGAGTGCTCAGTAGACCTAGAAACAGCAAGCAGGTTGATGCCAGAGGGGCAGGGCCAAGTGTCAGGATGGAAGGCCAGGTGTGAGCTGCAAACAAGGGAGGAGAGTAACAGTCTAGGAGGATAGGTACAAGGCGGAGGACAGTGTGAAGTAGATCCCAAAGATCTGGCTCTGAGAGAATACCATGGGATCTGGCCTCTGGTGTTGGCATGTAATGACAGGCCAGGTGTCCCCTACTCTACATGATGACATTTGGATGGCTGCATAATGTCCCACTATCAGGTCGGTGGCCTATTTACAGGTTTGCAAGAATAACTCCCCTTCTTTGAATGCTTACTCTGGACAGGGACTGAGTAATAGCTTTACATCATTATCAAAATTGATCCATAGGACAATCATATTGAAGTGAAGGCTATTTTCCCATTTTATAGATGAGGACACAGATTTCTTAAGAGGGCTTAAACAATTTGTCCAAAGTTTATTGCAATAAATAGCAGAGCCAGTGTTTGAACACCAGGTCTGACCCCCAATTCAGTTCTCTTAAGTGCTGTTTGTTGCTGTCTCCACTCACCTGCAAGGGTATAAGAATACTAGATGATATTGATGCAGTGTTGGGACAGAACCCAGTATCCTAAAGGACAGGTGGGGTTGGGAACACAGGTTCTGCTCCATTTATGAGCACCAGATGCTCCTAGGAGAAGGCTAATGGAATATGAGGCCATAAGAGCAGTAAGCTAGCCATAGGAACCCAATGAAATGCTTGGGTATGGTTTCAGCTAATCCATTCTGGGAGTCAGCACTACAAATATGGCCAGAGCCTCAACTCCTTAGGGAAATTTCTTGCCAGCTCAGTATTTAAGTCTGGAACACCTCAGGTCTGCCCAGTGTCCAACAGCACTGCCCCCATTCTCATCTGCCCAGTCTTTTACTCATCTTATGACCAGAATGCCTGACAGAGCTGCAGAAGGTCCCTAGGAGGGAAGGCTCTCCTGGGGGAGGCCAGATCTGTAACAGATGACTTCCTGCAGAGACAGGTTGTGCTCAGAGGCCCTGCTGAAGAGAGCTAAAGTCTCCCTGTGGGTCTGCCTGGCTATCTGTTGCTGACAGGCCATGGAGCTGAGCATGGGGAGCCATATTCCTGGTGGGGCACACTTTGCCACCCCACTGGGTTTAGGTCCAGCCTGCTAGGTTTCATTCCATCTGACAGCCCCATACAGAGATGCATGGAGTCTCTGCCCAATGGGACTGTCTGCAGGTGAGCTGAGCCAGGAGTTCCCAGTGTAAATGAGGCAAGGCCAGGGATTCAGTCTCCATAAAATTCACTGATAAAGAAAGTACCACATTGTTGCCTTCACAATGTCTTGTACCAGGTAGATGTGTGCCCTCCATCATATGGCGGGAACAAGGGAGTGTGGATGGCTTGGCCTTGCTCATCACAGATACTGGGGGAATCCTGAGTACATGTGTGACTGGCATCAGCTCAGAGTGAAGAGTGGACATTGTAGTCACAGCTGAAATAAGCTCTCATGTATCTAACCTAAGACCCTCCTGCTACAAGTTAAGTCCATTTTCCTTTCCGTTTTCGTTGGAGAAGCACCCCTTGTGTATGAAGCATCAGCACCAGGTCACCTGCAGGCTTTCCTATGATAAATCAGAGACTACTCTTCTTTTCCTGTACTTGCTCAAGTAGCTTTTTGGGGTCAGGTTTGATAATGATGCTCCTCATGATAGGTGCCTATTGGGCAAGCTGATAAAGAGGGGAAGAAAACTGTTTTTTATTGAGCATCTATAATGAACTCATCATATTTGGTCTTATTTAAATTAATATTTGACAAAAGCAGAAGTTGTCCTTCAACATTGTCCTTCGACAGTGGAGGGCAAGAGAATTTCTATTAATAAACTATGTAGGAGAGCATGCTGAGTGCTGGATTCAGACCTACACCTGAACCTTTGCTTTGCCATTACTGGCTAAGATCCTTGGGCATGTGACTTAACCCCTCTGAGACTCCATTTCCTTATCTGGAAAATGGGGTTAAAATATCTACCTTTTTAATGGCAGGTGCTTTGTCCTTTTAATCTCATATTCAGAATGTGGACCTGGGAATCACAGATGCTCACTAATTCCTTGTTTAGCAGGAGGTCAGTGTTTGAACGGTTGTGGTGCAGATCATTTAAATAACACACCTAAAATGCCTTATGAAGTTTGGCACATAGTAGGTCTCTAAAAAGCTAGTTTCATTTGTCTTACAATGGTGGCGGGGGTTATGGAGCCAGCATCTGATTTCCTCTCTCTTATGGACCACCCCTCCCCACACACACACATTGAAAAATTTTGTTCAACGTTAACTTTCTGGCACTCTCCCTCTCCTTCTTTCCCACTACCTCATGCACCCTTGCCCCTCCTGGTCTCCTTGCTAGTCCTTGGCTGCCATGTTTCCCAATGCTAAAGCCCCCAGGTCCTCTCTCCCTGTCCCCTTGTCCCCACTATCCTGGGCTCAAAGCAGATGTGCAGCAGTCTGCCATCTTCTCAGATGGTGTGCTGTCCCTGTCAGTCTCTGGCCATGCCTGGCAGCTGGAATTGCAATTCTCCTTGTTTACAATGCATTGTAATTGCAGACACAGGCTATGCTGTCACTTGTAATTTTATCTTGTCCTGTTCTCCCCACACACTCCCTTGCCTAAGTGTCAAGCAGTTGCCCTTGTGAGAGGTGCTATTGGCAGGAAACGTGCTTCAACATCCAGCAAAAAACCAACTATTATTTATTTCTCTTTCTATCCCTCTCAACTCAAGACATGGAATAGACCACAAGCAGACCTGCCTCTCCTGCAGCATCCCCACCATCCCACACCTCTTTTTCCCTGTTCCCTATGGCTCCCCCAGCCACTGAGGCTTCTGCTTCAGCTTAGATTTTGCTTCAGCAAGACTGGAGATTAGGGAAGGACAATGAAGAAAACCACCCCTTTGTTCTCCACAGGCGGGTTGTCTAGGATCCTTTGAAAACAAGTTGTACTCACTCAGGGCAGGAGGCTGGGTGCCACCAGAGCATAGGGGCTCAAGGTCACTCAATCAGTGTATATGAAACAGGCCTAGGGAAAGACCCATCTATTCCATACCATGCACTGTTCTAAGAACCCTACACACATTACCTGACTTAATCCCCATTATAGCTCTGCAGAGAAGCACCTGTCACAAATGAGAAAGCTTACCTAAGTGCCTAGTTGAAGGTCACCCCACTAGTAGTATGTGGGGAAAGCTGGGATTTAAAACTAACACCATCTAGTGCCAAAACATTTGGTGTTTTACTGTATTTTGCTTGGTGTTACATGTTTTTCTGTGTTTCTGAGCACACTCAATCCCTGCACTCACAATATTGTTTTCCAAATATCTGTTTATCCATCGACCTGCTACTAGACTGTAAGATCCATGAGGGCAAGGTTTATGTCTTAGTTTGTTTTCTCCCTTTTGGCACCTAGCACAGTTCCCAATGCCTGGTGGATCTTCTACATACATTTGTTAACAATGAATGTATTCAGAGGGTCGATATTTCTGTGGTTAGGTTGCTGTTTGGCAATTACTAAATTCTATGCTCCAGCCGTATATATTCTTGTTTCAGATCAACATAGAAAATCCTTTGTCTTCAGAAGCATACTTTGGGTTGTTTTAGACAAGAAGGACACTTCAGAATATAAACATCATGACAATTGGATTCAAGAAAAAAAATCCACACCTGTAGTCCATTTACATGTGGTTTAATTTGGCACTCAGAAAGATTTAGGACAGAAATTCTGGTATGTCCTGTAGATTTTTGTAATCTACATAAAGTTGTCCATGTACTAATAATAACTTTTGCATTAAGGGGTAGAATTAGGAGTGGATGTCCGTTTAGTTCTTTCTCTCCAAGTTTTATGTGATGCTCTCAAGTTATATCTATAACAGAAAAAAAAGTTTGCTAGTTTAATAAAGATTGGTAGCAATCATATTTCCAAGGCAAATATTGCAGTATTCTGAAGGGGGTAGAAGGAAAGAAATGTCTCTGGCTTGTTGATCTTCATTATGACCTACACAAGCTGGTAAGAAGGGAGGGTCATTCCACATTCTTGACATCACTACAATCAACTCTTGCCTCTTCATCTGCCTGATGTTCTGTCCCTGCTCAGACATTCACTAGCTGTGCATCTTTGAGCCATTTGCTCAACCTCTCTGTGCTTCCATTTTCTTATTTGTAAAACTGGGCCAATGATGTCTCTAAGTTAGAGGATTTGGGAAGCGGTGGGCTCAAATTGATCATAAAATGTATGCAGAATATGTAGCAGAGTGTCTAATATACAATAAGTCTTCAGTCTTAATACCATTGCTGTTTTGACACTTTAAATGTAAGGACAGTGACTCGAAGGGGGGTGGGTGGCTGCAGCTGAGTTGCAGCATTAGACTTGCTGCTTTGTTTAAGCTTCACATGGGGCAGATGGGCTCCAGAGTCATGTCCTAGGAACGGTCCACCAGCTGATCACTTGCTGCTATCTGTCCCCTCCTTCCACATCTCAATGTGCCTCTACCAGCTGAAGACAACGAGAAAGCTTTGATGAGATTCAATTAGGAATATAGATTCTACATTCAAGAGGGCTGAGCATTTCATACAGACGGAAGAAAAGACCCTGAAATTAGTCTAAGTGTTCTGCTCATATATCCTCACAAGCTAAATAGTTAAAAAAGATGTATCATTTAGCAGGATTGACCCTGGGGGTGTTTGCTTCTCATCAGCTGGGACGCTATTATTATTTTGCAAATGACATCTTCATCTTCAGTGACTGTGTCCCCCCCACCCTCACTCTGAAGTCTACATAAATAAATGATATTTAGAGAGCTGCTGACTGTGGAGGAGGCTTGACTGAGATGAAAGAACAGAGAGGCCTGTGTTGTTTCCCAGGACACTCCCTTCATGAGTGCCTAGGATGGGCTGTGCATGCATGGAGTATTGGGGGTGACAGAGAAGGCACATCAAACCTCTCTGTCTCCCATTTGAAACTAGTAGGGACTCTGTCTGGAAAAAGGGGACCGAGGCAGAGGCAAGAGCAGCTCAGAAAGACCTCAAAAGCAAACTCTAAATACTTCAGAGAAGATTCAGAGATGGAACCAGACAGACCTGGGTTCACTTATGCTGAAGCAGAAGCAGTGGAAAGAGGGTAGGAGGTCCTTCCCATCCTGGGAATGAAAATTCAATGGGACATAACACACTAGAGACCACGCATGGACTGATAAACACACCTCTTTTAGAAGCTGGGTCCTTTTGCTTCACCATCCACTGGTGCCCTGAGCCTCAGCCCCTTGTTATGAGGAAAGTAGAATACAACCTGGTGACTGCATCTCCCTAGTAGATTTAGAAAGTAAGAAGCTTTTTTGAACTTAGAAGTGCCCTTGACCTGCCTCCTGTTTCCCTGGATGACCGGAAACCTTGATCTAGATACCTCCAAGTACATTCAGTTCAGACTAATGTTTGTATTGCTTCCTCCATCAAAGTCAAGATTATTATTTAAGTGAGAGTCCAGGGATCAACATTTTCTCTAAAGAGCCAGTTTGTCAATATTTTGGGCTTTGAGGGCCACAGGTCTCTACTGCAAATACTTAACTCAGCTATGGTGGCAACAGAGGTAAATAAATAACAATGGCTGGGTTCCGATAAAACTTTATTTACAAAAAGAGATAGCGAAGAGAATTTAGCCCAAGGGCTGTGGTGTGTTCACCCTGACATATTCTGTCTGGGTTTTATTCCTCTGCCTACCTCCATGTGCCCTTCGCTCCCTCTTCTCCCCCTGTACTCTGCTAGCTGGGAGGGGAGCAAGGCACTCATTTGAGGTTTTGGTAAACCCATGGGAACAGGAGGGATGTCTGAGAACACTATGGAGGTACAAGCTTTTTTTCCCCTGCATCCCTATGGTACAACCCCTATACCCCATCAGATTCCCCCCTGGGACTATGACCATAGTTGATTCTCCCAGTTAATTTGAGCCTCAGTTTGGGTCCTTAGAAAATTTAGGGTCCCATTTAATGCCATATAGGAAGTTGCAACTATCTGTTGCTCTCTCCTCCTCTCTGCCCCTCTCTCCGTTCACTTCTCCTTATATCATCCTTCTCTCTCCCTCTACCCCACTTCTTCTCTCCATCTCAGTGCCTCCATTATCATTGCTTTCCCAAACAGATTGGTGGTGAAGCATCTACACAGGCTGCCCTCAACACTTCCAAGGCCCTCCATCTACTTTCTAGCCCTTCCATTCCCCAGTTAGGGATTCTCTTTTACCCCAACTGGACATTCCAATCCTGAGATCAGTCAGTAATTTTTCCTACTTCTGTATGAATTGTCTCTATCCTTCACACTTTCCTTAGGCAGGAGTAGACTTTGAAGGTAATGTTCCAGCCTCCTGAGCTTTGCACTCAGTGGTCCCCACAAAAATTTTTCTACTTTTCATGACCCAGACTGAGGGGGATGAGAAAAGTAAGCAGGCAGGGGAAACATTTCATAAAAAATGTTTTGTTTCCTATGGATGAAATGAGCATACATAAATCTCCTGGTATAAAGTAGGCACTTCATTACTGGTATCCTTTATTACTAGTTTTAGGAGAACAACATTCAGACAAATTCAAAACAGTCCATTGTGCAGGGGCAAAAAAAAATTCCACACTCTATCAGGAAATGGCCCAGAAAGACAAATCACAAAACTCTGATGTTGCCAGCCTGGGTGGCTTGGGACTCCATGCTTCCACCTGTTTGTGATCTAGTTCCGCTCTTTGGAGCACGACTGATGGCACATGTTCAAGGTCTGCTGGGGCTGGTTTCAGCCCTGCTATCTCCAGGCCATGAGTGGAGGAAGCAAGTATATAACAGGGACAGACAACTCACTTATTTATTGGAGACAGAAGAATTACCTTAACAATTTTATTTTTTTGTGAGGCATTCCTCAAAGATATAGTGGGGGTGTGTCACATTGCCAGAGTTCTAGAAACTTTTCCAGAACTGCCTTCTCTCTTAACTGTGGCACCAGATGGTAATAGTCTGAAAAATTCCCATGTTTCAGAGCAGGAGCATTCAGAAGCGGTACGGAAAATAGACTAGTAATAACACAACCAATCCCTTCCACCACATTTCTCTTTCTGCACTCTTCTGTTTACATGTAGGTTATGTTAGTCAAGATTATGTTGTGGTAACAAATTAACCCCTACATCTCCGAGGCTTAAGAAAACCAAGGTCAGTGTGTATGAATGTGCATGCACACATGTGTGGTGTGGGGGAGCTCTCCTCAACATTATTCACTCAAGGATCTAGGCAGATTGAGACTCTGCCATCTTTTTACCATGTTATCTGAAACACATGGCCTCCACTATCATCACAGCAGCAGAAGAGAGAGCTGGACAGCCACATATCTGGCTAGTGTTCCATGCCACTTGAACACCCATCTGTTGACCAAAACTGGTCACACGGTCTTTCCTAATTTCAAAGGGCCTAGGAAATGTGTGGAGGCCTATGCATATTGTATGATCAATAAATAGTTCTGCCACACCTTTTAGACCTTCTTAACAGCCACTTGGGATAGGAACATTTGATTGGCCATATTATTTATATATCTATCCAATCATTCTAAATAGTTATTGAATACCTACTTTGTGCCAATTATATCCAAGCATTGGAGCTGTAATGGGGAGCAGGAAAAATCCTTTTCGTTCTTCAAATGGCTTACAACAATTAAATATTACAGTGACAATACTGTAATAGAAAAGACACAGTACACCACAGAAGCACCTGACAGGAGGAATTAATGGGTTTAGGGGGTTGAAGTTATCCAGGCAAAGAAAGTATTAATGGTGGGGTGGGAGAGAAGAACGTAAAAACTGAGGTTTCTCCAAGTCAAATCCTATATCTGTACAAGAGAATAAAACCCAGGAATCCCATCTTCGTGGTCAGTTATACTCCCAAGTGGACTCCCTTCTATATTAGGGACAGTTTAGAACTCCAGACTATAGACACCAATTGCTATAAACAGAGATTGTCCTAGGCTGATTGTCTTCCTTGCCTTTTCCCAGATAGTGCATATGTTCTGTCTGAGCCAGCACACCTCTGGCAGCCAAAGTTGAACTGCATGGAGGAAGCTCCTCAATCTGGATCTCTTATAGATATGAAATTATTAATAACCCAGGATGTAGCTGTACATGTTTGGACCCCTCCTCCAAACAGCCTTCTCTGGGGGATTGGGGTGAGGGTTGTGGGGGGACACCTTGCTGTTTAATAAATAATAGAAGAGATTCATAAAGTGTCTGGGAAGCACATTCCTCATGCAGAAATGTTACGGAATAACACAGGATGAATAATAGAAAAGGTTATTGAAAAATTCATAATTTCCAAGTGCCAGTGAAGGGCAGCTCCTGTTCAGTCTATTTGCCTGTAGAAAAGTGATTAAAATATATATTATTGTCCTGTCTATAGGAAAATGTATTATTAAGTGGATACTAGCGTGACATTTGAAAAATCCATTTCATTCCATTTAGCAGCAAAGGGGTTTTGGCTGCTGCTTTGTGTAGCAGGTGTCACGAGCATTTTAATAAGCCATTTAAAAAACAAAAAGGGATTTTAATTATGCCCCCCTGCCTCCCAGCCATACTATTGCTTTGCATTTACAGATCTTTTGCCAAAGAAATTTTAAAACATATAATAGGGAATGTAAATATTCTGCCTACATTTATTATGTCAATTGCCAAGAAAGCAACTTGACCATTGACCAGTACTTATGGGTTGAAAGTAGGGTAGGAAATTGCATTTGCTGGTCCAGACACAAGAAACAAAGCCTCAGTGTAAAGGGCCTGCAATTCCTGCCAAACCCAAAGTGTGGCTACTCTTCGAATCAGACATTCACCAAGTTTTCCCTGTGAAACCAAGAATTACTTTGAGGTATACTTCTAAATGGCTTATGTTTCTGAATATGACTTAACTTTGGATTGGGAATCATCTGATTCACCCATCTGCTTCTGGGCAGGATGTAGCTCTTGGAGGATCCTCATACTTGGTAAAAATCAGAGCTGGGTTTTAATAGATTCAAGGTTGGGACTTGGGATGGGGCAGGTTTCGTATCCCTTCTCAGTATGAAGTTTCTCCTATAACTTGGGTAATGTCCAGGGACAGGATGGGGTCTGAGATGGAAGAACGCATCCTCTCAGCCTCAAGTTATGATTCAGCTTTGACAGCTTTTATAGCCCAATGGTCTCTCAGTGCGATGGATGGTGATGCCCATGAGATCCCCACCACTTACCGACTGTGTGATTTTGCCATTATTACTCAACTTCTCTGGGTCTCAGTTTAATGATGAAAAATGGAGCAATTTCTATTATATCATTATTTTTAATATTTTAATTTAAATGCTTATTTTAAAAAAACAGATAATCACACCATTTCTTTTAATAAAATCTCACTTGGGAGCAGATAAAATTGTTTCTCTAGATAAAGATAAAGATCAGGGCATCAAATTGCCTTATACCTTAAACCAGCTTCCCTCTCCCTTTTTAAGGCAAGCCCCAGGAAGCCTGGAGCTCTGATTTTGCACCAAGTCCTAGAGTAGAGTGTGAAAACCAATGTCTTTGGTGATACACAAGATCTCTTCCAGCTATGAATTTCTGACATTGAATTGTGGCCTGTATGACTAGATAGTGTATGGTTAGTTGAAATGATAAGATGGCTTCTTCTGGTCTCAGTTTTACTGAGGAATCATCAGACATTTATCCACGTATTCAACAAACCCTTCCTGAGAAATATACATGCAACACATGTAGAATCCTGAGCTAAGTAAGTACTGCTTGAATACGGAACATATGTAAGACATGGCCCTTGCTTTAAAGGATCAACAGGCATCTAAATAATGCACTATAGTTCAAAATATAGGACATAAGAGTAATGACAGAGGTACAGATAATTTTTTTTTACCAGTAAAAACCAGGAATTAGGCTTAAAAGGAAATTAACTGAGTTTCTCTATGGTCCATTTTTTAGACCATTTCATTAATTAAAATACTTTCTTATTCTCTCAGTCCTCTGTATTAAGGGCTGATTGGTATTCAGCCAGGCTGCAGCAAGATGACTATCCCAGTTGTTAAGATATTGAAATACTTCTGTGTGGGTTGGTGAATACACTCTGAGTTCCTTCAGTGTTTTCTACTGCCCTGTTACATTGAGCCCACCCATCCCCGACTTTTCCTTTATCTACCTACACTTCTAAATAGCGGAAGCAGGAGATGGGGTTCCAGGGCCATACAGTGTTATGGCCAGAGCCTGGCCTTTGTGGTTAGTGCCAGTACTGTACCAATGATTAAATATTTCAAATAATTCCTTTCCCCAAAAGGCAATCTATATCAATGTTTCCTTAGATTCTAAGTTCCTAGAAGATGAATTCCACTTAATATCTACTCCCTATAGAGGTCCTAGTGCTTTTCTTGTTTGATAATCAGGTGGTGAAATTAACATTCTTTTTTGGCTATTTTAGCATCGCTTTTTATTCTTTACACTCTCCTAGGTGATCTTATTTAAATAGCATCTTTGTGTTAATAACTCCCAAATTTATATCTCCATCTCAAACATCTTGAGTTCTAGATTCACACATCCACCTGTCTACTTGATATCCATGCCATGTACCAGTCCCTATCCTATGCAGTAGTCACTGTCAGTAAATGGTACCAACATACACTCAAATGTTCATGTCGAACACCTCAGAGTCCTTTCCTTTACCATCCATATTTAATCATCAGCAAGTCTTGTGAACCCTCAAAATATATCTTGTAATCATATTTTCTCCATCTCCACTACAATCATCTCAGTTCAAAGCACAACAACAAACTAGTCTCTGAATTTCTATATTTGCTGCTTCCCAATTAATATTTCACATAGCAGTAAGTATGGTGATGTCCCTCCTTTGCTTAAACCTTCTGATCCTTCTGAATTGCAGTGAAATCCAAACTTCATACTCTAACTATAAGGCCCTGAAAAATATGCTTTGTGTTTACCTCCTCCCCACTAATCCCCCATGTCATTTATCCCTCTCTCCCATGCTGATCCACACTGGGTTCTCTCAGTCCCTCCAATATACTATTATGTTGGTATATCTTTCCCACTACAGAGCCTTGGCTTTCATTGACTAGATCAGTGCTTCTCAAACTGTAATTTGCATGTGAATAATGATAAATTATTAGTATGCAGAATATGATTTCATAGATCTAGAGTGGGGACCAAAATTTTCATTTCCAACAATCTTCCAAGTGATACTGACCATAATTTGAGTAGAAGGGGTTTATACTACTCCTGTCCCAGTTTATTGCTTGGTTAACTTCCTCAGTTATTTTTAAACAGCTTGATTGAGGTATAATTCACATACAGTCCTATTTTGGCGATATTGTAGTTTCATTTACAGACCACTGCCAAAAAGTAAGTGTTGCAACAAAGTAAGTCTAATGAAATTGTTGGTTTCCCAGTGCATATAAAAGTTATGTTTACACTATATTATAGCCTATTTTTAAGCTATAGTCTATTCAGTGTATAATAGCATTATATTTAATAAAACATTGTATACACTTTAATTAAAAAATACTTAATTGTTACAAAGGGCTAATCATCATCTGAGCTTTCAGTGACTCCTCTTTTTGCTGATGGAGGATCTTGCCTTGATGTTGATGGCTGCTGACTATTTAGAGAGGTGGTTGCTGAAGTTTGGGGTGGTTGTAGCGATTTCTTAAAATAAGACAATGAAATGTGCCACATTGATTAACTCTTCCTGTCATGAATGATTTCTCTGTAGCATGTGAGGCTGTTAGATAGCATTTTACCCACAACAGAACTTTCAAAATCGGAGTTAATCTTCTCAAACACAGCCACTGTTTTATTAGCTAAGTTTATGTAGTATTCTAAATCTTTTATTGTCATTTCAACAATATTCACTGCGTCTCCACCAGGGGTAGTTTCCATCTCAAGAAACCACTGTCTTTGCTCATGTCTAAGAAGCAACTCCTTGCCTATCCAAGTTTTACCATGAGATTTAAGCAATGCAGTTCCATTTTCAGAGTCTATTTCTAATTCAAGCTTTCTTGCTGTTTCCACCACATCTGCAAGTACTTCCTCCACTGAAATCTTGAACCCCTCACAGTCATCTGTGAGGATTGGAATCAACTTCTTCCAAATTTCTGTTAATTTTAATATTTTGAATACTTCCCATTAATAGCAAATATTCTTAATGACATCAAGAATAGTGAATCCATTCAGAAGGTTTTCAATTTACTTTGCCCAGATCCATCAGAGAAATCACTATCTGTGGCAGCTATAGGCTTATGAAGTGTATTTCTTAAATAATAAGACTTGAAATTTGAAATCATTCCTTGATCCATGGGCTACAGTATAGATGTGTTAGTAGGCATTAAAACAACAATAATCTCTGTACATCTCCATCAGAGCTTTTGGGTGACCTGGTGCATTGTCAGTGAGCAGTAATATTTTGAAAGGAATCTTTTTTTTCTGAGCAGAAATTCTCAACAGAGGGCTTTGAGTATTTAGTAAACCATGTTGTAAACAGATATGCTGTCATCCAAGCTTTGTTGTTCCAGTTATAGAGCACAGTCAGAGCAGATTTAGCATAGTTCTTAAGGGCTCTAGGATTTTTGGAATAGTAAATTAGCATTAGCTTCAACTTAAAGACAACAGCTGCATTAGCCCCTAACAAGAGAGTCAGCCTGTCCTTTGAATCATTGAAGCCAGGCATTGACTTCTACTCTCTAGCTATGAAAGTCTTAGATGACACATTCTTCCAGTATAAGGCTGTTTCATCTACATTGAAAATCTGTTGGGGGTGCCTGGATGGCTCAGTTGGTTAAGCATCTGACTCTTGATTTTGGCTCAAGTCATGATCTCATGGTTCATGAAATCGAGCCCTGTGTCAGGCTCTGTGTTGACAACATGGAGCCTACTTGGGATTCTCTCTCTCCTCTCTCTCCCTGCCCCTCCCCTGCTTGCTCTCTCTCTCTCTCATAATAAATAAATAAACTAAAAAAAGAAAATCTGTTATTTGGTGTAGCCACCTTCATTAATTATCTTAGCAGCATCTTCTCCATAACTTGCTGCAGCTTCTATATCAATACTTGTTACTTCCTTCACCTTTCACTTTGATGTTATAGACAGTTTTTTTCCTTAAACCTCATGAACTAACTGCTTCTGTCTTCAAACTTTCCTTCTGCAGCTTCCTCATCTCTCAGCCTTCATAGAATTGAAGAGTTCAGTCCTTGCTCTGAATTGGGCTTTGTCTTAAGGAACGTTGTGGCTGGTTTGATCGTCTACTCAGACCACTAAAACTTTCTCCACATCAGCAATAAGGCTGTTTTGCTTTCTTATCATTTGCATGTTCATTGGAATAGCACTTTCGATTTCCTTTAAAATTTTTTTGTTTGCATTCACACCCTGGCTAACTGTTTGGAATAAGAGGCCTCGTATTTAGCCTATGTCAGCTTTTGACACACCTTCCTCACTAAGCTTAATCATTTCTAGCTTTTGGCTTAAAGTGAGAGATTTGTGACTCTTCTTTTTCTTGAACACTTAGAGGCCAATTGAAGGTTATTAATTGGACTAATTTCAATATTTTTATGTCTCAGGGAATAGGGAGCCCTAAAGAGAGAGAAAGATGGAAGAATGGCTGGTGAATGGAGCTCTCAGAACACATACATTTATTGATAAAGTTCACTGTCTTATATGGGAGCAGCTTATGGCACTCCAAAGCTGTTACAATAGTAGCATCAAAGATCATTAGCTATAGAGCATCATAACAAATATAATAATAAGGAAAATTTTGAAATATTGCACAAATTACCAGCATTTGACACAGAGACACAAAGTGAGAAAATGCTGTTGGAAAAATGGCACCAATAAGCTTGCTTGACATAGGGCCACCAAAAACCTTAAATTAGTAAAAAAAAAATACAGTATTTGTCAAACACAATAAGGTAAAGCATAATAAACCAAGGTATGTCTGTACCTTATGATTCACCAACGTAAATTGTATAATTCAATTTCGTTTAGTATATTGACAAACTTGTGTAACCATTGCCACAGTCAATTCTAAACCATTTTCATCCCCCTGTGGAGAAATGCCTGCACCCCTTCACTGTCACTCTTGACATATACTCTCACCCTCCACCTTAGACAACCACTAGCTTACTGCTGTCTCTATAGATTTGCTTATTCCAGACATTGTGTAGAAATGGAATTATACAATACATGGTCTTTATGGTTGACTTCTTTCACTTGGCATTCATTTTTCAAAATTTATCTATGCTGTACCATGTATTAATAATATTTTATTCCTGGGACACCTGGGTGGCTTAGTCGGTTAAGTGTCCAACTCTTGACCTCATTCACGGTTGGTGAGTTTGAGCCCTGTGTTGGGCCCTGTGCTAATAGTGCAGAGCCTGCTTGGGATCCTCTGTCTCTCTGTCTGTCTGTCTGTCTGTCTCTCTCTCTGCCCCTCACCCACTCATGCTCTCAGAATAAATAAATATCTAAAAATAATAATAATATGTTATTATTTTTCATGGTAAAATAATATTTCATTAGTAGACATATCACATTTTACCTATTCACTTATTAGCTGTCATTTCAGCTCTGTTCACTTTTAGCTATAGTGAATAATACTGCTATGGAAATACACGTGCAAGTTTTACTGTGGATGTTGGTTTTTATTTCTTTTGTGTGTATATACACCCCCAGAAGGGAATTTGCTGCATTGTAGGAAATTCTATATTCAACGTTTTTAGAAACTGCCAAACTGTTTTCCAAAATGGCCAAAGCATCTTAAAAACCCATCATCAATGCCAGAAGGATCCCCTTTCTCCACATCCTTTCCAACATTTGTTATTATATGGCCATTTTTATTATAATCTTCACTTAATTATAAGTGAGTGTAAAGTGGTATTTCATTGTGGTTTCTCTTTGCGTTTTTCTGATGACTAATGATGTTGAGCATATTTTCATGTCTTACATGCCATTTGTATGTCTGCTTTGAAGAAATGTCTACTCAGATTCTCTATTTTCCACATGGAATATTGGTCTTTCTGGTATTGAGCTGTAAGAGATTTTAATATAATCTTGTTAAAAATCCCTTATCAGATATGTGATTTACAAACATTTGCAAACATTTTCTTCCACTTTTTGAGTTCCCTTTTCACTTCCTTGATAGTGTCCTTTGAGTCAACAAAACGTTCAATTTTCATGAACTTCAATTTTTGGTTTTTCTTTTGTCAGTAGTTTGGTTGCCCTATATATGACAACTGTTATGAAAAATGTTAAGCCATTTCTTGACCTAATGCTACAAAAGTATACCTCTCTGTTTAGCTATTACATATGCGCTCATGAAGAATTTTGAGTTAATTTTTATTATATGTGAGACAGGAGTCCAAATTAATTATTTTGCATGTGCATATCCAGTTGTCCTAATGCCATTTGTTGAAAAGACAATTCCTTTTCCCGTTGAATTTTTTTGGCACACTTGTCAAAAATAAATTGACCGTAAACATAAGGGTTTTATTTCTGGACACTGTATTCCATTCCACTGGTCTATATGTCTGTCTTTATGTCAGTGTGACACTGACATTTGATGTATATGTAGCCTTGCATTAAGTGTTAAAATCACAGGAAATGTGAGCCCAGTAACATCGTTCTTTTTCAAGACTGTTGTGGCTGTTCCACAATTCCACATGGGTCTCCTGTGTTTCCATATTCATTTTAGGATCAGCTTGTCAATTTCTACCCTTCCCTCCAGAAGGCAGCTGTAATTTTGATAGGAACTGTGTTGAATCTCCCAATAAATTGGAAAGTTTAGTATTTTAGCAATATTAAGTTTTCCAACTCATGAACATAGGACAACTTCTCATGTACTTAGGTCTTTTAAGTGTTTATTTATTTATTTATTTATTTAGAGAGTGTAAGCAGAGAGGGGGGGGGGGAGAGAGAATCTCAAGCAGGTTCTGCACTCTCTGCACAGAGCTAGATGCGGAGCTCGATCTCATGGGTTCCTGAGACCTGAGCCAAAGTAAAGAATTGGATGCTCAACCAACAGAGCCACCTAGGCACCCCTACTTAGGTCTTTTTAAATTTTTTGCAGGAAAGTTTTGTAGTTTTTAGAGTGTAAGTTGTACGTGTCATTGTTAAAATGATCTCAAAACATTTTATTCCTTTCAATGTTACTGTAAATGGGATTGTTCTCTTAATTTTGCCTTTGGATTGTTCATTGCTGGTGTATGCTTATTTTTTGTATATTTACAAAAGTACAATTTATTTTCATATATTTATTGTATATGCTGCAACTTTGCTGAACTTGCTTCTTAGTTCTTTGGATTTTCTCTAGATAAGATCATGTCATGTGCAAACAAACATAGCTTTAATTCTCCCTTTTTCAACCTGGCTCTCTTTTATTTATTTTTCTTGCCTAATTTTCCTGGATGGAGCCTGCAGGGAAATGATGAATTCATGTGGCCAGAGTGGACATCTTTGCCTTAGTCCTGATCTTAGGGAGAAAGCTTGAAGTCTTTCACCACTAAGAATCATGGTAACTATGGGTGTTTTGTAGATATCCTTTGTCAGGATGAGATGCTCCCTTCTAGATCTAGGTTTTTGTGAAATATTTTTATTATGTAAGGGTGTCTTCTTCAAATTAAGTCAGCTTAAATGGTCCTTCCTTAGGAGCCCTAATCCCAGCAGCTTTGGAGCCTTTCCTGGATGATCTCATCCAAGTCAGTTTACCCTGGCTGACTTAACAATCATCCTTTCAGTTCTGTACTAATTGTTATTATTACTTATTTAAAAATGTAAGCATTTGCTCACTATCCTTTTTGTTGTTGTTGTTGTTGTTGTTCTCTCTCTTTCTTTATAACCATCACATCAATGAAACTATGCCCGGGAAGCCAGGGACCAAGTTTACCCTATTCACTGTTGTATTTTCTAGCATCTACCATAGTTCTTGGCAAATGGCAGTTGATCAATAGATAAATATTTGTTGAACAATTGAGTAAATTAAGGAATGAGTGAGTGTCCTGTAGAAATAGGTGCTAAGTGGTAACTCATTGGATAGAAGCAGAACATTGACCTTTAACTAGAGATGATGGGAATGAGTCTGGAATAGAGTTGACATACTTTTATAATGAACGATTTCAAACACTGGCCAAGACAAAAGAGAGAAAGAGAGAAAGAAAGCAAAAAAAGAAAGAGAAAGAGAGAGAAGGAAAGGAAATAAAAGAAAAGGAAAGGAAAGGAAAGAAAAGAAAAAAAGAAAAGGAAAGGAAAAGAAAAGAAAAGAGAAAAGAAAAGAAAGAAAAGAAAGAAAAGAAAAAGACAAAGATAAGAAAATAAAAAGAAAAAGAAAAAGAAAGAGAAAGGAAGGAAAGAAGCACATGGGAGGTGACAGCAGAAAGAGCTCTGTGAACTTGGGGCATCCTCATACCCTATCCAGAAACTAGTGCTCAATAATCTGGGGTGTTAACAGGATGTTTTGTTTCTTTCCAGGGTCACAAAAGTACTAATAGCTATTAGAGTCTCCCCAGCAGGCTAGCATCCCAGGCACTGGGCCAGCCTGCTTTGGGGTGTTTTCCTACCCCAGCCTGCTGTGTTTCACAAAGCAAAGGCCATGACATAAGAGACCACATGGTGGCTGGTTAAATAAACCTTCAAATGTACCTTTATCATCAGTTTAATCTCCTTCCTTTTACCACCCTGCAGTTAAATCTGTCCATTTCTCAGCCTCCTCCCCTGAGCCCCCATCATGATCATCTAAATTAAAATCTGTTATCGGCTTCTGGGTAATCCCCTTTGATGCCCTGAGTACTGCAGTATCTGTCTTGCTCAAACCTAGCATGTAAGTGCTGATAGCTTTTGAGCGGCTGAAATGGCTTTGTATATCTCACACAAATGTCTGCATTGCTCACAAACAGCCAGGAGCTGGCAAAAAGGACACATTCATGGCTGGAAGTTTTATGAAACTGTGAGAATTACCTTTGAGGACAACTTAGGAGTGCTTCTTGCCATTCTCTATTCACTTGCTTAGAGTGAGGAGAAACGGTTCCCGTGCTTCTCTGCCACTGGATTGATACTGACCTTCCTGTGGTTTACTTTGTTTGCTTGCTCTTGTAACTACCTTGCTCACACAGGTTATTTTTGCTGCTTTAGTGTCCAAATTATACATTTGAAATTTTTGATGAGCAAGTGTTAACTCCCCTGGACCAATCAACCCCAATTGTGACCTAACCCATAATTTCAATTTTCACATTTATTCCTTCCAAGGCTAATGTCCTTGCTCTCCTGGGGACAGAAAGATGACTGTATATATGGTGGGGAGAATATATGTTTGGGGTTAGCAGACAGACTTTGGCTTAAATTCTGCTTCTAATGATTAGTAGCTACAAAATGCTGAACAAGATATTTGAGCCCTCTGAATGTATAGCCCTGTCTTCTGTGAAATGAAGATTTAATACACATGTGGTAATTATTCAAAGATAATATAATTGATGATTGTTGTACTTATTTATTTATTGTCACTCTCCTAACCTATTCTGTAAACTAGACTATAGACTCCATGAAGGCAGGAAATGATCCTGTTTTGTTTCCTGTCCTGGAAAAACCTAGTAGACACCACTTGCTCAGTAAACATTTTTGAATGAGTGAATGAGATGAATTGACAGTAAAGTCCTCAGTGTTCAGGGTGACATAGTAGGTTTTTATAAAAATAATGATTCCGTTCACTACTTTGGATGTTTCTCAGATGCTGTCTATAGATTAGCAGATTAGAAAATCTCAGTTAAGCAGAAAACTTCTGAGCCTTCTCTAAGTGAGGGTCACACCATTTTTCATAAGTGATGGGCCCTGAGAATCTAACAGTTCCTGGCTTGAGGACCTGTGCCTTGATCAGATGTGAATGAAGACTTTGCCCTGGTCTCTGGGCCTTGTTCCTAGGGACCTGTGTGCACCAATGGAAATCTGAGTGCACCATTTTTTGCTCCCCTTCAAGGATGACTCTGAAGGGGAGACATCCATCTTTCCCCTGCTTCTTTCTCTTTCTGTCTGTCCCTCTCTTTCTTTGTTTCCCTCTTTCCTTATTTTTATGTATTTTCTCATGTCTGGCTTGTGAAGCCTTCTCTAATATTATC
Organism: Lynx canadensis; assembly: GCF_007474595.2. NCBI lineage: Eukaryota > Metazoa > Chordata > Mammalia > Carnivora > Felidae > Lynx > Lynx canadensis. The sequence goes on from NC_044312.2 coordinate 28,219,350, forward strand.
TAGTGGAGTAACTTCACATGTTATACAAGAACTCATCTTCAAAGATGATGGGGATTCAATAGTGTCCCACAAAGCCATGATTAGTTATCAAGTTTTTAATCTTGATCTGTTAGGCTTTCCTCTATTTATGCTACTATCTATAATGGCTGGTAATATTTGTTCAAATAATAATTTTGAATATTTTTAATGTTTATTTATTTATTTTGAGAGAGAGAGAGAGAGAGAGAGAGAGAGAGACAGGAAGGAAGGGGGAAAAAGAATTTCAAGCAGGCTCCGGGCTGTCAGCACAGAGCCCAGTGTGGGCATTGAACTCACAATGAGATCATAACCTGAGCCAAAATCAAGAGTCAGACACTTAACCAACTGAGCCAGCCAGGCACCCTTCAAATGTTTTTAAAAACCAAGACAACTCTTGTTATCAAAATAAATTGATGTACATGCTCAATAGTTAAAAGCAAGAAAAGAAGTGTTCAGGTGAGGGTGTGGACAGGACACTCACCCACTCAGCTCCCCCTGAACCTTAGGAAGCTGCCCTGTGTGGAAGTTTGGTTTCTACAGGCCTCTGTGCTATAAGCTCTGGATTGGTGAGCAGTAGCTTATGGGGTTATATTCTCTGAGTCATGCTGGTACTGCCTTTCTGAGTTTGGTTTGTCTCAGCCACACTGAGAGCTTAGGCTTAAATTGCTTGGCATGGTGGGTTATTTCACTATTATTATGCCTGGCTTAATAGTAGGGCATTGCTGTATGGTCAAAGCTCCATTATTAAAGTCATTTAAACCCAGACAAGGCCAAGTCTGAGAGAACACACTGCAGGGAAGCACCTTGCCCACACTTAGTAATGGAAGCTATGACCTCGGCCTCCCCCATCTCTTATTTCAATCTCCTCCATATCTGCTTTCATGCTGTGTGGTTCCCTGACTGTGACTCAGTTTGGGTTTCCATCGACAGCCTTTGACTTAATCCAGAGAAGATCAAAGACTCCTTGATGAAGAAAAGGCACCGGAAAGGCAGACTGTGGTTTGCATTTGAGCTGAATTTATTTCTTGGTGTTTTTTGTACGAGTAACAATACCAGTCCCTGGGGCTGGCACTTAATAGATCCTTATTTGCTGGAAGAGTAAATAACTACTCCCCCTTATTCACTCCTCCCTAACAGCCAAAACATGCTTCTGTCTTCAACCCTTCTACCCAGTCCCTAGTTCACTTAATATAAATGCTAATTAGGATGTGGGTTTAAGGTCATTACTCTCTGTCAGGGAGAGGACACCAAGAAGAGGCTTTCCTCTTCCAGAAGACAGCAGATCTCAGGATGCCTGCCTTTCTCTTGCTTCCATCCCTTCATCTAGCAAATGAGGTGGGAGTCTCTGCCCTTGGCGACAGGAGAAATACATTTCTTTGTTTCAGTCATTTGTGCAGCCCTGGCTTTATCACCCTAGCAGCATCTTGTGGAAAACAAAAATGTACAAGCACAATTACTCCAGCTTCCCACAGTGGGTAGCCCTAAATAGGACACTTGCCATTGGCACCAAAACAATCGTCAAATTGTCAAACAATAAACAGGGTAAACTGAGAGAGAAAATAAACCTAGTGTGAGCAAACACGCAAAGTTGGGGAGTCAGAAACAGCAGAGTAAATGGAGTGTCTCCTCTGCTGGGCAGGATGCTGTCATGCCCCTCACTGATGCAAAATCCAATGTTTTTGGTTTAACCATAGTGGGAAATCTAGCTCTTTCCACCCAAAGTAGCTGTTTAGCCAGGAGAAGAAGAAAGGAATCCATTAAAAACCTTGTCCCTGGGGATTTTATTGGGGTTTCTGGCTCACAGAATTCATTTGTAAATAAGTATTGAATTCTTCTCATATGTAGGGTAATGTGCTCAACCCAGGTGGGTAGAGAAGACCTACAGTCTTGTCTACAAGAAGACAACCCCAGAGCAAAGAAAGCTTGAATTTTTAAAATTTATTTATTCATTCATTTAGTTAGTTATTGAGAGAAAGAGAGAGAGAGAGACAGACAGAGAGACAGAGAGAGAGAGCGAGAGGAAATCCCAAGCAGGCTCCACACTGGCAGGGTGGAGCCTGATGCATGACTCAAACTCAAAAACCATGAGATCATGACCTGAGCTGAAACCAAGAGTCGGGTACTTAACCAACTGAGTCACCCAGGTGCTCCAAGACTGATTTTAATAGAAGGTTATACACTGGGGCAAGTGAGCATAGTGGACAATTACTCCAATCAGAGTTTAAGACAGGTAGAGTCCAGGAGGAGCTAGAGCCCTCATAGAAGTGTGATGGGAATGTGGGAGCACGAATGGATCCCATTTGGATGGGCAGGGGCAAGGCCATAGCAAGGATGGAGAACAGCATGATTAGAATAGAGGCATGTGGTAAGAGCTCTCAGGTTGGGTGGGAGTGGAAAGTAAGTAGAAATCTACTTCGGAATAAATGTTGAGGATCTTATATCCCAGGCCAAGGACTTTAGACTTCATTCTGGCATCACGGTAGAAAAACCAGAAGATGTTTTGAACGTAAACATGACATGATGAAAGTAGCATCTCAGAAAAATTGATCTGGTCAGAACCGATTGGATTGCAGGCATCAGACATGGCCAAACAACTTAGGATATTGATGCAAATAATGTGTGGGAAGATAATAGATACCTGGAAATTGTGGTCACAAGAATGGTAAAGAAGGATGGAGAAGAGGAGCATGTCAACCCCTGTCTCTGTGTATATATGCAGGGCAAAGGGGATCATGCAAGTTAATGAGTTGCTAAAGTTTTTATCCTTTGCACCTTTTTAGGTGGAAACATGGACAAAAAATGTCAGTCAGGAGGGGGAGCTGACTTCAAGAAGAATGATGCACTTGGCTTTTCTGGACTGTGTTAGGTATGAGGTAATAGCAGGATATCCTAGCACAGGTTGGTGGAAAAACTCAAATAGAATGTGAACTTCAAATGACATCTCAGATCTGTGCTGAAATAAGTCCTGGTTCCTGCATGTATTGTAGCATTTTATAATCGTATGCTACACTCTGCATATATACATGAATTTGGTAATTACAGGATAAATCCTCTGGCTCCTTGCCTCTCCAGCTCTTCTGAGTGGAATCATATTGCTCTGGGACTGAAATAACAATAGATCAAAGGGGAATACACTTATGTAAGGAAAGAGGAAAAGAGCAAGGAGGAAAGACAAAGGTTTTTAATTCAAATGGAGCTAAGGACCTGAGTACAGGCACCACCCCTGTTGCTAGTAACAAGGAACTGGATCCAGAAGCAGAAAGGAATGGAAGAGGAAAGAGAGGCATTAGGAAGGAGAGTGTAGTGCTGTAGCTGACCTGGAATTGGATGGAGGGACAGAAACTGCCAGAACCAATGAAATACACTCATATATGCCAACTGAGGTGGGAAAAGCTAGACTTTTCCCATGTGGATCTAGAATTGTCTAGTTGCATGTCTGTGCACATGATATATGCTTCTAAAGATAGTCCAAAAGTGGATTGTACATATCAGTTGCTGGTTGTTGTAGCTAATCTCCAAGATTCCTTCCAGTGAACTTCACCTCCTGGTAGGCATATCTTTGTTTCTCTTTCCATTAAGAATCAAGGCTGGCCCTATGTGACTGAGGGAATATGATGAAAGTGATAGTATGTGGCTTCAGAGGCTCGGTCATAAAAGGCACTGCCATTTTTGCCTTGGTCTCTTATATCACTTGCTTGGGGGAAAGCCAGGCCCCATATCTGAAGCACACTCAACATGCCTTCAGTCAACAGGCAGCACCAACTTGGCAGCCACATGAGGGAGCTGTCTTGAAGTGGCTCTTCCAGCTCCAGCCAAACCTATAAATGCCTTCAGCCCCAGCCTGCATAGACTTGAACCTCATACATGACGCTGAAACACAACTTCCAGCCAAGTTGCTCCTGAATTCCTGATCCACAGAAACCACGAGAGATAATAAAGTATTATTGCAGCTTAAGCCACTAAGATTTGGGCTGATTCGTTATGCAGCAATAGATAACTAATACACTAGAGTCATACAAAATGTACTAGAACTGTTTAGAGTGCTCATCTTAATGTTAATGTGAAAAATATTTTGGCTGTAATGCATCACCAATGATGCTGTAATGCATCACCAAGCTATTGAAATTTATGAATAATATGTGTTCAGCCCAAAGTCTATCCAAAAGTATCCAAAGTTTCACAGAGGGAAGCAGAACTCAGGAAAAGAAATGGATGCATATTAGATGTCAAACACGTGCTTATTGAGTTAAATTGAATTGAAATTGCAGACAGTTACAGATGAAACACTTTACATTGTCACCTCACACGTTTATCAAATGCTGAACTACTGACAACAGTACACTATGAGGAACGCTTCCATGGGTAAATTCAACCTAGTGGAACGTAAGTTTACCCAGCCACACCACGACGAAGGTGTGTAGCAAAGCTCTGCTAATAGGAATAGAAGCTTCTGGATGGCTGAAGCCCATGCACAGAGTTGCAGAAAGCTCAGCCCTGGTTCTGCCTGTGTTCATCAGTGGACTGGCAGTCATCCTTCCCCTCGACCTCTGTTGCAGGGTTCTGTTTCTGTGACACTCACAATTCACCCTCACCTCAGTTCAAGCAGGTGAAGTTAATCCTATCTGCCACCATTTCCCTTGTCTAAGGCTTACAGTCTTGGGGCCAGGCCCATTTGGGGACACGTGGCCTGAACTGTCCTCAAGTGAGCCTCCTGGTCTGTCCCTCCTCAAACGGTGTTTCTTCAAGCTTCCTTTCCTCATTTCCCACTTCCTGTATGGGAATGGAATGACTTTTTGCTTTCCCATCTGTCCCACTTCTTGCAGGAAAGAGTCCAGTTTGGAGCTTTTACCTGGGGATGAGCCATTGGCCTACACATCTGAGCCCTTGAAGCTCAGAAGTCACTCCTATAAAGAGACCTCCAGTGGCATCACCTACCATCTCATTGACCATGGACACAAGCCAGATTCTTATTTTGCCCAAAGCATGGACCTTCATGTTGTGGTCTCTGAAGTAGTATTTTCTAATTATTCCAAAGTCCCCTTGGCCTTCTGTGAAGAGCATATTGCTGGCAGTAGCCTCCATTAGAATTTCTAGGTCCCCTTCCTTAGGCTGCTCCTCTAGGGTATGCTGTTCCTTCCTTTCTAACATTGACCACCAAATGCCAGACTGAGGATGGAATCCATGATTGAATGGGCACTTTTTTCATATTTAGTAAAAGTTAAAAACTTACCACAACTCAATTTTAATAGCCTAATCTTCAAATGTTAATAATTATAGCTTTTGCTCACTGGGCATTGATGAAGAGCCAGGCATTGTGCCAAGAAGGTTACATACATGATCAAATTTAATCCTGACAGTACTGTTCAGAGGTGTTTTTATCATTCCTGGGTCACAGAAGAAGAAACTGAAACTCAGAGAAGTTAATTATTTAGCCCAAAACCACACAGCCTGGGAGAACTTAGGTCTTTTTATTTTAGTGGCATCCCCACTTGGAAGTACATGGACACTTCCACTATCCTAATGCTGCAGCCATATGCAGGGATATGCTCCTGAGGGAGCACCATGTACCAGCTTTGATTTTGTAGCTGAGGAAGCAGCAGAGCTCTAATCGCCAGCTCTTTGGCCCTTCCATTCTCATACACTCTGCTACTCTCTTTGTCTGTGAAATTCCATTTCTTACATGTAGACATGCATCTGTATTTCCCTCCCTGATTTGCAGAAAACCTCAAATGTTGGTATCATAAAGGGACTCAGAGTGGCTTCTTCACACCAGGATGAACAAGGATGTGGACACCTCATGCTTGTAAGGTGTCATCAGGACCTGGGGTGATGCCTGCTAGTGTTCTAGAATCAGGAGAAGGGATTTGGGGGCACTGCTATGCTAGCTGTGAGCTCCCTTCCTATAATGAAGAGAGGAAGCATCTGAAAAGGATATGAATACAAAGTTCTATTTCTAGAGTTGTCCCTGGTGTGACCTAGCCAGAGAAAGCAGTTCCTGTAAATGCCCTGATGCCCAGAAGGGTGAGTTCCTGCCCCACGCTCACTGGGGACCCACTCCCCACACTGGCTCTATTATTAACAACTACAGATCTATTCCAGAAAGTAAATACTATTCCCCAAAATGGGTCAGTTCTTTTTCTTTTGATCTCTTATTCTTCCCAAGGGGGACAACACTGCAGATTTTCCCCCAGGAGGTGAGGAGGCCAGCATAGAGGCATGGTTGGCACATGCAGTATAGACTGGGAGCAGACTGCTGTTTCTGTGTGCCCTGGGAAAGACAGTAGACCCAGAGGAAGCCCCTGAAGCCATAGCCAAGGGAGCTGCGAAGTTATGCCTTGAGGCCAAAGCTGGCCTAGAGCTCTTCTGTGCAATTTGGCCCAGTTTTCTGGGGCTAGCTCTGGCTGACTTTTTCACTGAGATTGTCACTGCTTTGTCAGTTCTTGTTTAAAGGTCCCCTGGGTTATAAAATTGCCATTGTCTGTCTCAGGTCTCAGAGCACAAAAAGCTGTTGCAGCTGCATATTGTCCACCAAGACTATGAAATTGGAAAACATGCTGAGATTTGAAATTGCTTGGTTGAAAGTGAGACACTGGATAATCTCCTATCATGTGACCAGCATCACTGTGGGCCCCTGCCCGCTCCATTCCAGCTCCTTATCTTACTACAACTAGATCCCAGACCAGGTCCCTCATTTTGCCCTACCTCCCTCTCTCCTTAAACATTGGGAGGTGGTAAACCCAGGAGTTCTTGCAGCCAGAGAAGGCTTTTAAACCTTGAACCTACTTCAGCATCCCAAACCTTTGGTGAAGAGACAGACTTCCAGTCAAAGCAATAATCAGATTTTCCTGAGGCAGCACACATATAGGGTAAACACCCGGACTGAAGACTGGAGTGTGAGCAGGTTCAAATCTTGGCTCTCCAGAGCCTCCTTACTCTGGAACTGGATCAAGTTACCAACCTCTCCCAGCCTCAGTTCCCTCCTCAACAATAAGAGGATGGTGATAGTAGCTGCATTACAAGGTGAGGGACCAAAGTTATAAGCTAGCACCACCCCTGGTTCACAGTAACCTCGGCTCACAGCTCCTAGAAAGCAGGGACTTTTGTCTCATGCCTCTTTTGTAAACCTTTCAGCACCTGCATGGTACTGAGAATGTATACAGCAGGAGCTGATGGAATAACTGTTGGACCAGCTGATGAATGGACAACTCAGAGTTGAAGCAAGTGAGTCTGGTAGGACATCTGTTGCCCTTTGGCAGTGACTTAGGCAATGGTCTATGTACTCAGTATGCCTGCCTCACAGGAGCCAAGGTCGAGGGTGTATGCAACACACCCAGGTTCAGTCAGCCATGAGGAATTGAGTGTAGCATTTGGGTGAGTATATTCAACAAGTTAGCTTCATTTTGCTTCATTTTCTTGTCTGTCCTTCAACAGAATCCTTAGAACAAGCTGACCGCTGGTCTTTACTGCTCTTAGTTTCATGCACTTACAGAGCCCATTTTTTCAGGGGGTGGCAAATTATCTACAAATACTGATTACCAGCTCTGCTCAGGAGAAAGAAGAAAAGGGTAGATAGCTCGCTTCTGTGGCAGGCTGGTGAGACAACAGCGGACATCACCGATGCATGCTCCCTGCCACATCATCCTCTCCCATACCACATTCCTGTGCTCCCTTCCCCTTCTCTGACCAAGGCAGCATCTGGGCAAACTGCTCAGTGTGGATCACCACTGCCCAGGGACAGGATTTGGGAGTTGAAGGAGAGAACAAAAAATATTCCTCAAAACTTGGAAATAAGAAATGACCACAGAGGACAGGAGGAGAGACAGGCCATCAGAAAACAGAGGAAGCAATTTGACAATGAGGTGAAAATTGCCACTGCCAATTCTCCCTGACACCCTGCGCTTTACTCATGGGCTCGAGGAAATCTGTCAGTGGCTCAGGAAAATGTCTGCAAGGAACTGGTAATAGTTTAGTAATGGCCTGGTGACTCGAAATGAGATGGAAGGCTGCAGCTGTGCAGGGGGAGATCTCGCCTGTTTTTAACCCAAGGTGATGAGATGTGGAAACAGTCCTCTTCCCCAGCTCTGCTCCTCTAGAGGCTGAGCACATCAGCCCAGAGAAGCCACAGCGTCAGAGGGAATGTGGCTCACTGCTCGGATCAAATCAGGGTTTTTAAAAGACACTGGTTGTGAGGGTGCATGTGTGTGTTTGGATGTGGGGTGTATGGTTTTCCTACAGCTGTTTTAATGGATGTGCCTTCCCTTCTTGAGGCCCTCCTCCTCTCTCTAGCATATCTCTACTTTATGGTAAATGGGTTTTGATTCTAAAGCAAATTGACCTTGAAATAAGTTCCAGAATCTGAGTTCTTACACCCCAGATGCTGGTTTTGGAATGCAGACTGCTCTTTCAGCAGATAACCAGCTCCATCATATGAATCTGGAGGGGGAGCGCCACATCGTGTCAGCCTTGTAGGCAAAGTTAGAGCTCTGTGGCTGAATGCTCTGCAGGGAGTGCCCAGATATCTCAGGTGTGTGGCAGAAGGTAGTGTTGCCTTGGTTGTCCTTTTTGATTGTTTGTGTGTGTGTGTGGGTGGGGGGGGTTAATTGAGGATGTGCTTGTATTTAGGAATTATGGTGAGTAGTAGGGGATCAGGGACTGCAAGAATCTAGGGCTCCAGGGCTACAAATCTCCGATCACAACTCTGTCATGTGACAAGGGAACAGAGTACCCTTCATGGAAAGAAAGTGTATGTTACGTGCATACACATGTGTCTACATGGAACCCAAAATTTATATCATGGATATGTTTATGAGGGTTACCTTAGTCTCAGTTTTGCTGAGGCACTGACCCTTCTTTGTCCTAACATGTCTTTTGTATCAATAAGATATCAGTGTTATTCTATTAAGATTGTGAGGTAGGGGTTTTGATATAACAGAGTCAGAGCCAGCAAATATTTATTAAGCATCCACCATGTGACTGTTAATGGACCCACGATGTTGAAAGTGAACTCATGAGCAGAGCAGAATTATATGGAACTTACTACTTGTGCCCAGTGTACCATACTCAAGGCTGCTCTCTGAGTATTACACAGTACAGGTGCCAGGCCTAATTTAAAGGTGATTTTCGATTTTCATTGTTTTAATGTGTCTAAGTGCTACATTGTTCATGAACTGAACTGGCAATATCGGGGCTCATGTCACCAGAGCTCAGATGTTCTCCACCCATTATCAGCTTCCACTATACAGACTATTGTTGAAACCAAGCTCTTTGCCCCAGGGGTTTTTGCTGTTGTTGAAGCTGAAGTAATGAAACAGATCACTGCAAAGACAACCAGATGCCTTTTATAGATTAGAGAGGTGAATCTAGACCAGAAGGCAGATAGTCAGGGGGGGGGGGGTCGGCACAGAGTTATCCAGTGTGCCATCTGACCTTCAAAGGGAGTGATGGAACCATCTTAGAAGACATAGAGAGTTGTCAATTCAGCCTCTCTGGGTCAGAGCCTGCTCCTCTGGTATGGCCCAGGACCAGCTTTTGGATGAGAGCTGGGCAGAGAAATAGGTAGGGAGCCAGTGCCAAAACAGCAATCCCAGAAAGGCTTGAAGCTGCTCATTTGCATGCTGTTCACTTTTTTTCCAGTAAGGGAGACCTTTGGGAGTGATTTTTATAGAAGAAGTGGTTAGGTATAACTCTGGTTACAGTAGAAATTCAGCAGATCCAAGACCTCAAAAGTCCCCCAGAGGTTACTTAGTGCAACCCCTTGCCCTAAGCAGGTCTGTGCCTACAACCATTCCAGAACAATGGTGTTTCATTTTAAATATTTCTCAGAAAGGATATTTCATATACTCCCTAATGCACTGGTACCAAAACAAAGCCTAGCATAAAAAGAACCAAATTTTTTCTGGACTATGGCCAAGTGAAATCCAAGATGGATACAGATGTTTCAAAAGCAGTCAGTCAGCAGATGTGCCAATATACCTCTTCTCTGTGCCCTCTGGTGACATGCTTTCCAAATTAAATTAGTTTGATATTGCTCGGGGCTTCTATTTGACTCTGATTCTTTCTAGTGGGAGCAACATTTTTAGTTCAAAGAAGAGAGGTGGTCAGAAGTCTTTGCTCCTTATAATATCAGAGTGTGGACCTGATTTTAGCTTTCCTGATGTTCTAATGAGACAAGGAAACCAGAATTTAACTGATAGTTATTAACATACCATAATTGACTTGCATTTTAGCAAGTTCAGGGATAAGTGAATATCAAAAACAAAACAAAACAATATGCTCTGGAAACAGATGGCTTAGAACATCTTCCATGAATGGATATAAGGAAAATTGTTCTAATGAGCAAGAAGTTAAGTGTGTATATGGTTGCCCATACATATTAGCTACCAAGTGTGTGTGGTATCAATGCAATGGTATTCTTAATGAGGTGTTAGTGGTGACATGGAAGAAATAATTATCTGGAATGTTTTTAGTGCATATGAGGAGAGATTCCATAGGACAGAAATATTGCAGATGAAAAATATGCTTAGAATGGAAGAATTGATGCCAAGCTAAAGAGGTATGCAAAAAGGGGAAGGAGAAGGAAGGAGGATATTAAGATTATTCCCCTTGGAGAGAGTGGTGTAGGTGGAGCTTCTGAGATACATATGAAATGAACTCAAAGAGAATGCACTGCCATACATCTCTGATGACCAGAAATGTTTGGCAGTGATTGGTACTACAATACCCCAACAAAAAATGGAGGTGATGAAATGGAGGCCTGACATGGTTATTTAAGAAGTTGTTTTTTTTTTTTTTTCTTTAGGTGATAAACTAATGTGGATAGGAAACAAAGATTTACCAATTCCACAACTACTCCCATTCTGGTTTTATATTAAAACACTTGACACAGAAGGAGGAACCTGAAAGATAATATATCTCTAGTAACATTGAAGACTGGGGCCAAAAGGCACAGTGGGAGCTCAGATGATGTTTCCTTTTTTTCTAGCACTTCAAGGTCAGAAATAAGGTGAAGAAATGACAAAATAAAAAGTTGTTATGTATTTAGTACTGCAACATAGGATCTTGTCTCTGGAACCCATAGTTTACCAGACTAACAAGGTGAGTAGTTAGCAATAGACAGATGCCCATGAAGGAGGGAAGAAAGAACATGTTTGGCCAGATGGTCAAGAAGATCATAGAGCAAAATTTGTGGAAAAAGGAAAAAAAATGCCTGGATAAAACTGTAACACTAGACCTTATGGAGGACAGCAGGTGTGATATAGAAAGAAATATAGATGAAGTGTCCAGGAAAACAGTACAGAATTATACAAAAATAATATTTCTACCTCAAATATCGATATACTAAAGCACAGAATATAGGTAGTAAATAAAGGTAACATGAAGTTTTACCCAAGGAGGTAAATTCTATGACTGCAAGTTTAACCTCAGAAAGATTAGTTAAAATGAAGTTTTCTTTACATATGTTTTCTCTTTCTCTTTCTCACCCCCCCCCCATTGCACCAAGGATCTCTTCATGTCCACTCCTAGCACCCTTTCAAATCATTTCATTACTAAAGTCCATGCGCACTACTGAAACCCATAATCTTCAAAAAGCTATTACTGGTTTTCCTGTTTATACCCCTTTGCACAAACATCCTTCTGATTCACTACTCACCAGAGTTATCCTTTTAACACATAAATCAGATCAGGTAACTCCCTGTTTATAATCTCCTAGCAGTTTCTCATCTCATGTAGAATACACTTCAAATGACCTAAAGTAGTTGACAAGGCTTTCATGATCCAGCCCCTGACTTTTCCTCAGCCTCCTGTCCTGTCACTCTCCCTTACTCAACCCCTCACATGAGACTTCTCATTGTTCATCAAACCCACAAAGCACGCACCTGACTCAGGGCCTTAGCACTTACAGTTCGCTCGGCCTGAAATGCTCTCATCCTAGAAATTCCCATGGATTGTTCAATAACCTCACTCAAGTCTATGCACATGTGCTACCTCCCAATATAACACATCCTCTACCACCAGCCCTACTCTGTCCCTTTTCATAGCACATTGCCAACTGACTTTAGATCACATATTTGTTTATGACATATTATCTGTCTCCTAGACTAAGATGTAATTTCTGTGATAAAGCCAATTTGGTCTGCTGCTCTACTATATAACTTCACTACCTAAAAGAATACCTGGCACATGGTAGATGTTCAATTATTTTGGAAATGAATTAACTGATGGATCATAAGTAGAACTGTGTTAACCAATGATAGCAGTAACTAACAATAATTAGATGTTTCCAGAATACAGAACTCCATAATGAGTATGATGCAAGAATAAAAAGACTTAAATGATGTGAAATTTGAGAGAATGAAGGGAACCAGAGCTGATTGAGTCCACTCCCAAGTTATTAGAACCCCAAAATGTAATTTATTAATGTTCAAATAACCAGTAAGTGGTGGTCTGGACCTAAATTATGATCTAGAACTATAGTCTGGACCCATATTCACTGACCAGAGTTTTGCCTGTTTATACTATATGGTAAGCTCTTTGTCCTTTGAAAAATGATGCTAATTGGGAAGACCAGATATATTAATTTGAAAATAACTTGGGAACACCTGAAAGTACAACAGTGTATGGGTGACCAGAAGATGAAACAGGGCAGGGAGGAGAGATGTTCATTGGACACCACTGAGAGGAGCTTTGTGGGTGCCTGAGGGACAGTCATGGGAAAATGCAAGGGAGAGGGGCTGTCTGTCCCTAAATGCAGACTACAGATCAAGAGTCACCCCCATAGAAAAGAGAGCTACAGACAGACACTGGAAGGACTGTTTCCATTTGTGGCTCTGTGAGACATACAACCTATATTTGGGGGCCTAAAGAGCAAATAGAATCAGGGGAAAATGTCCTTCCCATCTCTCACTGAAGGCATGAGAAATAGCACATTAGCCAGGAAAGCAGGGCATCATGACTGTGGGCATGGTAGATGTCATGTCTCAGCCGTCTGTAGGCAAAGTAACAAAGGCCAGGGGTGAGGACAGGAGGGGACCCCTTCTAGGAATCCATACCAATCAATGGGGAGGATGTGACTGGAAATGAAGTCCTTGTAGCTGTGGAAGAAGGGTAAAAAGCCAGCAAATTTTACCTGTTAAAAATAATGTGACCTCTTAGGTACCACAAGCTGGTAAGCACAGGGGAAAGATGATAGAATGAAAATAAGTGAAGGTGTATTTTATTTATGTCATAGTTCATGTAATATCAGATAAACAAGTCTGAAAGCTGAGACTCAGACCCCCAGTGCATGACCATGCTGTCATCAACTGCATTGCACAGGGACAGCCGTTCATTTGTATGCTCCATGTAGCCTAGGATTCAACAACATTTCTGGAAAAAATGAACAAATAATTTATTTCTTGCTTGAAAAGTTAATTCATTTATATTAATATTTTGTTTATTACCTCTAAGTTGACCAGATTATTAAATTATCCATTATTTGGTAGCCAAAATTTTGCTGCACAAACAGAATACAAATTGATTGTATCTATTCTGTGACAACACAAAGCACTAAAGATAAAAAAGAGGGAAATGGGGCCTAAATTGGCGTCAGGTCTGCTTCAAGGCCCCTACTCTTTTTGTGGCATTTGGCAGCAGACAGGATGAGAAGGTAAGGTGTCCTGACTTCCCCCTAGGAAATCCATACCCCAGTAACTCACTGGCAGTCCTCTGTATGTGGCCCTTTTCACTGGTGAGCCAAGAAACCTAATGGGCTCTCTGTTAACCGTCAGTCAGCTGGCATTCATCTATTAAAATTGTATTTTTGTGTTGTCTCTAAAACACTGGTTGCCTCCTATCTAGGTGCTCTTTTTGGTACATTGGGCTTCAAGTGGTAGTTCTACAGAATAAAAGAGAAAATATATATAGAGAGAGACAGAGGGAAATAAAGGGTAATGGCTCTGAAGAAACAACTTTACCTCAGTCAGAAAACTCATGGGGTGCCTACGTGGCTCGTCGATTAATCGTCTGACTTTGGCTCGGGTCATGATCTCTCAGTTGGTGAGTTCGAGACTTGCATCAGGCTCTGTGCTGACAGCTCAGAGCCTGGAGCCTGCTTCGGGTTCTGTGTCTCCTTCTCTCTCTGCCCCTCCCCAATTTGTTCTCTCTCTCTCTCTCTCTCTCTCTCAAAAATAAACGTTAAGAAAATAAAAGAAAACTCACATGCTTCATATACCCCCAGCATTGGATAGGTAGAGCCCCGTGAGTATGCACTTATCCCTCTAACTGGAATTGGACTTTGTAAGTTCCTTCCAGATGAGCCCACCAGGTAGTGGAGAGCCCCAGGTAAGTAGTGGTGCGGGCAAAGTGGAAAGAGTATGAAGCTCGCAATCAAAAGATGGAAGTTGAGCCCCAATTCTACCACGTGATCACTGGATGGCCTTGGGAAAGTCACTTCACCTCTCTGAGCTCAGCTCCTTGAGTGTGGATAGCAATATTACCCCTCAAGACTCACTTGAGGGGCGCCTGGGTGGCGCAGTCGGTTAAGTGTCCGACTTCAGCCAGGTCGCGATCTCGCGGTCTGTGAGTTCGAGCCCCGCGTCGGGCTCTGGGCTGATGGCTCAGAGCCTGGAGCCTGTTTCCAATTCTGTGTCTCCCTCTCTCTCTGCCCCTCCCCCGTTCGTGCTCTGTCTCTCTGTGTCCCAAAAATAAATAAACGTTGAAAAAAAAAATTTAAGACTCACTTGAGAATCAAATAAAAATATAGGTAAAAATACAGACTTTGCAGCCATATACAAATACTGGTTGTCATGAAAATGAGAGCCTTTTGGTTGTTCAATAACTAAAAGCTAAAGCCTAAGATGGACACCATGCTGTACACCAAATTCTGTTTTATACCAAGTCATGTTTGAGAGCCCAAGTACTTCCATTTTAAAATTCCATCATCTACTGTTTGCATATTTAAATGAAAATTCATTTGGATGGCAGCATGCTTGCAGCGAGACAGCAGTAGCTAAATAAACAAATAATCAGCAATGGTCTAGGCCTTGATACAGATGAAAATGCAGAGCACCTGCAGTGCGACCAGCCTGTGAGTGATCAGAGCTGATGGTCCTCATGCTCCAGCATGTCACCCTCTGGGCCGGGCCACTCTCCCTCCTGTGGAAGAAAGAACACTGCACAATTAAGCACCTAATGTGTATGTAGGGAGTGGGGAGGAGTTGGCTGTGTTTGGTTGTTTAACTTATCCTTTCTCTGTCCTGCTTTTCTTCTGCTGTCAGCCAGGGAGAACCCTCGGGACTGCCCTACATTTGGAGGGCACAAAATGGAGGGCATGCCCTAGACGTTCAGAATTTGAGTCCCCATATCAAATCTTATCCAACAAAAGCAGGTGCTTTCACAAAGGTAGCTAAAGACTCTTAAATTTTTCTGTGAAAAGAGCTGATGGGCAAATACGTCGGGATGTATTTGCTCCTGTCTTTCCTTGGGGCATCTTGTGCCATGCAGGAGGCCAAGCCCTTCCATTTGTGCTTGTGGATGGCAGGACTCAGATTCCGTTTTCCCAGCTTAGTGGGACAATTTTCTGGCAGGTACCATAGAAAGGTCTGATCTGGGTGTTCTACTCATCAGTACCCCGGTTGCTTTTTAAAGACCATCTCCCCTGACAAATCTTCTAGTGGCAGCATGCGCAATAGCCCTGTAGTTAGAATACCACTGTCCAGCTCTGTGGTTTCGGGCCCATTGCTTCAGTGTTCTCATCTATAAAGTAAAGCCAGTGCTAGTCACCTCACAGAGCAGTTCTGAGGATTAAACGTAGTAGCTCAAGCACAGAGCTAAGATGGTGTCCATCGCCTTGCAAACTATGAACATCACAGGCAGTCTCCCCTGGCTGCTCCACTACCCTTAGCTACTCTTCCCCAAATTGCCCCCAGGCCGTTATTGTCCACTTGGACCATTTGTGAGCTATTTGTATTATTTGCTATTTCATAAGTGCCTGCCTTTGAAGTAGGAATTAGGTCCACATATGCTTTTTTACCACTTGTAGCACTTAGCATTTTGCTGAGCATGGGGTAGACAGTTAAGGAATGATTGATATGTTAACACAAGTCTGTTTTGCTTCATGAACAATGGAATAGTGAAGCCTGACATCCACCCATGCTAATTAGGAACTACTCCACGGCCTATGCAGAGGGCAAGCCACTCTTTCTTTGGCTTATATTTCAGTTTTCTGTATGCATTCATTCATTCTCTCACTAAACATACCTCCCATGCCTACTGAATGTCAGGAATGTGGGAAGTGGTGATGAAGAGCAAGGCAGCCAAGGTTTCTAGCTTTGCTGGGCTTCAGCCATTGATCTGACTGAAGTAGTTGCTCCTTTGAAAAAGAAACTATCCATGATTCAAAGTGCAGAGAGATCTCCATAACCTGAAAAGCTTAATGGCATGTAAATAATAATGTGCACCTTATTATGCTTACCTGTCATCCACCTGGAAATAGAGTTACCAAATCAGATGCTCTCTACTACCTGTTGAGCTTATTTAATCTCTTACACAGAAAGCAACCAGGTGAAGAAACCATCTCATTTAAAAAAAATACTTATGTTCTATTTTAAGTGGTAAACATTTATATTCCTTGAAGATGAATATAGCTCTTCAAAAGCATATGGCTACATCAGAGTCCGAGATGCAGCAGTGGTTGGTCACTCTGATAATGTCCACCCCTGGTGGGCCATGGGGAGTCCCGTGTGTAGGGGGAGTGACTTTCTCATTCCATTTCTATAACTGGCAGGGGAAGGAACAGAAATGCTCAGGAGTCAGACTTAACAAAATGCATGGAGGGCAGCACAGTTTCTTCTTGGGATTCATAGAAATTAGTCCTATGGAGACTTTTCCTAGGAAAAGAGAGAGAGAAGTGCAGTTGGGTGGGGGGGGGAGGAAGGAAGGAAGGAAGGAAGGAAGGAAGGAAGGAAGGAAGGAAAGGAGTCAGGCAGGCCAGTGTCACATACATTTTTTAAATTGCTTTTGGGTTTGACACACACAAAGCCAAGTTCACAAAATGTAGCCTCAATGAAGTGTCACAAACTAAACACATCCAAATAGTCAGTGCTCAGCCAAAGGAACAGAACTGTCTGCAGTCACAACTACACTCCCCCACAAGTTTATCTCCAGCCTGAATCCAGCCCCTTAAGGATGTATACCTACTTTTCAACTCACATTATGGGATCCTACAGAACATTCCCTTTGTGGCTGCCTTCTTCTGTTCAACATTGTGTTGTAAGATTCATTTGCACTGTTGCCTATATTTTTGGTTGCTACTCTCAGTGCTGTGTAGTACTCCACTGTATGAATGTGTTAATTATTATACTAAAGTTTTATAGAAGAGGAAAAGTTTTAACACTTCAAACATGTATAGCAGATAGTAGTAAGAAAGATATCTAATTGTACCAAGGCATTTATACTTCTTCAAATAATTCTTTCAGCAAATAGTAGTGACCGCAGTACTAATAATGAGTAATACTACAAAATGGGCATGAATAATTAATTATTACAACTGCTAAGGCTTGGCTGTTTGGTAGAGTTCTATTTCATTACCCAAATGAGTAGGGAAATGTATGAAAAACATGTTAGCTGTCAAATCAATGCTATAGGACATTTGGATATTCATCCAAAAGGTGGCATTTTGCAGTGTCCAGTTGTAGGCAAAGTATTCACCAACAAGAAACACTCTTTAAAGTGCTGGTTTTGAGGGGGCACCTGGGTGGTTCAGGTGGTTAAGCATGAGTCTTGACTTCATCTCAGGTCATGATCTCACAGTTCATGGGTTGGAGCCCTGCATCAGGCTCTGCGCTGACACTGTGGAGCATGCTTGGGATTCCCTGTCTCTCCCTCTCTCTCTGCCCCTCCCCCACTGGCCCTTGAACTCTCTCTCTCTCTCAAAACCAATAAGTAAACTTAAAAAATAATAAAAATGCTGTTTTTGAAACTTCTCATGTATAGAAAGACAGCAAACATTGCAAAACAGGAGGTGATGAGCAGAGAGGGGAAAGAGTAGGCAGGAATCCAGAGACAACCTGACACTCATTTAAATGTTCAGGATTCAGGATAGAATCAGAATCAGTGGAGGGGCAAAGGTGCCTCGCCAGTCTACACTCATTCCCCACCTGTGACCTAGCAATCGCCTTCTTATGTGACCCAGCTCTCCTCACGGAAACAATTTTCATCCTCGGCACCTTAGTTTGCTGAGAAAGCACAAATAAATAGCCCCGCTCTCCTTCCCCACATGTCATCCTCCACCTGCCTCTGCCCAGGGAAACCACCTTATGAATTACAGCTGCTTGGGCCAAGGCTCTGAGGAATCTGGGCTTATCTCCTCCTCTGCACCCAGTGATAAGATAATGAGATGCAAGGCTCTGGTGTGTTTGACAAGCTGGTGGCTCCAGCAGGCGAGTGGAGAGGCTCAGGGGCTGGGATTGGAGATTAATTAATGCTAAAAGACACAGTTTGATGTGGCAATGAAATTTCGATTATAATAATCTCTAATTATCTTGTACCACGAGCGCCCTGACTCTCGCAGGTGTTTCTTCGTGGTTGGAAATTGCTATTTGTGCATGAAATAAAGCAGACTGCATGGGGGTGGGGGGGGGAGGGATGGAAGAGGATATACACAGTTCTGCTTGGAAGCAAGGGAGTGTATGGAAGTGCCCCTTTGAGGAAAGGGCGACATTTGAGGAAAGTGAACTTGGTATTGTTTTATAAGAAGTGTAACCAAGGCAAGGTGAAGGAAATGTGATGGAGGAGCCAAGAACCAGAGTCCTTGTCTCTTGGCAAAGACACCTTTTGCTAGACTTTGCCTCCTCTATGACTATTGGATAAAAAGCCCCCTTGTGGAGCACAAATTAAGTCTCATCTTTCCAGGTACTATCAGAAGTCTTTTTCATAATAAGAATTTCACCTTGGGAAAGAAATGCAAGTCCTAATGAGTTAGTGCTTGGACAAAGGAAATCTAACCTCCACAGGAGAGAACAAGAATCCTGTATTCCCAGGGCAGACAGCTTTTGCCCTAAATCCCCTGAAGCCCAAACATCCATGACAATAGCCAGTACTTGCCAAGGAAATGTGAGCTATTAGAGGCTGTGAAGCTTTAATTCTGCTTCCAGATTAGTTGGAAAGCTTGAACAACTCATCCAGCCAGGTGTGGGAATTGACAAAACTTACCTTCAGGAAGAACATGATGGCAGTACAGAAAGAGGAGGCAAAAATCTCTCACCCGCAACACACCTGAAATCAGCACATTACAAGAAAATCATCTAACTTAACTCATGGATTCCTCCCTAGGTAGCCCTGTCCACATCTAAGCTACAGCTCAGGGAGCCATAGCATCATTGGCCATACATAACAAAGTATTGTTTTAGACCTTGGCCACACAAGAGCAGTGCGGATGTGAACAAGTTACTTAACATCTCTAAATCTGTTTTCTCATTTGCAAATTGCAGGGAATGATAGTTGTTAACATTTCACAAAGAGTATTTTAATGTAATAATGTGTTTGGCACAGGGTTTGGCATGCAATAAATGCTCAATAAACACGGCTATTACCAAGAATATTTTAAACATTCATGGGCCTTTGGCCCAAGTACATAGATATTTGAAAAGCTTTTAGGTAGAATCACGAGTGTGTGTGTGTGTGTGTGTGTGTGTGTATTAGAACTAACTGCTTATCAGTTTTATTTGGGGCATGTCTGGTGGCCAAGAGTCAGACACCCAAATGATACTGACGTCTATCATCCTCATGCTCAATACCAATTATCCTGCTCTCTAAGGAAATTATTGCCTCTGTCTGAATCTCATTATGTGTCAGAAGCATTGCTGGTCCATCCAGACCAAGTGCTACCTGAGTTGAAGACTGGAGAAGGGCACCTTTCTCACTGGAGACATAAAAACAAAAGGGCAGACTGAAGTATTGTCAAAGTTTATAAAAATAAAAAGGGGACACTGAGGAATGCCCTTAGCAGAGAGGCACATGTCCAGTAGGAATGATGAACCAGGTACCTAAGAACTAGGGATATGAGACAAAGGTGAACAGAGTAAAGAGGATGGACATAGGTCCTGCAAAGAGGCAATCGGTGGACTCATTTGGTGGGCATCTTGTGAATGGTGTGTGGGTGTCAGGGACCAGGTCAAAGGGCTATAAGCAGAGCTATAGGCAGCTATAGGCAGAGCACCCAGCCTGTTGCTAAACTCTCTGCTAGGCTCGTGGGTCGGAAGTACAGAGATGATGAGCAGTGCCCTTGTAAAGCTTGTTACTGAGAGTTTGGGGAATTTTTCCCTTATCCTTTTAAATGAAGATGACAGAGGTCTTCCCAGGGACTTAATAACAGATTCAATGAAGAGTAAAGCCGTGTGGCTGCAAATACATTTAAGATTTTTTTTCTTTTTATCTTTAAACCAGCACAGAATGCCTAAGTCATTTCATATAAAGCTCTCCCAGTCTGATCATTGCTAGTCATGCTGGAATGGAGCCCAGTTTCAACCTAAGCCTGTGGAAGTTCTATCATTTCCTGCCCTCCACCCTCCAGGTTGGCATGGCTGTCCAGCCTTGGAAATGGTTTAATATAATGGACAAGTTATGCATCCTAACCTGAGGGACACCTGCTCTCTGAGCAGAGTTCTGAAAACAAGCAGCTCTATGATGAGGAAGTATGCCGACGCGGATATCCATACATTGAATAATTGGCTGGCTGGGGAGAATAGGACACTCTGTTGCCTCTTGCTCACACTTATCTGCTTAAAATTGCTTCTACTGATGGAAGCCCCAGGAAGAAAGCAGCTCACTTACAAGAAACACCCTGGAGGATGCACGGATACATGCACACAATTTTGAAATGGGAGTATTTACATTTGGTTGGTTTGGCTGAACAGAGGATAGAACCTCATTTGTATTCCATTAGACTCACAATCTGTGCAAGAATAAAGGATCCACATTTGTATTTTGCTAAAGGAGGTTTATCAGTTAGGGCTAGGTTTAGGTGCAAGTAATAGAAACCTGAAAAACTATGGCTTAAATAATATTTTGCATATGTAAAATTCTAAAGATAGGCAGCCCAGTCTTGGTGCCTCTGTCGTCACACATGGCCAGTACTCCTCCGCAGCATTCTTAGTGTGATGCATGGCCTCATGTTCATCAGAAGTCCAGCCAACACATCATATACCTTCTAAGCAGAACAAAGGGAAGAAGGAAGGTCAAAGAGCATAAAACAACTACGTTTTAGGACAATTTCTGGAAGCTCCCACCCAACCTCTTGCTGGCTAGAACTTAATCACATGGTTACATCTAACTGCAAAGAAGGTTGGACCACACACTCCACTAAAACTTAGAGATTTTATAACAGTAATAATGGATATTGGGATAGAAAGTTAGCACTCTCTACTTTGGATCAGGAGAAATCTTTTATATTTATTGCCCAAAGACCTGATTTTCCCAAAAGGAGATGCTTCTCAAATATTTTTTTCTCTCTTCCAAGCCCCAACTTAATCTCTTGTGATTAATCTTAGCTACAAAGATTAAGTCCTTTTAAATTGAATCTAGGAGAAAATCTTGGAAGTTTTCAGGTCTTCTTGATCCTTCTAAGTTCTTGGTGTTACCTTTTGCCATACTTTGCCTGAGTTGGATACAAATCTGTGTAGTGAGAGTTTACCAGTCCTGATGATAAGTTTCACAAATAGCACTCTCATTCCTTAGTATTAATCTTCCCTTCATAGACCATACAGCCTACTAATGGAAACGAGATCTATAGCCAGAGAACAAGTCAAGACTTGAGAACTCTTAATGTATGACCCAATCAAGATCCAACAGACAACTTTAGAAGCCTAGGTATTCTCTTTGTTATGTCCCCCCTGGGTCATATCATGATAATCACCTTCTGCACTGGGATCTCTTGGAGGTTAATTAGTTATCTGTATTGCAGGTTGAGTCTTTTATTGAATATTTTTTCTCCTTATCTCTGGCACATTATAAGAAATTTTAACTAGGGTTTGTTAGGGATTTAGAATTTTTCCTCTCAAAATCTAATACTTAATGCTATCTTTGTGATATTATCCTTCAGAGTAAGGGAATCAGTTTGGGTGAAAAGAAATTAAAAGTAAAGCCATGCTTATAGAAACCAAAAGATTTCTCCAGTTTTTATGGTCTTAATCTTGTCCCCACTAGGAAAACTGCTTTTCAATATTCTATAGGAAACCCTGTTCTACAGGTCAGAGTGAAATCAATAATTAAGTACAGCATAGAGGTAAGTAACCCAGGGATGCATTTAGAAATATATGGATTTTAGTAGGGCTTTGTCCCCTGCTAAAATTTTACTTAGCCTTTCTGATTTTTAGATCTGTCACCAGTTAAGTGACCATAATAACACATAGTGTGGGGCATGGTGAAAAGTTTATGTATCAGACAGTGTATAAAGCATGCTTAGCTTTCTAAGTGTTCAATAAAAGTGTATGTGTAATAAGTGAACATAGTGCCTAAAGTCCCACACAGAGGAAACCATCCAAACCACAGAAAGTACTCAAACTGATAAAATTTTCAATCAGTCTAACTTCTCAATTTCAGTCTATTTCCTGTCTATGTGATTGCTAGATATTTTCAAAGCCAAGATGGATTTTTAAATCACAATGCATATTGTTTTCTAGAAGTTCCCTCTATCTTTTTTTTTTTTTTTTTTTCAATTTTTTTTTTTTTTTTTTTTTTTTTCGTGTAAAAGAGATTAAAACCATTAAGAGATTGGAGTACTTTTTTTAAACTACATGTTTTCACTATAGACAGTAGCAGTTGACTCACAACTAGAAAGGATGTGGAAATAAGCACTGTAATGCTATCACTTTCCCCTTAATTAAGTCATTATTTCCCATTGTCATTCACTTTTGTTACTGCAATTTTCATCATTGTTTGGTCCTAATTATAAATTTAAATGCATTAAAGTTGCACAGCCAAGGAGCCTTTTACCTTTCCTCCATTTGATTGGTTCATGAATTTTACATGTTTGAGAAAGTCTGCTTTGTGCCTTTTAAAGCAAGTCAACTGCCACAATTTTTGTGGCCACATTTTACTTCCCTCAAATTTGGTAGACACTGTCATCACATCATCCAGCATTGAATGTTACCTTGAAGAATAAGCTTGTACTTACTTTTTAATTTTGTTCTAGTGGCTCTTTTTCCCCTAGATGCCAGAGAATTCATACTTTATCCTCAGTGTTCTATCATGGGCAAGAATATATTTCAGCACCAATCATTTTGAAACAATTTTCAAGGAACATGCACTGCCCTTTGATCCACAGACTCAGTTATTCCTTAATTTCAAGGCCATTCTCCCAACCTTTGTACTTGAATATTATTTTAAGTGTATTCATTAGGCTTCTGGTCCAGGGAAGCCACTTTTTCTTCTGTTTGATTCCCTCCATAGTCTATCTCCTCTTTAATTTCTTTGGTTACTTTGACTTCTTTCCCAGCATTTGCTGAGAGTACCTCAAGTCTTTCCTTTATGCCACTAACTGAACTGGCCATCGCATCCCCTCTTTTATTACTGACTGATTAGTCCTAGAACGATTCTCAATTTGGGCCTTAGACCCATAGTCCTCTTTCTTATCTCAGTCTATCATTTTTCAATCTTTTTTTTTAATTCTTATTTTATTTTGCACTCGTGTTCTTATCAAGTCATTGTATGAAACAAAGCACTCTTAGAGGATATTCTTAGGCACTTAAGCCAGAATTTCTTCCAAAAAGAGTTTTTCATTGACACCTGCAAGCAAGATTCCTTCTTTAGTTCCAATTTGTTCTTTTTCCTTTTTTCTGTGATATATTGCAGCGTTGCCTTGGTGCTTTCTTTCATCTTGATTATTCTCGGGCATCTTTGTTCAGACCACCTATTTGTTCTGATAATTCTCTTCTCACTGCATCCCAAACCTGTTCCAGGAGCCAGAGGTTTGGTATTCTGTTCCACTTTTACCATAGCTTAAGAGCCCAAAAAGGGGGACAGGTCAAATGAGTCTGTTTGAAGTATTTCTTAATAATTGGGCTCTGATTTATCTGCTCATATTTTGTTAGATGTACACTTCCAAGGGGACTATCCTGAACTTCAGAGTATTTCACTTTGCAACTCTGAAGACTTCACTTCAGTCAGCAGGAAGCCAATCCTCTTTGAGAGGTTATTCTGTTTCTTCTTCACCCATTTTACCAATGTCTTCTGTCCCATGGACTTCAAACAGAACTTAATATGGGATGCATTGTATTGAAAGTGAGGCCCAACATAAGTGATTCTTGTGACTTGATTCAGTCCCTGAAACTCAAACTTTTTTTATACATCTGTTCATATTGTCCTATCTTCCAAACTTAAAAAAAAAAAGAGAGAGACAGAGAGTTCAAGTTTGTCGCAAATGTTTCACACACACAACAAAAACACACAAACAGCCACGCCATTTAGAAGAGGAAACAGCTGGACATAAAATCTGTTTTGGTCTTCTCTAATGAATTAGAACTTCTACCATGGAGAACAATTTCAAAATCTTGAAAGGAGGGGTTCTGTTCTTTATGCTATGTTATTATGTTCAGCCAACAATGTACATTAGGGGTAGAAAGAGAAAATGAGAGAGCTCAAAGTCATGTATATCCAAAGCTGCCCACCTCTGTCTCCTCAAGGCATCTCCCCCCTTGTGAGCTGTTTTGAGTTGCAGAACTCTTTTCAAATGAGCTTGGAGCACACTGGGTAAAAAGGAATGGTTGGTAAATTCTATTTCACTTCACCAGTGAGCTGAAAAAGCACTGGATAATATGTTATGAGTTGTAGATCTGTTTGATTGCATTGTTGCAAAGTGGGAATTGTTTTGCAACATAGATTCTTAATCACTGAGGCATCTATGATTGAATGCGTCGAAAATTGGCTGAAATTGAAAGTTAACTATACTGCAGACGGCTTATTCTGGTGTATAATTGAAAATAAATTCTAATAACTCTTCTCGAAAGAGCTGCTCAGAGGAAATTTCAAGCCCCCAGAATAAAAGTGCTTTCTCAAAGAGACTCCTCCTCTGCATAACGGAGTAATGTAAACAAAGCCTAACCTAGTTTTTCTGTGATTTGAACGCACTGACCAAAAAAAAAAAAAATGATACTAAACACCTGTAAATTTATTTTGTAATGTGCTCCCCAAGCCTTTGTGCTGGAGAGGTCTTGTCACTTCTCTTTGAAGTCACTTTAGGATCATTTTACACAAAGACAGAAAAAAAAAGTCATGAACTTTTGTAATCAAACAGCGTTGAGTTTGAATCATTGCTCTGGCCCTCACTAACTTAGTGACATTGGCAATTCATTTTTTTTCCCCAAGATTCAGTTTCAATCCCTGTAAAACAAGCTTGTAATATAATCTAATTTTCCTTGTTTTGTATAGCTGTTGTAAACATAAGAAATAATATATCTGCATGAACAGTACCTTGTATGTAGTTGTCACTCAACACACTAGAATTATATATGGATATGTTTGTGTGTGTATGTACGTATATATGTGTGTGTGTGGTGTGTGTGTGTGTGTGTGTGTATGAAGTCTAGGTAGTCATTCATATTTCATATTTGCTGAAATATTTGCCCAATTCAGCACAACCACAGGCAGGGACCAAGTGGAGAATGAAGAGAAACACCTATCCCTACCTAGGAAGATAAGTTATTGCTCTGGTCTTGGATCCAAAAGTACTAGAGCTGTAATCCTGCCTTGGATATTAACCTCTTTAAATCTCAATTTTCCATCTGTAAAAGTGAATAACTTTATATTTTATTAGGTTGTGGTAAATAAAATAATGTACAGTGTCTGTCATACATGAGGTTTTTTTTTATTTATTTAAATTCAAGTTAGTTAACATACAGTGAAGTCTTGGCTTCAGGAGTAGAACCCAGTGATTCATCTCTTATATATGACACCCAGTGCTCATCCCCAAAAGTGCTCTTCTCAATGCCCATCACCCATTTAATCCATCCCCACTCACCTCCCTGCCAGCAACCCTCAGTTTGTTATCTGAATTTAAGAGTCTCTTATGGTTTGCTTCACTCTCTTTTATCTTATTTTTTCCTTCCTTTCCCCTATGTTCATTGTTGAGTTTCTCAAATTCCACATATAAGTGAAGTCATATGATATCTGTCTTTCTCTGACTAATTTTGCTTAGCATAATACCCTCTAGTTCCGTGCATGTAGTTGCAAATGGCAAGATTCATTCTTTTTGATTGCTGAGTAATGCTCCACATACATATGTATACACACACACACACACAACCACACACAAACATCTTCTTTTTCCAGTCATCCTTAATAGACATTTGGGCCTTTCCATACTTGGCTATTGTTGATAGTGCTGCTAAAACATTGGGGTGCAATTGCCCCTTCAAAACTGCATACCTGTAACCTTGGATAATACCTAGTAGTGCAATTGCTGGGCATAGGGTAGTTCTATTTTGAATTTTTGAGGAAACTCCATACTGTTTTCCAGAGTGGCTGCACCAGTTTGCATTCCCATCAACAGTGCAAATGGGTTTCCCTTTCTCTGCATCCTTGCCAACATCTGCTGTTGTCCAAGGGTTTTAATTTTAGCCATTCTGACAGCTATGAGGTGGTGTCTCATTGTGGTTTTGATTTGTAGAAGTTCTTAAATGTGTGCTTGTTGCAGCAACTTCAGTGGCTGCTCCAGAGCCCAATGGAGAAAGAATGAGTTTCAGAATAGGACAGCCAGGTTCCCCCAACTTCCTCCTTAAGGGCTACGTAACCTTGAGCACATCTTCTGTGAGGTCACATTCTGGTATATCAAATGGAGATGCTAACACCTTGCAGTGTAATAAAAAGCTTTACTGAGATCACATGCTGGTAGGCACTAACCCATGCTAGTTTTCTTCTGAACCCCTCTCAAATTGTGGCCTAGTTTTAGGCAGAGTTAGACTTTGATACTTGTTGTTCTATAGAATCAGGAATGGACAGATAAGTTATCTTTCAGGTCAGTGAGAACCCAGATTTCATTAAAGCTGGCAACTTTCATCTCCAAAGAAATAGCCCCCTACCCACCTCTCAGCCTCAGAGTGGAACATCTGCTTCTCTTTGCCCAAGGTAAGGGATGCCAGTATGCTGTCAAGCCATTCCCTCTGTCTCCTGGCTAGTTCCAACAGTGCTGTTCTTATTCCTTCTAAAACGAAGTCCAGGGGTGCCTACCTTGCTCAGTTAGTAGAGCCAGTGACTCTTGATCTCTGGATTGTAAGTTTGAGCCAAACATTACGTGTTGAGATTAATTAAAAGTAAACAAACAAAAACAAAAAACAAACAAAAAAACTAAAAACAAACAATCAACAGCAACAACAACAAAGTCCAGTAGGTCTGCACTGAATGGCCAGATATCCACTTGTGGCTAGCTATGGATGCTACTCCCAAAGCTGTGTTTGTTTATTGTACATGGAAGGCTTCAGCCACTTGCCATGGGGAATGATTACATTACATTTAAAAAAAGTCAAATAACAGGAGGAAAGACACCTAGCTGCTAGGGAAGTAACCTTTAAGGTCTCAAAGGAGTGTATGCGTGTTACATATGCTTCCAGGCCTTAAATAGCTACATCGCATCTCCTTCCCTGCCTTCCACCTGGGGGCATCAGCCACCACTCTACTTTCATGTCTTTTCCAGTTGGCCTATTGTCCAGGCCACTCTTTCAGGGACCCTGCTCTTGGGAGGCCAGCAGCTTTATCTATCACGTCCCTCCTGCTAGAGAATGAAGCCTGGCCTGCAAATAGAAACTGGCTGCTTCTGACTTTAATGAAGGGTGAGTCTTACCTGCCCTTAATCTGTCTCTGCTCACCTCTGCCAGCCTAACTTCTTTCCGGTTTTCTGCTCAAGCCAAAGAACACTTCCTCAGGTAGATACTTTGCATGAAAATTTACTCCCAAACTATCTCTCGTGGTACACAAAGAATGCATCTTGCAAAGATGTTATAAGGATGAACCAAAGCAAGAGGTCCTTGGAAAAAATATGCTCTCAAAAATGGTAGATTTTCTATTTGCTTCCTAGACTTTGATTCTAGTCCTCCTGTAGTTCAGCTTCTCTGTGGACTGATAACCAACAATAATTTTCCCCATCGATAGTTCCATCTCCTAAATAGCTACAGCTTACTGGGTGCCATTGGCTGCTCTGGACACAGAATTGTCTCCTTAGTGTGACCCCAGTTATCTAAGGAGTTCCTTATATTTGACAAGTACTTGTTCTCATACAGTGTAAACTTTTCTGGGAGGAAGGGTACAGATGTATCGGTTCATGGAAATTATCAATTACAGAGAAGTTGTGCTCCTATTAATAACCTTAGGAGTGTTATCATCATAGGGAGAATCATATGGGAGAGTCTACTGAATTTAAAACACTTAGGAAAACTTTATTCAAAAGTGGGCTTAGAAAGACATGATAATGATATGTTAATGATAAGCAAATCATATAAAGACAGCATTCCTCTAGAATTTCTCTGGCTTCAAGTCCTACCTATTATGATAGCCACCTATATCCCCTTTTGAAACACTTGATGTCATACTATGTGTATAGGAAAGCTAGATCCTAGTTCCAGGTGCTACTATAGAACTGGGGGATCTTGAACATTCTATTTGGTAGTGGTTTTATTATCTC
Organism: Lynx canadensis; assembly: GCF_007474595.2. Taxonomy (NCBI): domain Eukaryota; kingdom Metazoa; phylum Chordata; class Mammalia; order Carnivora; family Felidae; genus Lynx; species Lynx canadensis. The sequence goes on from NC_044312.2 coordinate 28,248,013, forward strand.
TAGAATGGAGACAGTATAATCCTCCCTGCATGCCATTTGAAACATTTTTTAAGTACAAATTTAGAAAATGGTAATACTAACAACAGTAATAGCTTAGATTCATGGAGCACTTACAGGCACTTTTCTGAAAACTTTTACATGAATTAACCCAATCTTTGCAGGAACCTTAAAAGGCTGGTTACTATTGTAATGCTCATTTGAAAAATGAGTTACTGAGGCATAGAGAGGTTGAGTAACCTCAAGCTGACCTCAGGCTGAGGTCACACAACTGGTGAGTGGCAAAGCTGGGGTTTAACACCAGGCTATCTGAGTCCACACTGGCACTGCTGTCTCATATCCCTCCCTAGCCAATTTGAGAAGGCAGTAGTCACAGCAGTACATGTAGAAGTATTCTAGAATGTGAAGACACTTGTTAACGCAGAGATAATTGCAGTCACACCATTTGGAATGCAAAGTGATTCTTTCTTTCTTCCTTCTTTCTTCCCTGGTTTGGGGCATTTCCTAAGAATTTGCTGACTGTACCTTCTTCTCTTTGCTTATAACATTTATTTTCCAAAGAAAATCACTATTTATCAAATAGGAGTTGATAGTCAAAGTGGAAAGGCTGCTTTCAATAAAGAAGTCTTAGAAGCCTAAAAAAGGAACATGTGCTACTTTTCACCTCAACCATAGACATCCTACCTAGTAGGTGAGATACTTAGGCCTAGTCACAAGACCTAATGACTTTACTGTTAAGCCAAGAGGTGGAGGAGTCTCTTGCCAAAACATAAACTATGCACCTGCCCTGCCAGGCAAAGACCTCTTCTGACATCCTCTCTAGAGAGGTCTACAGTTCCTCAAAAGTGGGGTGACCAAATTCCCCTTATGGTTCTAGTGAGCCAGGCAAAGATGGGAGCATCCATCCCGGGAGAAAGTGCAAGTAGAGATGCTCCAATTCTGAGAATGTCTTTTTGTTTCCTTCTTCTGTGATTTTGTGTTGGTTTCATAACCTCCTTGCAGTTAGGCAGAATATAGTCTTCAAAGGACTTCCTTACTCCTGAAAAGATTATGAAACCACATTAAAATGCAGCACTTCATCATACTAAAATGATAAACATACTCACTTATTGTGACAAGAGACAAAGATTAAAAACAAAAATGGGTTCAAGAAAGTTTGAGATCCATACATCTCGAAACAGATTATCGACAGAGAATGTACAGAATTTGGCTCATCCTCATCCTTCGAAGGTAAAGCTCAGGGAGGATGATTATCTTTCCCAACAGAGGATCCTGTGGAGGCTCTCATAAGCCATATTTTGGTGTGGCCTGAACCATGGGGTTGACCCAATTTGCCATTTCCTGTCTTGTTAATGAGGCTAACTCTACCCCACTGCTTTGAAAAAAAAGTTTGAAATGTGAATCTAGAGGCCAGACTGCAGGACCTCATACTCCACAGGTGACTTCAATTAAGTGCAGTGACTCCTAAACCTGGAGCTTCAGCTTTAGCTTAATATGGAAATTAGTAGCAAAGGGTTCTAATGTCTATAGACGCCCTTGCCCCCTTCTCCAAAATTACTGAATCGAGATCTCCAGGAGAGATCTAGAGATCGGAATTGTTTAAAATCTTCACAGGTGATGTTGATGCCCAGCTGAGGCTGAGAATGACTGACACATGGTTTCTTCTCATTGGTGACCAAAGACTTATAGTGTCTACCATTTTTTTTTCCTGCCAGATTACAGTGCTTAATGAGTTACTTGCTTTTTCCAGACACTAAAATTAGCACTGAATGTCTGCTATCAGTACACATACAAAAGGAATCATGAGGATGAGGTTGCTCAAGAGATCAGAAATTGGTCTACACAAGAAAACATGCACTCTTAGGAGGTGTCCCTCTATGTTTGTTCACCACTTTAGGACAATTAATGGATGTCTACACTGTAACTACTTGCTAATTTCTCTGGTCAGACTTACATTCTGTACCCAGATCAACATTATGGTAACGGTGAAAATGATGGTGATTTCCTAAGTCGCTAGACTGAGTAGTGAAGTGATAGCCTGTCTGTGAAGTGTGAAGGGGCCTGAGGAGTTTCATTTGATTGTCCACCACTGTGACCTTGGATAAGTCACTAGCCTTACTGAGCCTTAGGTTTTCGTTTGTTTGCTTGTTTGTTTGTTTGTTTTTTCTTATAAAAAGAAAGGAGTTAGAGGAGACTGGTGGTTTTCTAAAGGTATTTCACAATAGAACCCTTTTTAAATAAAGCAGATTAAAGGGGAATGTCTTTGCTGCAGGTGGGGGTTAGGTGGTAGAATCACAGCACCATGACTATGAGGTCTCTCTGAGACCACCCCCAAACCCTCTGCTCTGGTGAACTCAAAAGGAGGAAGGAGATCTGAATCTCATTAACTGAGGCTAATCTGGGGTACTTGAGCTGTCAGCCTGTATACCTTCTCCAATGAGAAATATTGGAAATATTGTCAGCCTGTATACCTTCTCCAATGAGAAATATCTTATTTCTTTTTTGAGAAATAAGAGCAGAGATGGTGGCCATGAGTGGTACTCCAGATTGTAAATGATCCCTGGGTTTTCTTAAAGCTCCCATTTTCTGGATTTTAAGATTTTTCTACTTAAAATGGTTCTTAAATGAAGTAGAGAGCAAAAAGAGATACCCATCAAATTTCTGATGATTTTTATGCCAGGGCCATTGCCTGCCACAAAGTACAGCCACGGTGGAACAATGATCAAGCTGCATGGACAGTGAGTATACCAAATGGAGACTGGAAAATGGGAAGGATTGGGAAGAGAGCTCCAGGCTGAAGCTCCATCAGGAGTCTTCAACATATTGGAAGTAAAAGAAGTTTGGAGTTGAGTAGGGTACTCCATTCTACAAACTGGAGACAGATCCAGATAGTTGCTTGTCAAAAGAATAACAATTTGGGGAAGTGCAAGAACTGACTTTGAAACAGATGAACAATATAAACTCCAATAAACTCAGGTATCACTCTGGAATTAATGGAGGGCAAATTGGATCTGCTGTTAACTTAAATACCCATCTGCTCACATCCTGGAGCCCATAAATTTGTGGGGCTAATTAGGTTGTTGCCATCCTAACAGCAGCAGGGGGCTAACCACATTCCTGGAGTTTTGTTACACACAAGTCCAATTCCCTGCCTCCTCAGACACCTGAGCTGGAGGAGTAGGGAGAGGAATGGAGATGGCCCATCCTGGAGTGATCCAAAGACTTTGGATAACATAGTGATGGGCATCCACTTTCTCATCTTGACCTTCCTGAAAGATGGTATTGAGAAATCTCCAAGCCTATTTACATTTTCTCTACTATTTTTTTCCATCACATTTACAACACCATTGCTTTTTCTCATCTATCCAATTATCATCGTGTTCCCTCCCTCGGTCCCCCTCTGCTGCCTGACTTGACTTCTCTAAAAGCAATTCTGTCTGTACCAGGAACGTGAAGCCTTAATATAGGCTCTTCAGCATAATCACTTCTTAATTAAGTCAGGCTATGGCTCGGTTTCCCAGAATCGTTTCCAGAGGGCTTAATTTTACTTCTGCTCAAAATTAATATTTTACATTTTACCCTTAAAAAAAAAAAAAAAAAAAAAAAAAAACTGAAAAGGAATTTGAGAAGAGGAGAATGAGAAAAGGGACCAGGGAAAAGAGAGATCATATTTCAGCTCCCATTACAGAACTATTGAAGCCTCTGTTGTTATTTTCAGCAAGTAATACTCAATCTGTGACATTCACTTTAGCAAAACAAAGCATGGATCAAGGTAATTAAATGGCACAGCTCAGAGTGAATTAAAGGATGATTCTATCAACAGGAGACACCTGCTGATCTGACACTTTCCATGTGCCTGCTTTGTCCTGGCTGTGCCTGCCCTGGCCCAGGGCTATGGGAAGCCTGCTGTTTCAGCACACAGTGTACTGGGTGCACCTGTAAGCAGGCACAGTCAGAGCTCCAAGTGCTTGTCATGAAGGCAGAAAACCCAAGAGACAAATGATATTAGTGACATTATATCTTCTTCCACAAGACTGACCAACTACTGTTCTGTGCCCTGGCCTGGAAACTCCCTGGGGGCTCTCACTAATGACTATGGGGCACAGAAACTTGCAGACACATTCACCTTGAGTCTGTAGGAAGCACATTCTCCTGTAAGAAAGTGCAGGACTTCTGACCCGACCCAACAACCCTGCCTGTTATGCGTTCAGCCATTCACCGACTGTGCCCTAGACTGTGTCCAGCTGCTGGAGCTCCAACAACAGCAAAACACAGACATGGGTGCTGCCTTCATTAAATCTGCACATCTGTGGCTCACAGAATATGGATCAGGCCAAGAGTTTACTTGTACAAACTTGCTCTGAGCATGTATGGGAGAGCTATGTAAAGGAGATCTGGGAATCCTCAAACAGAGACCAGAGGTATATCCTGGAGGTATATGTTGCCTAAAAATGGGCCTGGCTTTTTACAGTATGGTCATAATCACATATGCACAGAGATTCTGTACTTTTTTTATTATCCTGAACTTCTTGTCGTTATAAGACCGCCTCTGCAGAATCTCACAGGAGGTTACACAGTGCTTGGACATGGGGAGGAGGAGTCTAGTAAGAGGCTGAGGGGCTGGAAATTTTGGTGCTAGGACTCTGGCTTAATATGTAAGAGGCTAGGTGCGAGCTCCCTGAGAGATTTCTTACTGTTATCCTTGGCCATCCCTCCCTCCTCTCTTGCTTCCCAGCCAAGAGTGGTGCTCTCTGAGGTTAGGGTTGGGGGGGGGGGCGGTGCAGACGATGGAAGTCACCTGGAGGGACCAGATATACTGAGTTCTTACCCTTTTACCTAACCACATGGAATATGTGAATCAATGTGAACATATGGGATAAATAGCTGGACGTGAAATCTATGTGATCACCTAAAATCCTGGTTCCAATAGAACATGATAGGATGTTGGGAAATTTCATTCCAGAGCCTGTGACTGATGCTGTGCCATAGTATTTCCTCTTCCCTCGTTGCATGACTGGTTATAACCCTTCATCCTGCTCTACAAAGTACCAGTGGAAGGGGGTCTCTGCTACTCAGCCTGTGCCTGCTGAGGGGGCTGCCCAAATTCATTACTTGCTACAAAAAGTTTACTGTACAAATACTACATAAGATAATTGTGCAGTATACTAGCAGGGATTGAGAATTCCTTTCATACATGGATTTTCATCAGAAGAAAAGTTTATTTCTTTGAGGAATGGATTTATTACAAGGGGCTTAGTTTATAGGATTTCTCAATTTCTTTTTGTAAATATTTTATCAGCATGATAGATTTGTCTTAACAAGATTGAAAGGTACATTTTCCTTTAGCCATTTGGTGTGAGAAGAGAAATGATTTTTTTCTTCCCTGAAAAAGAATTTAGGATGGCAATAAAATCATGTATGTTCAGGTACTTTATAATGGGAATGGAGACATCCTCATTTATCCCATCTTGTGCATTGTTAGCAAATGCTCCTTCTGCAATAGGCAGGCTTGACATATTGCCAAACATGGGCTCCACCAAGCCTCACTGGACTGACGTCTGGGGGTCTTTATATTCTTGTCCATACAGAAAGATCTATGGAGGGAACACTTCCTTTATGAACTTCATTTGTAGTTAGTACACTTCACAATACACATGAGGTAGATATTATCATTAGCCATTTAATAGTTATAAGAATTGAGGTACAGAGAAGTTAGGTGACCACCCATGGTGATATGAGATGGTGAGATCTAGTTTCAGTGACAAGACCAGGTGCTTGAGAACCCTATCATGCCTCCATAAGTCCTCCCTCTGGAGAGGCACCTCCTTTCTCCTGTCAGAAGTGTTTACTATTCTCAGCCTGTCTACAAAGCACAAAGTCCTGCTGAAGCATAGCCCAGTGGCTGGAGAGAGGGGAAAGGCAAGAAGCATTCTGACAAATGTGCAAAAGGGTATTTCATTTCAACCTCAGGTTTCACATTCAGGCCTACGTGCCAAACGGGAAAGGAATTCTGAGTATTATACCAAACTCTGCAAAGTCTTCTCTACCTTCAAGCCAGGTCTTACTCTTTTTACAATCACCCAATTTTAAAACACATCTCCACCATAGAGCCCTCTTCCAATGATTTAATTTGACATTCTAGTTCTTATGCATTCAGGTCTACATAGCTAGTTTTGTAGGTGCTCTTGGAGATACATATATATTTATATTCATATATATCTTCTCTCTTCATTGTATCAGAGCTTGGGAAGGGTCAAATATTGTATTTCATACCATTCTACCAATAGGATCTTGGACAGGTCTGTACATACTGGGTTACATGGAGCACACAGAATGGATAAAGGTTAATGTTGGGGACTGGATCATGACCCCAATACCATTCTACACCATCAGAAATGTCCATGATGCTTGACCTTTGAAAACAAAAATAGAAAGCTTAGATTCTATTAAGAGTATGAAACCCCAAGACCAATCTTAACTCTAGATACATACATATAGAGGCACACCTGTAAGAGGCTAAAAAAGTGAACTTTCATATTTAGCACAGAGAAGTGGACAAGAAGGGAAACATATTTTGTGAATAGGCTTTAAGGGAAAACACACAATTGATCATCTAAGACAAGGGTCAGCAAGCTATGACCCTCAGGTCAAATCTGGCCAAGTTACCTGATATTCACAATGAAGTTTGACAGAAACCACACTCACTCTTTTTCATATGATGTAGGGCTTCTATCATACTTCAACAGCATGGTCAAGTAGTAAGGCACAGACAGCATGACCCAAAAGCCTAAATATGTGCTACATAGCCCGTTTCTCTGCTTCTATTTTTGATGCATGCACTTTTCTTCTAAACTTCACATGGAAAAATCTCTGAAAGTCCAGCTCCCTTCCCCCATATACCTTAACCCACTTTCTTTCCCTTCCACACATACCAATTTGAAAAGATGTCCAAGACTTCCATTTTTGCAAGCCAGCCATTTCTTCAGATTAGTCAGTGCCATGGTCTACTTAGATGCAGATTTTACATGAAGTTCCAGATTTTGTTAATTGTACTTTACGGTTTTAGAGTACATTTCAGCATAAAAGGTATGAAAATTACTTGTGCATTGTCTCTCACTTAGCTTCTTTTTGCTGGATCCTGCAATTTGGCTAGGAATTTCTGGCATAGGTGTGATACTCATCAGACAGTTCTTGATAACTCCAACCAGAAATGTAGAGTGGGAAATTGAAAAGAAATGAACTCTAGAGGGGGTTTCAATCTCAGCTTTTTCAACTTTTGGAGTTTTGTTTCAATTTTAACCTACTATACCCAGTATGACATATTTCTTGGTTTTTTGGTATTGATTTTTATATTATAGAAGAAATACAAGGATGTGTTCACTATTCCTGGGTCATGTTCACACCATAATGTGTTCACTAAGGAATGTGTAAAGCCCTCAGTCCAGAATTATATGGAGACAGAAAATATGAAAGGGGGCATGGAGCCAGTGTGCTGCCTTGCAAGCTCCCAGACCTGAAGTTGTACAGAAAGAGGTTTGCTTTCACACCCACGCAGTACCAGCTGAAAATTCTGGGTTAACTCATATGAAGTCTCACACATTTATCAGTGGGATTATATCCCCCACCAACCTTCCTTAACTAAAGGTCAAGTGAATCACGGAGAAGGGTCCAGAAATAGCAAAGCAAGTCCTTGAGACTCAGAGGCATTTGATCCAGGGAAAATACCAGCCCTGAGCAAAGAAAGAAATTCACAACTTTCTTCAAACTTGAGAGTATCGCCATTAAGAATCTTCTTATGTGCATAAATAGACCTCAATAAATTATAAAATTGTGCTAGGGGTGAACAGTGCATCTCTCACTTTGGGGAATGGCATCACAGAGGGCAACCACCACACCTTGGGCTAATGCAGAATGTTATAGTAAACAGGCCTTTAAAGGAACCCCTTAACTTCCAAGACAAGGAAGGGCAAAGTATGAGAAACAACCTGAGGAGTAAGCAATCTGACATACAATGAGTTCCTAGTCTGTTAGGTATAGTGCTTTTATACGTAATCTCATTTGATTCCTGCCACATTTCTGAATTATATAAATCATGTCGATTGAATAAATGAGAAAATTAAGCTTTATCAGAGTTAAACAATTTGTCCAAAGTTATACGGTTTGTTAATGCTGGAACTGGATACAAATTCATATCTGATTCTTCACTACACCATGCAGGGTTGAAATACTATTGTTCCTAGCTCTTTTGGGTACCAAAGCTTAGAGAAGAATGTTGACCTTTCTGTACCTTGAAGGTAAAGAGTTGTGTTTTATTTTTAACCTACTAATGATGATTTTAGTATTTATTTTAGGTAATTTCGTTTGTGTGTATATTGCATCCTAAGCTAAGTACAGCTTAGGACCTAATTTCTTTTTAAAAAATTTTTAAAGTTGGGGCGCCTGGGTGGCGCAGTCGGTTGAGCGTCCGACTTCAGCCAGGTCATGATCTCGCAGTCCGTGAGTTCGAGCCCCGCGTCAGGCTCTGTGCTGACAGCTCAGGGCCTGGAGCCTGTTTCAGATTCTGTGTCTCCCTCTCTCTCTGACCCTCCCCCGTTCATGCTCTCTCTCTCTCTCTGTCTCAAAAATAAATAAACGTTAAAAAAAAAATTAAAAAAAAAATTTTTAAAGTTTATTTATTTATTTTAAGAGAGAGAGAGAGAATGAGCAGGAGAGGGGCAGAGAGAGAGGGAAAGAGAGAGAATCCCAAGCAGGCTTTGTACTGTCACTATAGAGACCAGTGAGGGACTCAAATCACGAACCTCAAGATCATGACCTGAGCTGAAATAAAGAGTTGGATGTTTAACTGAATGAGCCACCAAGGTGCCCCAATCTAATTTCTGTTTGTAACATATACTCTTACCAGCCCCATCACTTTTTAAATACCAAGGTAATTTAATGATCTTACTAGGAAAAGAGAAGGGACAAAAACATGGATGGTGGCATGTAGGCTGTCACCACATTCTTTTCTTTCGTTATACTTCATTATGTGGCATGAAGATATAGAACCTGAGATTTGTTGCACATTCCTCTTGAATTCATGAACTGCTTTTTTTCTGGCACAGCCAGAAAGAGGAAATAGAAGAATAAAAATCACTCTGGGTCGCGTGAATTCAAATAGAAGCCAAAAGAAGCTGACAAATACTGAAGCATGAGCCAGAGACAAAAGTGGGCCCATGGCACCTGCCGATGTTGCGTCTAGGGTTGTTCATTTCATCATGTCACACGCCAGGTGCGTGGTGACAGGTTGTTTTGCTGACAACCACAAGTGTTCAGTTAAGCACTGCCACTTCCTTGATAACACTGTAGTGGAAGATGGAAAGATTTCTTTGCCTAAATTTGAGTAATAATAATGGTAGTGAAAAAACATGGCACCAGTTAATAGTAAGTAGGGAATTTACTTAAATCAATTAAATCTAAAAGTCACCGCTTTGATAACCATATGTGAGTTTAAGATAGAGGAAAAAGCGGGGCTTCCAGAAACAGAATGCAGTATTTGCTTATGAATGTTGGTGGGGGGAGAGTGGGAATAGGTATTGATCAGATAAGAAATGGTTTGAGCCTTCCCAAGGCCTTTTCAGTACCTGGAGAGAGCTCCATAATTCATAATCCTGAAATGCATAGGCTGATAATTGCCTTAATCACTGGAGAAACATGGCTAAAACGAACTGAAATAAGCCATAAAACTCATTACAAGATAACAAGATTCTATCTATTCTCTGAGGTCACGTTAGTGTTCCATAAGGTCAAGGAGTTAATCACCTCATTCAGTAGAAGCAGATAGATAAGAAACTGGTGGTGGTGGTGGTGGTGGTGGTGGTGGTGTGTGTGTGGTGTGTGTGGTTTAAATCTAAATTCCAAGACAACAGAGATGGCCAGGTAGGTGAAAGGAAAGTGAATGACAGTTTATGAATAATCTATGGTTTTGTGCTTTCCTTTCTTGACTTTTGGAGTACAAACGTCCAAGATATCAGTTATTGTAAAATAGATTTGTTTTGCAAAGTTACCATTCTGCACACTGAACCCCCTCCCATACGATTCAAGTGGCCTGTCAACAGGTCAACAGTGGTTCAGGGCTATGGCTTAAAAGTCTGAACAAACAAACTTCTTTCCAACTGGCCTGATAAAGTGAACTATAGACAGTTACACAGGAAGAAATCTTAGGTATCACTCACTCTTACTTCCCCAGTCTTTCCAATGAGAGAAACAAAGCCCAGGGAGATGTAGTGCTGTCCAAGTCTCTCCTGCCGTCCACAGTGGACTGGAACTATGAGCTAGAACAGGGTGCTATTTCACTAAGAGATTAGGTTGTAGGGGAGGGCAGGGAAGACAGAAGCAGCAAATGTTGGGAAGATACAATCTCCATCTTCCCCAAGGATTCGAAGAACAATGCCATGTTAAATTGGGGCATCACATCCTCGCATCCGTAAGGTGTATGTTGGTGAACCTGGCCCAGGGGCTTTTGTTGCTCCTGGATTTTTGTCCTGATTTGATGCTGGAGACCCACACTCCTCCCCTGGGCCCTCACCTCTAATTCTGTTCCTTTCTATTCTCTGTAGCTTCCAAGACCCCAATCTTGCATTTAGATCTAGACGTCCCTGTTTTCTCAGTAAAGCCCAGAAAAGAGCAAAGATAACCAACCTGTTTATGAGGAAAAGTGAGAGTATGCACCTGGTTCATAGAAAGTTCTCCATAAAGTCATCATCATCATCATCATCATCACCAGATTAAGGAGGGTTGAGGGAGGTAGGGAGACAAGTGACTGGCTGGTTCTCATCACTGCTATGCCCTCATTAAAAGAAATGAGCTAAAAATGTGACAGGAAAAAATGTCTGTTTTAAAAAATATATAATTACTGGTCAATTATGTTGCATAATTCAAGGAAACATCTAAAAATCCCTCTGCCTTCCTCACAGGATGATAAATGAGATATTTTTGGGGGACACGAGGCAATTCCAGTGCCAACTCAAAATGTTTTCAGGCTTTTTGATACCATTAATCATCAATATAATGAAATCTACTGATCTGGATTCCTAGATTTTTCTTTATGTCTTGTTTTTTATTTTTTTTATTTTTTTACATGTGGTTTGAAACTCTGTAGATGAAAAAGACCAAGACTACTGCCTTTTTTTAGTTAACAAAACAAGAAACTATTTCCTGGCTTCTTCAATTACCAACCCATCTTGGAAGTATTTACTTTAAGATTGCTTTGTGAAAACAATTTAAATTAAGCTCCCAGAATATGCATCTATTAAGGATTTACTTTGATAGATTCTGTGTAGGTGGTTTTTGCAGAATTAATCCTCCATAAATATGTTTTTGATAATCAGTTAATTTTCATGTAACATGTATTAACCACCATATAAGCTCTAGTCAAGTGTATCTAGTAAAAAAAAAATAATAATAATAAAAAAGTTGAATAAATCCTAACCAGTGATTAAATTAGCCACTTGCTATTATCTGTGGCCAAATCAATTGGATACATTTAAAAGTAATTTTTTAATTGTTTTTATTTATTTATTTTTGAGAGACCACAAGGGAGGGTCAGAAAGAGAGGCAGACACAGAATCCAAAGCAGGTTCCAGGTTCCAAACTGTCACCACAGAGCCTGACATGGAGCTTGAACCCACAGACTGTGAGATCATGACCTGAGCTGAAGTTGGATGCTCAACCAAGTGAGCCACCCAGGGGCCCCTAATGTTTATTTAGTTTTGAGAGAGAGAGAGACAGACAGACAGACAGAGCACAAGTGGGGGAGGGGCAGAGAGACAGGGGACACAGAATCTGAAGCAGGCTCCAGGCTCCAAGCCATCAGCACAGAACCCAATGCGGGGCTTTAATCCACAAGCCTTGAGGTCATGACCGGAGATGAAGTTGGACACTTAACTAACTGAGCCACCCAGATGTCCCTGTAAATTTTTAAGTGGGATTCCTTGGATGCCAAGGATAGATTTTATTCACTGACATTGGTAGGATTCTCGGATATACATTCAGCTCAGGGCTAATAAGTTTAAATGTTTGCTTCCCGGGGACAAATGAAGAAAGCATAAAAGCCAAAATGAAATCCACTAGGAAGGGAGTACTTAGGTCAGTTCATCAGCTGTGCTGTTCCAAGGAGCTCTGTGAGCAGTTCCGTACAGACCCAAGACCTCTAGAGGTGGTTTCCAGACGTGCTGCCCTCATACAGGAACCTGACACTCTTTTATCAGAACCCTTAGAAAATGGGCACGGGAATTGGGGCCTACATCCAAGTTGTAGATCTAGGAGTTAACAACTTGTGACTTGGGGCAAATGACAACCTCCCGGACACCAGTTTCTTCTTTTGTAAAATGGGAATGTAAAATAATTTTGACCTTCTAAGCCTTCATATGAGTATCAAATGCAGTGCTAATTTACATGAAGGGAACATTTAAACTGTGAGGCGCATAATAGGTACACTATACTTGTGATGTTTTTCCATTGAGAAAGGGCTTGGGATAATATAGCCTGATGAGGCTTACTTGGCAACCAAATGCATCTTTTAGGAAGTTGGTATCCAGATAATTCTCAGATTTCCAATAGCTGCAAAACAGAACCACATAAGATTTTGCTTCTGTCTTGGTTCTCTTGGCATGAGGTCCAGACCCAATTTCACACAGCTGATGGCTCATCTTCCTAAGCATTCAACCCACCTTTGTTTTAATCCTTTTGGAAGATTGCTATTAGGCCATGTTGCCAAATGGGCAGAAGTTCAACTTGGAGCAAGATGCCACCTGACTCACCTTAATTGTAGAAAGAGCCAGAGTGGGTGCTGCGTTGAGGAGAGATCTATCCTCTACTTCTCTTACTTTCTTGGGTGTTCTGTGGAGTTGGAATGCTAGAGCTAGAAGCCCTGGGGAGTGGTTTACTCCAACAGGCCCTGCCTTGGCTGCTCAGGGTTCCCTTGGCCCTGAAGGGAAGAGGAAGGAATATATCCACAGTCTTATCAATAAATAAGCAAACAAGGGAAGTGCACCACACCATGTGTTTTCACCTCCCGGCACTGGGGCAGGAATCTTAGCAAGCAGAGGGGCTCCAGACCCTCAGTCCAGGAAGCAAACCTTGGAACATGTGGCAGCTTCTCACAGTCACTCCACCTTCAGAAATCCACTTAGAATGCAACCTGTGTATCACCTTTGTCTTTTACTGTTCTGCCAGACTGTTTACTCGAGCAACCTTATTACCAATCTCCTAAAAATCCCCATAAAATCCATAGATCATAGGCTATAGCATTATTACAGCACCAGCCTACATGATGAGCCTCTACAATTACTCACCAGGGGCTAGAGGAAGCCGGTGTGGTCACCAGGTCCCCACTGATGTACAGCGTGTGGACCGCAGAACCATCTCCAGAAAGAACGAGAAGGAAGGAAAGAAGAAAGAGTTCCCAGCAGTCTCTCGGTTAAGTTCTCCTTTCTTAAGGATCTTTTTCTAAAGGGGTTCTTTTTCTTTCCCTCTTTGTTCTTTCAGTTTTAGATATATTCCTTCACCCACTGTCTCTCTTCGCCTCAAGAAACAGATGTGGGACTTGGGAAAGACAACTTCATAGTTGTCGGCTCCCACTGGGGGCTGACAGCAGCCGGTGGGCCGTGGGGAGGGTGAGGCTCAGGCCTGGCTGGCTGCAGCTGTGGGAGAAATCTCTGATGAATTTCAAAACCTGCCTCTGCTTTGGATGTGATCAACAGTCACAGCAGGGCTTCTGTGTTTGACTATATGAACAAGCTCAGAGGGAGGGAGAGAATACCGCCCCTCCGCTCCTTCCCTCCCCTGCCTCAGCTGAGCGAAGTGTAGGGCACAAGGAAATGTGTCTACCACACAGGGAAACGTGTCTACCTCTATGCAGTGGGCATGTGCCTGCCCCTATCAGAAGGTGGACAAGTGCTGTGCAATCAACATGCAGCATGCTGCAGCTGTTTCCAGTTCTCAGCCGAGGAAAGTAGGAGATCTTTAGAAAGATGTAGAGGTAGGGCCAGCCCTTGGCTCCTCCCAAATGTCTTGGGCAGAGAGCTTGAGACCCCCATGCATGTGGGGTCTTGGAACAGCTTCCAGTATAAGAACAAAGGTGGGGAGGGCACCCAAGAGCACCCTCTTTGATATCTGCTTCCTCTGCCTCCTTCTAGGCTTTCCAGAAAAATGGCTTATGGAATGCATTGGTGATAAATATTGCTGAAAGGAGGGTGTGAATTACAAAAGTCCATGTAATCAATCAATCAATAAACAAACAACCAAATAAATAAACCCTGTCTCAGGTTTTTATAGCCTCCAGCCTTATTAGAAAAGTGGTTGTGGCACTCACAGAGGTGTTTGTTAAATATTCATGGATTAAGCACATAATGCCTCTCTCTCCAATGTAAGAGCCTTGTGGTTTTCCTGCCCATAAAATGGGTTGTTCATCCTTTGGTTAACTCAGCATAACTATAACACGTGTCTTCTGCATGCAACTGTACTCGGTGATGCTACTATAAGATAACCTCGTTTCTGTCCTCCAGAAGCTATTGGTTGGATCACAGGATTCCTTTTTAAAGGAATAAAGTCAATTCTCTGACAGTAGCAGAGGTGGGAGAAGGGAACACTGGCCTCTTTTTCTTTTGGCTGTGGAAGCCTCTTTCATAGAAAGTTTTCTCTCTAGGCACAGTCCTAGGAAGACAAGGAAAAGCCAGGTGGACCTCCCTGCTCAATGGCAGGGCCAGTACACTCATATCTGTTCTAGGTCAGCCTAGTAAGAGTTAAAGAGGCCTCACAGCTCTCAAACCTGTCATTTTGATAGGAAATAACTCCTGCAGACCATTTTTCTAAGAACTTCAGAAACCATCTAATGCAGGGCTTCTCTAAGTCTGGTCTCCTACCAGAACAATCATCCATGACTCTGTAGAAATGCAGATTCTCAAGCTATTCCTCAGAACTACCCAATCAGAAATGGGAACAGCTTAACAGTCTGTGCTTCCACAGCCCTCCAAGTTTCCTGGTTCTCAAATGTGACTGCATGTTGGAATCACTTGGGTGTTTTTTAAAAACGCCAACTCCTGGGTCTTACTCCCAGGGATCCTGATGTCATTGGATGTGATGAAGTTTGGATAGCAGGATTTGAAAACCTACTTAGGTGATTCTAATGTGCAGTCAAAGTGGAGAAGTCTAAAAGTGCAGCTGTTGAGAAAAAGGGCTCTCAGATGCTTACCCTACCCCAGAACAACTTCGGCTGCTATGCTTTTTTGTTTTGTAGAATTCTTAGCAATTTCCAGACATTTTCACAGTCATTAAGGAAAAGATGCTAATTAGTAACATGTAAGCTGGCACCTCTCACCTTCCTTTCTGGAGACATCTCACAGATAAATAGGCAATGTTTAGCCAGGCGAGGTCAGTAGCAGTTCCTGGGGCTTGCTGGAAACACAGGGTAGTGGCTGGCACAGCTGGTTTCGCATAGGTGGCTGTGCTCTACCGCTTTGTGTCAGAATCACAGAGGGGGCTGCAGGCTTAATGCAGAAAGTGGGGGTTGTACTGATGCTCAGTCTCAGGCCCTCTCCCCTGACATTGCTTCTCCTCCAGTCCTTATCTAGAAGTGGTGGAAAAAGAAGGGTGGAGCTGATCTGGAATACAATTGAGATCTCTTAGATGTTTAGCATATGATGTTGCCTGATTGTGAAAATCAATAAATATACCTACTGCAAAGAAAAGAAAAATCTACCCAGCCAAGCTCTGTGTGAAGCAATGAAGGGAAAGGAAAAAGCATTACTCAGAGAAATTCTGGTCTCCAACAGAAACCTCAGGACAGCATAAATCCAGTTTCCTTCTGACAGGCTGGCACCAGATTCATTGTCCATCTTGGCATGTGCCCCATCTCACCATGGACATGTTTCCTAGCTCTTGGGAAGTCCTCCTCCCCCATCCTAGGACAGAATGTGAGAACACATGAGCCAGAGACTTTCCACTATTCCTCATGCATTCACCAGAAACCAGCTAACATTTCCTTGGGCTTCAGTTTTCCCACCAACAGAGTGTTAGTAGCAGACCTCTCTCTCCAGAGCTTGGAGAAAATGTGGGTAGGAGAGGTAGAATTTGCATTTCACCAGTGTTCTGTGTCAGAGAAGAAGAGAACATAGAAAAAAGTGAGAGGTTCCACCCCACCTCCATCCCATTTGGACAGCTGGCTGGAAAAGAAGTTTAAGATCCATCCCACTGCATTTTAGAACTTACCTAAACATACTGTACATCTAGGTAATCCTACATAATTTTTCTACCTAAATAGACTCAAAAGCAATCCTCATTTCTTTTCCTTCCAGCAATATAGTAGGGACTGTGATATGTACCTCTGAACTAAAAGAATATCTGCAGATCTGTAGGAGTCATACCCCCAGTGGCATGGACAGAGATGGGGTATGACACAGATCCTTGACCATACATGGCCTGTTGCAGAGGTGCTGTTGATGGTCACAGAGCACGGATGTGGCATCAGGGCTCATGTGGATGGATTTGCAGATTCCCAGTGGTATAGAAAAGCAGTGTGGGTGTAAGGGGAGGAGAAGAGGGACACTGTTGAGCTCTCAATCCAAACACTTTCCTTTGCATTCTATCTCCTTAGAAGGCTCAGAAACCATCAGAGGGAGGGTGTAAGAAAAGCTAGTCTTGGCTCAAGACCAGAGCCAGTATGGGGCCCAAGTTTGGAGTAAATATGCAACTGTCAGTTAAACCTTTCTCCTGGGAGTGCCTGGCTGGCTCAAGATCAGCATGAGACTCTTGATCTTGGGGTCATGCCCCACATTGGATGTAGATAAATATCAACATAGGTATAGATATAGTTGATATAGATATATAGATATACATAAACCAACTTCTATGACCAACTTCTATGAAAGTACTTGAACTACATTTTGATGTGTACATTTCAAATTTGCTGAGTCCTCTGTGCTCTATGATGGGCATCCTTTCTTAACTCTCAAAGGCTTAGGAGATTTCCTGGCTGTGGGACTGAATGGGTTACCTGGCCATACTTCATGCTCACTGTTATAGTCAGGAATGGAGATCTAGAGAAGTAGAGCCTCTTCAGTTAAAATCATTTTGCACAGTTAGGCTGTCACTCCTTGCAGTTTTACGATGGCCCTATAAAGAGCAGCCAAATAACAACAACAACAACAACAACAACAACAACAACAGAATGGATAGGGCTTGTAGTGCCTTGAGTGGGCACTGAATGTTAAATTAGCTTCATCTGCAGAGTGAGTTCCTGTCTGGGTTCCCAGCTCTTCACAAAAGTGGGCATCTGACCCCCGCCTGCGGACATGTCAGCTTCAAGAATTCCATGGCAGAGGTGCTCTGCAGTGCAAGCAGGGACTAACCAAAGGCCATCTTGTCCTTACCTTGGAAATATGGGGGACAGAAGGTGGTCAGCAGATTTTTAATGCAGCATTGCAGTGGGAACAGCTGAAAAAGGGCCAGCGTCTTCTTTGAAGTGTTCCCTGATAGTCTCCATGGAATTCCAGGTTTTTTTTTTTTTCTTTTATATTATTCTCAGCACCCAAATGAAAGATACGGGTGCCCTGTCCTCCAATAGCACCCTGTGACTGCCCCTGTCCTGTCAGCTCTGATGTCATATTATGACTCAGCGACTCCTCGTCTGTTTTCCCTCTAGACTCGAAAAAGGCAGGGATCATAGCTTTCATCTCTGCAGTCCCAGAGCCATGACAGTATCTAGTCTACAGAGATCCACAATTTCTTATCTGCAATTCCAAATTCCAAAGGTCTGGAAACCTAAAGTTTTCTTATAACTCATTTTGCAGTAAAGTCTGGGCTAGGTGTGGCCAAGTTTGCAAAGCCACAATGTGGTAGAGGAGAAACAACAGGTCTCTCATAAATGGCCCAAGAGAAGAAGTGCTAAAAGCCACTGCAAGCAGCAAGCAGTTTGGTGCAGAGAAAGTCAAGCACTGTGAGGTGAGCCAGCATCAGAGGGCATAGCACGGAAGCTGGGCTTAAATGTTAGATATGATTCCCGAAGATGAGGGGGAGGAACACATGGGCCAGCATTTCTGCCTCTCTGAGTATTTCCCAAACTTTCTATATTCCTCTCTTCTCTTGAAGGTTTTAAGTTCTCCCAGGGTTGAGAGTCGAGTCCCATTTTCTCATGCCCTCCACGTGGGCCAGAAAAAGGCACTGTGAAGACTACTGTGGGGACGGTACAAAGAACATGCCGTCATCCCCCAGAATTCCCCTGTTCTGTTGGAAATCATTCTGGGACTTGCACATACATCATAATCAAGAATATTTTCTTGAAAAAATGAAAACCTAAGGAGTGTGACTTTTTTAATTAATAAACTTTAATTTTTAGAGCAGTCTTAGGCTTTAACAAAATTGAGCAGAAACTACAGAGATTTCCCACACATACTCACCCCCCAAGTTGTCCAAGGGTTGCAGTTAATGCACCTACATTGACATGCCATTATTGTAATGCTTATTTGTTCCTCCTTAAAAGTGATAATGGAGGAGTGCCAGGGTGGCTCAGTCAGTTGAGCTTCCCTAGGGCTTCAGCTCAGGTCATTATCTCACAGTTCGCAAGTTCGAGCCCCATATCAGGTCTGCGGCTGTCAGCACAGAACTTGCTTTGGATCCTCTGTCCCCCTCTCTCTGCCCCTCTCCTACTTTCATGAGCTCTTGCTGTCTCCCAAAAAATAAATCAACATTAAAAAAAAGTGATAATGGAGGCAGACAGACACTGTTCCCTCCAGATCTGATTCAACACCTCTCTCTTTCCTGCCCCCATGTACAGGTTCTTGGTCTACTGAGAAACTTGCCCAGCTGCAAAGCGGCAGAGCAGAGATGGAACAGGATTACAAGCTTTGAAAGGTGTAAACACTGAGAAGGCAGAGAAATCATTCCTGTGCAACAGAGGGAAACTCGTAGGCATAGATATTAAAGATGGAAAAAAAGCCTACAAGATCAATTCCCTCCCTCAGGGCTCAGAGGAGGGGAAGTAATCAAGGCGCACTAGCTCCTGCCTTCTCATTCACTGGGGAAAACAAAAGTCACACATTCCTCACCAGCTGCCCTGGGCAGCTGAAACCCAGTGTTCTCAGTCTCTCTCCACGAGTGCAGCCCAAGGACAGCAGTGCCGAACACCACAGCCTTAAAACTATTTGCTCTCTATAGTTTACAAAGCACATTTAAAGTATCACTCAGCCTTGCAGCATCCCAGTGGTGTATGCAGGGTGTTTAGAAGTCTCCCCAGCTCACAGAAGCAGCTGCTGGTGACCCAGCAAGGGGACTCTTTGCATTGGGTGAGAGGCAGAGACAAACCAGAGCCTGGGATGCTGGGCCTGGTTTCCCACAGGGCATGTCGGGGAGCTGTATATCACTCCCAGGATCCCCTGGCCACAGACTGTGATAAGACCAAATCAGTTACCCTTAGTATAAGATCCATACAAAACAGCAGGGACAGAGCCATCCTTCTGAAGTAGGGGGCTTTAACTCATGTGCAAGAAGAAGAATATCTGAGTAAAATCATTTTAGGAAAAGCATAAGCATGGCCTTTCACTATGGACAGTCTCCTAGTTTTTAATACCAGAATGTGGTCATAAATCTCCAAGAGGAGAAGAAGGAGGCAGACTTTCCTGAAAATATTTGACCACGATTCCATTTTTGGCAGAGCATTCTAAACCAGCATCTCTTTGGGGGGTGTAGTATTAAACCTGGTCGTATGGGGGACACGTGGTTATTTTTCAATTCAACAACCTTCAGCTCTGGGGTGTCCTCCACAGAGGTTCTCAGAGAAGCTTGGGGCAGAAAAAAACCACAAAACTGAAATCTCCAAGAAGAGGCTAAAAAGAGCTGAGTTATTCAGGCATAAAAATAAAAAGATACTGGCAGGCCACTGAAATCGATTTTAAACTATTTAGCACATTAGGGGACTGTGAGGGGCTGTTCTTGAAGCAGAAAGCTGAAGCCCAGCTTCCCCTGTGGCAGAGGGACGTGGGGGACCCACAGGGCTGTGGGGAGCCTGTGGTGTGAAGAACATGAGCCTTTGAGATCAGAAACCCAGTAAGGTGTGGATCCACCATCCTGCAGTTCTCAGACAGAGGGTCTCCTAGAACAAACATGGACCAAATTGGATCCCACTTTGAAGCAGGGGAGAGAGAAAATGACCCAGGCCATTCACACTGGCCGTAAGCAAATTCTGTAGAAGCAGATCTGAACTGCGAGTAGTACTAAGGTGACACCATGGATGCTGTGTGACAAAGCAGGGGATAGAAACCTTACACGAGTTCATTCCGACAAGGAGGAGTGATGGGGAGCCAGGAGAGGGAGAGAGAGGAGAAAGTCTCAGAACCTGGGCCATTTGAAAAGGTCCCAGAGCTGCAGATGGAGAGTCACCCTGTGGGGACTGCGACCTCCCTCCTGAATAGGCAATGATCA
The DNA here is from genome assembly GCF_007474595.2 of Lynx canadensis. Classification (NCBI taxonomy): domain Eukaryota; kingdom Metazoa; phylum Chordata; class Mammalia; order Carnivora; family Felidae; genus Lynx; species Lynx canadensis. The sequence continues at coordinate 28,268,461 of NC_044312.2, forward strand.
GCTTCGACCCCAGGTCACCAAGGCCCTGCTTGAGAGAAAAGAGGCTCCACACACCTCACAACTTCAGTGCCCATGCCCGAAGTCCCCCCCTGGTGTATAAGGTCTGCATCTCCCCAGTTCCTTCCTGACCTTTCCTCAATGAAGAGAGGGAGCAAGCAGTGGGAGGTGAGGGTGGAGGAGAGGGGCAGCAAGCAGCCACAAAACAAAAGGAAAATCATGAAGGGGAGGATGGGCCCTGGGGATGGGCTTCTTGCAAAATCTCGCGTTTCATTAAATATAGAAAGGTAGGATGAAAAGATAATATTCACTCATTGTTACAGTTTCAAAGTCAGAAGCTGGCCTTGATTTCAAAGAACTTGTATGTAATGTGATGCATGGCTTTCTCTTCTGTCTCTCTTTTTATAGGTAAGTGACATTTCATTCTGCTCATCCCCAAGGCAAAGTTGGATGTTTTTAAAGTGGAAAAAAAAAATGAGCGGAAAAAGAAACGGGGAAGGTGGGAAGAGGTGGCAGTCGAGGGGCAGCAAAGGTAGGTGCCCACTGAATTCATCATCCCTTTGCACAGACAGGCGAGGGGGAGGCTTGTCCCCCAGAGTCTGTGGTGAATGCCTTTCCTGAGGACGAGAGGTCCCGGTCATGGTTGTGGCTTTTGAGATGGGAGACACCTTTGCTCTTGGAAAGAGGTCGGTCTCCAAGGGGTTTTTCTCTGGTGAAGTTTTGATTCTAAAATGAGTTGGACTTTTGTGTCTGATGTGATGATTCAGCTACTTGGCTGTGCGTTGCCAGTAGAGGAAGTAGGGGAAAAATGTGTTTATAGCTGGAGAGGCCGAAGTAAAACTTTGGAACATTAGGAATTGGAAGATGATCATTTCTGTCACTATCTGACTACAAATGGTACGGCAATTTTTGGACAGAAAGGAGATCTGTGGAATTTGTGGGGAAATGGAGGTCCTCTGGTACATTAACAATCATTTACTTAATGTTAAGGTGTGTCTAATTGTTGTGGGTGTACTTTTCTGTGCCTGCCTGGTCACTAAGGCTAAAATACCACTTAGTTCCTCCTTAGTGTGAAGCAAGAGTGGCTTTCTAAATCTAGAGGCTAATTTGTCCTTATAGTGTCCTTACTTCTTGGTCATTCAAGGAAGCCATTTTGAAGTTCAAGAGTAATTTGGGTTTTCCACTATTCTGAAATTCCATTGCTCTCCCTTAAGAGTAAGGCAGAGGTGCTTTTATTTTTCCTGTCATTTGCAGAAGATCCCCTGAAGTAATTGACTGATGGCTCTGCCCACAAGTATTTGTTATTTTCTTTGAGAAAGAGAAACAAATGTAAAACATTCTATTTAACAGTCTATAAATCTAGACTGGGAACATAAAACTCCATTCTATAAAAAATATTTAAAATGTGCCCTCTCTTCTGTCCTATTAAGGGACATAAACAATTAATTGGAGGATGGGTCGGTAGGAAGGGGGGAAAGATAGAAACAACTTCAATCTGTGCCAAAGACCTCAGAGAAGATCTCACCCACACAAAAGAGGCAAATCTGTAGACATTAGGAATTTTAAAAAGAGGAAAAAATACCAGAATTGTTATTAAAGGTGTTTAATTCCATTTCTAAAATTCACATACACACATATTCCTTAAATTCTCTTTTCCTCAATTTCAACAAACAGGGAAAAAAGCTCAAAACCCAACTTTCTCCTCTGAAATGGGAGAAAGCTCATTGTGTTTGGAAAATCACAAAACCTCTCTTTAATCTCTTTTCATGATGTCATATCCCAAGCTTGGGGTCTTTTATTATATTTTCACGGAATATGTGGTGACTCCTATTATATTTCCATGGCTTCAGACAGGACTGGGGATGCTTCTTCTTACTGACCCTGCAAAATGGAGGGAATTAACTGCCATCTATCTGGGTCCCAGTCCAAGCAAGAGCTCTGCACACATCCCAGTCTGCTTTGAAAATGAAGAAAACCTGCAACCAAGAGGCAATCTGAGAATTTTGCCCAATGGGACCCAAGGAGATAGGGGTCTTAGCCATAGGGCTTTCTGTAGCCCCTTTATTATCAACTGCAGGTTTCTGTTTTCTACCTTTGGATCGAGGTTGATTGAGTCCTTGATTTAGTTGGAAGATTCATAATTTTTTAGAATTCATCAACAGAATAAAGCTGCAATGCAATTTGTTCCTTGTCTTCAAATAAGGAGCTGGATGGTGAGGGGAGGGGTAGCATTTTCTCCAGGGCTTCTCCTTTGGACACCACAGCATGCCCTGTCAGCTCAGAGGTGGGGGCATTGCCAGGCCCAGGTTATTGTAATAGATGGGAATGGATGCTTTGGAATTTCCTATTAATAAGGAGGTAACAGAGTATATGTTAATTTTACATGAAAAAATTTCCACAGAGTATATAGGCAAGTACATGGGCATGTCTGAATAGTTTTAGTACACTGCAATTCTCAAACTATGAGAATAAAATTCTATTTGCACCTACCTTACCAACAACACATTCTCCAGGATCACTGTGCCCTGTGGAACAGGAGGACAAATGGGTAGAGCTTGCACACTCATATATCCCAAAACACACCACCACTTGCAAGTACTCATACACGCAAATGCATATTTTTAGATGCAAACACACAAAGCTGTGATTTTGCTGTTGAAAGGTGACAAGGAGCAAAGACCTTTCTCAGAATCAGATCTGCCTTCTCACTATTGTTTCCCAAGACAAGTACAAGGATGATCTGTTTCATTCCCCCCCTCTTCTATCAAATGCCTTGCCCAGCCACTGTGTTTCACTTCACAGCTTGGATGCTGAAAGCACCAGGCTCTTCATGTGCCTTGGAATCCATCAATCTGGCAGTTTCCCCAGTTTCAATGCCCCAGGTTGGCACAGTTAATCATGTGGGGTCCAACATTGATCTTCCTTCCTCTGTTTTCCTCTCCTCTCTGGGTTCTATGGCCTTCCCTGACCCTTCTGTCTGTACCAGTTCTGGCCTGGGCAGAGGGCCAGACTGTCTGATAGAATTCGTGTTTCTTGGTCACTAGGATCACTGGGTTTCAGGAAGTGGCAGTGAGCACAAGCTACTACAGACTGAAACAAAGGACTTATCGAATTCCACAAGCCCAGCCTTCTCCCACCCCCACAAAGCCTGCTTTGGAGACTGCTGAAATTCTCACTCTTCAGGCAAGGAACATTTTGCTATATTTCTTTAAAACTAACCTTTACTGAGTTTTAGATACCATGCTAACCAATACACACACACACACACACACACACACACACACACAGACACAGATCCACACACATTCACACATATTTTGTTTTCAAAACAATCCAGTGATGTTGGTTTTATCATCCTCTTTTTATAAACAAGGAAATTAAGGCTTAATGAAATGAGATGATTTGCCCAAGGTTGCTTGATCTTGAAGCCTGAATTTGAATGTGTATGTCTCCTACTCTGATACCCCTGCTCTTATTCTCTTGTCTCCCACCCATACTGCCTGTATTATCTCAGAAGAGCAGAAGGTAACAGGGAAGGGAAGTTGTTCAACCATGCTGGGATTGCTCCTGTCTAGCTGTTTCAATCAACCAAACTCCTGGTCATGAAGGCAGTCTCTGGACTGTGCTATGGAGCACCCAGCAAAGGCAGATGAAGAAGAACTGAGTGAGGGCCTAGAAAGACTTGGGTTTGAGGCCTGCATGTGCCATGAATTTGCTTTGTGTCCTGAGGCAATTGATTTAATTCTTTGAGCCTCTTACATCATGACAAAGACATAGGAAGTATAATACTGTTTCATAAGCTTAATAGGAGACCAACTCAGAGAATACTATCTAAGAAAGCTCTTACTGTCATTACCCAATGACCCTTCTCACTCCGGCCTCCCCAAATCTCTAAGTCAGTTCTTGATTTTTCTGACGAGGCCTAGAATCTTTGCCAAAAGTAAGGAATAGTTCTTGGCAGCTTTCTGAGTCTTCTCTTCCTTTCAATACCAGGCCTAGGGGAGAGCAAAGTGAGCCTGCCAATCACTCAGAACCGTGCAGGCCCCAGGAAATGACACTGCCTCTCTCCCCACCTGCCTACTCCCAGGTGCCCAGCACCAAATGAACAATGCAGGCCACACATTTCCATTCCCATGTTGCTTCTTGGTATTTGTGAATTTGATCAGGTTACTAGAACAACCAAAACCAAGTGGATTTGAGATGTAATTCATTATCCCCAAAGACCAAAGGTTATCAAATGTAGTTAGTGAGAAGGTGATTATTGCTCTCTTATTCTTTCTGATTTCAACATTTTTTTTTTCACCAGAAACATTGAAAAGCCACTCTTTTACATTGCTTACCAACCCTTAATGGCTGATTCAAAGGAGAGAAGCTGAACAAAGTAACTAGGAGCACTCAGCACATCCTTGGAGCTTGTGTGGCTTACTTGAAGCTCCCATAACTGATGCCCTTCATGTATTTCTTCAGCACCGGGGACAGAACCCATGTAACTACTTTCTGTGGACAATGTCTGGGTGCACCACAGGCAGCTGGGAACACTACTCTCTAAGTGCTTCCTGTGTTTGCCAGTGGCGTTCACACATTCCCTCCTGTCCCTCAGGGAAATTAAGAAGGGATCTCCTCTTAAGACTGACAGCTGCTTTGTCTTACCCATCCTTTCTACACCTCATCTCTGGAGTGAGTTATCTTAATCCTGACATTTTCCCAACCATTCATGGTAAAAGCCTTTTTTTCTTTCTTTCTTTTTTTTTTTTTTTTTTTGTACTGAAGGGTGAAAAATATTTCAGGTACACAGTGATTACATTGATGTGAAAAGCCAATATAGATCCCATGGCAAATGAAGGATAAAGGGCTTTATCTAAACTACTAGGACATTGTTTGGGAGCTGATTTGTGTCCCCTCCAAAATACATATGGTGAAGCCCTTACTCTAGTACCATAGGATGTGACTGTATTTGAAGAAAAAACCTTTAAGGAGGTAATAAGGGGAAAGTAAGGTCATAGGTGTGGGTCTTCTGATTGGTGTCTTTATAAGAAGAGATTTGGACACAGACACACACAGAGGAAAGACCATGCAAGGACACAAAGAAAACATGACCATTAATAAGCCAAAGAGAGAAGCTTCAGAATGAAACCAACCTTCCAGACACCTTGATCTTAGACTTCTAGGCTCCAGAACTAAGAGACAATAAGCTTCTGTTGTTTAAATCTTCCAGTCTGCTATGCTTTGTTATGACATCCTGTGCAGACTAACAGAGTCACAGTGAGTTCATTGCGATAAGCATGAGTGTCTGGGAACATGCAGAGGCTCCAGTGGGCTACAGAAAGAAAGCAGGCTTGCATGTCCAATCTTTGCACTGCCATATTTTGCTTGTTCTTTGGCAAGTTACCATTTGGATCCTAAATTTCCTTATCTGTACAATGGGTATGATATATATCTCACTATATTGTGAGAATTAATTGAGATAATGAATAACAAATATTGTCAGACTCTGAGTGTTCAATATCTAGTTTTCTAACTCTTACTATTTCTCTTAATAACATAGGAATAAATGAGACTTTAAAAAATATTTATTTTGAGAGAGAGAAAGAGAGTGAGGGAATGGGTGAGGGGCAGATCGAGAAGGGGAGAGAGAATCCCAAGCAGGCTCCACACTCAGTGCAGAGCCCAACGTGGGGCACAGACCCATGACCGTGAGATCATAACCTGAGCCAAAAGCAAGAGTCGGATGCCAATCAACTGAGCCACCCAGGTGTCCCAGAAAAAAATGTGATTTTCAGTGTGCACCAGGTATTATGCTAAATGCTCGTCCAGTGTACTTCATTTGACCTAGTCATTTTTTTCTCCTGGTTATTGAAGACAAGTCTGTTCTCAGAACTCTGTGCTGGAGGTGTTGAAGTCAGCAACCTGCTGGCCAGGTGAAGTCCTGTACTTCCTACCTGCCCTGACTGATATTTGTCAGCACTAAGCCTTACTGGCTTGGGGATAAGGACTGCCTTGGGTGCCCACTCATGAGAGGTCCAGACTTCCTTTCCTGGGCTGCCTCATCTCCAACCATCTGTAGGTGTTCCTCTATTTCACTGAAATGCACGGTTACAAACCACTGAGACCAAACTCTAAGGATTCCCTTATAATGATTTACATCACTGAAGACAAGATTAGTGACGATGACAATATAACACACCAGAACACGAAGACTGAAGAACAGGGTTACAAACTATTCTGCCAATGTCCTGCATATTTGGACATAGAGCTTTGCCTAAAATGGATTGCTCCTGCCTAGCCTAAATGTACAGTTGATCCCACAATGAAGAAACATCCTTGGCAAACACACACAGTTATGAAATCCTGAAATGAGAGAAGCTCCAGACCTCCAAGCAGAGGCTGACTGAAAGCCAAGAAGTTCTAGTTGACATTCCCATTGTGTGTTCACCAATGACACAGCCCTTGGCTTTTCAGGCCCACAAACAGACAGAAACAGTTCAATGAACATGGCCAGCCTCTTGGTGACAGACTCACAGAATTATACTCATAAAAAGTTGATGGACACACCAGAATTCTGATTGAATAACTTACTATGGGGAGGACATACCTTTCCAGAGATTGCTGCTATCGACTATTCTGGAAGCTGAGTTATTGACAAGCTTCTTGGTGGGGAAAGACCTAGAGTAGATGTTCTCAGATATTTTCTGCCCCAACATATCTGAGAAATACAGCCGTCCTCCACCATTGGTGACCATATCTAGGGCCAGTGTAATTTTCCATTAGGGGCTTACCAGAGGATCTCAGCCAGGATGGAGAACTTTGATTGGTCTCTCACATCATGCCATTACCTTGGTTTAGAACCACAATGCTAGAAGGTGAGTGGGTCTTAGCTTAGTGGGTCTTAGCTTATTCCTTCTTGCCATCCCACCTCTTTGTCTCACTTACCATTCCTTAATTTAAGAGTGTCATCCTTTTTCCTTTAAAGAAGAGGACCCTTGGGAGATCTGGGTGGTGCAGTTGGTTAAGTATCTGACTCTTGATCTTGGCTTAGCCATGGTCTCACAGTTCTTGAGTTGAAGCCCTGCATTAGGCTCTGTGCTGATGAGGTGGGACCCTCTTGGGATTCTGTCTCTCTTTCTTGGGAAAGCCTTCCCAGTCCCCAAGCTAGGTCACAGCCCCAGGATCAATTCTTTTCCCTCAGTGCATTTGTCTTGATTTATACTTACTCATTCATTGGTGATTTGATGGCATCCTGGCCATCATAGTAGCCCCATAACAGCAGACACTGGAGCTGCTTTTGCTCTCCATGGTCTGCCCAACACCTGGAACAGTATAGGTACCAATTCTGCTCATGGAGTGACTCGGACACGTCACTGTCCCACAGCAGCACACTCCTTCCTGGAACAGGGTTAGAGCAGGAGTGAAATATCTCTGGGCAACTATTTCAGGAAGGACACAGCTAGTTTCCTGTCTGTGCTTAACTGAGGTTGAAGGAGCTCATTCCGACCTCAAGAAGTTGAGTAGTTCCCAATTCTGACCTCTTTCTAGAACCACTGGGGAAACTTTTAAAAACACTAGCGTCCTTGCCCCATGCCCACTCCACTCAAATGCTCTGGTAGGTCTGGGCTTCCTCAGGTGTTTCCACATACAGCCAAGCTTAGGAGACCCTGCTTGAAGACATTCCCTTTTCTGCCCTCATGTGAGCTTTGATTAGCTTAATTCCCAAGGGCACCTTTTTTTTCCCCAACTTCTTGTCATTGCACACTGTGCAAAACACTTCTGGTGTTTCACATACCTTGATCTTCATAAAAGATAGCTATTGGCATTCCTATTTTGTGGATGAGAAACCACATCCCAGACAGGTTAAGCATCTTAAGAACACACAGTTCCCATGTAATGAGGCAGAATTTGAACTCATGTCTATCTGACTACAGAGCCCAGACAGTATACACTATATCATATCACCTCCCATTCATGCATCTCTTATGGCATTTGCTATCGGGGATGCCCGACATCCTTAACGATTCCCACATAGTACAAAAACTTGAGAGTTGAAGAAAGGGCAGTGTATGTGTGGTCACTTCTGAGCAGTGTTGGCCCCTCCTTGTTGAACAGGAGTAAGGTGGAAGGTAAAATGAGACAGAAGCAAAGACTTAAGATAACGAATTTTCCCCCTTCTAATCCCCAATTTTGGACAAACATAGGGCCCAGAAATGAGTGAGGGAATTAAATTAACGAACACAATTTCTCCCTGTCATTGAACTCTGACTAATGAGTCTATTTCTGGGTAATAAGAAGGAGCAGGAAGTGACAAGGCAGTGTAATGAATTAGTGGCCCAGAACCTCGTTAGTCAGAATAATCTTTCCACGAAAGATAAATGATGCAAACATTAATTATAAAGCCAGGGTGGAATGCATCCCATTATTTGGTTTCCTAAGAAATCTATCCCGGTTATTACGAGGCATTTCAAGCAACAATAATAATAACAAAGTCAAGGCTCAGTGAGAGCTCTAACCCCCGGGAGACTCTGTGGTGGTGGGGGCAAGGGGAATCAGCTCTGTTTTCAAAAGGGGCCATTCTTGATCCTGTGAAAGCCAGCTGTGTGCTCCAGATTTTGTTCCAGGACTGATTCCCTGGCCTTGGCCTCTGCAACCTGCAACCTAGCTGACCCTCCAACTTGGTTATTCAAAGAGTTCCATTCTGGGTCATTAGTTTCAGGTGAGGCCTGGAGTTCAACAGAAATGTCTCCTTCATCAAGAAAAGGAAGCACAAGGCCATGGTTTTTGCCAGGAACTCCAGCATCCTGAAAGAAAGGTCAGAGATCAAAACCATGGAGGAAGCAGAGGGTATACGGGGGGGTCAGGCTGTGATCTAAGTTCAGATCCTGGCTCTGCATATTTGAAAGAGTTGGCTTGTTTCTTCATCAGAGCACCGGTAACAGCGGAGGTATCTGGTTAAGGGGATTGTTTATGAAGATAGGTAAGGTTGCACACAGAAGATACTTAGCAGCTTTTAAGGGTTCAGTGGATGGCATTGATTTTTTTTTTAATTTAATGTAGTGCTCAGGGTGTAGAACTGGCAGGCTGTTGGGACATTGAAGGCAGTTCCTTCATAAGGATGGGGAAGGTGAGACAGGGGCAGAGCTACAGTCCGGCCAATGTCACACGGTGGGGGACGGGGCACCTGGCCTCCTGCCTCCAGGCTCCTGAGCTTCTGTCATCTCAGGCTGGTTTGTTGCCTGGAATTTTGGTAGGCACCCAGGAGGGAAACGGGGAGAGGGAGGAGGACTTTGCTCGGAACTAAAGAGAAGGCTGAATCAGTAATAAATGTAGTTGCTGAGGCCATTACTTGGGAGAGTAAATAAACCGGAATTAAAAACTATAAAAAAGTACTCAGCAGCATCCTGGTAATAAACTTGCCCATGACTTCACAACGTAGAGGTTCCTCAGCTTCCAAAGATTTTAGCTCTCTCATGGCCACGCGGGGGTCGGGAGTCATTTGCTGCAGGGAGAGGCGCTTGAGTTAGAGGGGCTGAAACATAGCCTCCTTCCAGGTGGCATCTGATTGAAGTGGAGGCTGCCGGCTGCTTTTGTTTTGAAGGTTCTCTTGTTATCTGAATGGCAACTCTTGGGAATGAAAGAGGGGAAAAACAATTAATTGGGAATGAATTTTAATTGTCTCTGACTTCTCATTTGTAGGCGATTAAAAGGAGTCCCCTATTAAGCAATCATTCTGAGATAACGGAAGTCACCCCAAAAGTGCTCCTCTCTCCAGCCTCTTCCCTTTGGGCCCAATCTGGGCCTTTGGGTTTTAAACAAAATGAACCAAATGCAGAAAAGATAGTGGGGGAGGGAACTGTGCTGCCAAAATCTTGTTTTTTTCTTTTTGTTTTTCCTGAAGAACAAATGTCTGTATTTGTTATGCTGTGGTATTGACTTGGTTCACATTTGGGGAGTGCGGTAGGAAATCTGTGTGGGGGACAGGGCTCAACTGTGTTTGGGCAGCTCATCCACTACCCACCTGGAACCGAGGCTCCACATGGGGCTGCTTGCAACCATGGAAACAGAGCCTGGCCAGCCAGGACTAAGGGAAGGGGCTTGAGAAAGAATCACCAAGACTTTATCCTCTTCTCCTCCCCACCCTGACTTGTCTCTTGTTGCTCCAAAGGGTCAGGGAGCTGAGATTCCTTTTCTTTTTCTTTTAAGCTTTACCAAGGTAGAATTGACAAATAAAAATCATATATACTTAAGGTGTACAATGTAGAATTTGAATACATTGTGAAATAATCCCCAGAATCAAGGTAATTAATGTAGCCATCATCTCCTATAGTTATGATTTTCTTTGTGTGTGGTGAGAATACTTAAGATCCAGCCTCCTGGCAGATTGGAAGTATACAACACATATCATTAACTACAGTCACCTTGCTGTTCATACGTCTCCAGGACTTATTCATTGTGCATAACTGAAACTGTATCTTTGGCCAACATCTCCTATTTGCCCCACCATTCTGCTTTCTGTTTCCAGGAGTTTGAACTATTTTGGATATCACTTACAAGTGATCATGCAGGATTTGCCTTTCTTTGTCAGGCTTTTTTCACCTAGCATAATGTTCATAGAGGCACTATTCACAGCAGCCAAGATGTAGAAACAACATAAATGTCCATAGATGGATGACTGGAAAAAGAAGATGTGGTAGGTAGACCTGAAATGTGATATTACTCAGCCTTAACAAAGAAGGGAATCCTGCCCTTTGAGACAACATGGATGGATCTGTGGGGCAGAGAGGTATCACTGTTCTGATGCAGAGCTGGCCAGGGGCACAGCCTACTCTTCATACTTGGCCATTGCTTTTCCCAGGGAAGATGGAGGGATGTTGTGATGTAGGCTCCAGTGTAGGACCTGAGCCATTGGGGATGCAGGTGAGTCATGGGGCACATAGGTGTCTCAGTCAGCTGAACGTCTGACTGTTGATTTCGGCTCAGGTCATAATCCCAGGGTCATGGGACTGAGCCTGAGTCAGGCTCCGCATAGAGTACTGAGTCTGCTTAAGATTCTCTCTTCCTCTGTCCTCTCCTGCTCTCTTCTCTAATAAATGAATGAATGAATGAATGAATGAATAAATAAATAAATAATTTTTTTTAAAGACCTAGGTGAATGAGACCCAGCCATTCAGTGTAAGGAGTGGGACAGCCTTCTGGTGGTTGTGAACCCCCTCAGTCCCTTCCCTGAGAGCTGTGTAATGTAGACCAGCTAAATCCTAGATGCCAAGGCCCCTGCGGCCCTATGCATGCCAGGGTCTTAGCTCCTTCCCTTTCAGCTCTCCCCATTAGGTGCCCCTCCCTCCCGCTGCTCACCCTCATCTGATAGGTCCCTCTCTTCCTCCTCCTGTGCCATCCCCCTTGGTTTCTCCCCTTCATCACCTTCTTCTTACCTTTTCGTTCCCCTGTTTGCTCTCTATATAAAAGTACTAGGAATTCCTCCACAGAAGGCTTGGCTCAAGAATATGCTAGGTGGCTCTTGGCTTCTTGCCTTTCTAGGTATGCTCTCTACTCAGCAACTTTATGACTGTCAGGGAGCCATCTCTGTCCCCCTTGGGCAGAGTCATAATCAGCCTGGAAGGCCAGTCCCACCTCCTCTGCTCCCCAGGGCTCTATCTGGCTTCTATTCTAACCCCCACCCCCAGCCCATCACTGCACAATTTATTTATGGAGAACCAGCAGCACCTGTCTCCTTCCATCTAAATTACCTGCATATTCAAGGGGATTAATTCATAGCTCCTGCTTGCACTTGCCTTATTAGTTCTGGGCTTTGCAGAGAATATGGTTAAATCAATGCTAACTCTGTGTCTGGGGGAGTGGTGGGATGGGACCTGGCAGGACCCTCCCCTCTCCCTGGGCACCCTCAGCAGACTGGGCATACCTGTGACTTAGCAGAGCGGGCAAATGGCTTGGAGCTCTGTGGAAATCAGCCAAGGGTCAGAGGTGTAAGAAGTTAAGACCTGGTGCCAATCTGCAGGTCACCCAAGGTTGACGAAGTGCCAATCAACCATAGTTGACCAAACACAGGAAAAACATGCCAAAGGGAACTGTGACCCCAGAGCTTGCTCCAGAATGAGGACCTGGGAACCTGGTGGAGGCAGTGATATTTCTTGGTTTGGGAGCTGAGGCCCCTTTGAAGGTCAAGGCCAAGTTTAGGGTCTTGAGAATCCAGTGCCCTTCAACAGTGGTGGTGGCTGGGCTCCGGAGCAGAGGCCCCTGTCCTTGAAGCCCTGGGCTGGCTGGGCTGCTCCCCTGCTGGCACCTCCACTTGCAGCAGATGGTGAAGGCGTGTGCTGGGCACTTCCCGTGCTTTACTCACATGCCCCGATTCCTGTCTCTCTTTCTAAACAAATTGTCTGTTTTCGGAGTGGACCAGACTTTCTGACACCATGCATCCTGGATGATGGGCCTTCTTGGCAGAGGGAGGAGGAGATTGTCTGAGTGTTGCTGGCACAGGAGCCTTGCCTCCTCCCTCACCTTCAGCAGCCCCAGGAGCATGCTATCAAGAGGACACTCTCTGTGCCCTCCATTTGGGAGGCCTGAAAACAGCACAGGGTCGTCAAGACCTACAGGAGCCAGGCAGGGAACTTGGATGAGCAAAGCTCGCCCGGGGGGAGGTGGATGGTGGATGGCAGGTGGTGGTGGACTAGAGCAAACGCACCTCATCTAGAGGCTTTCAGCATTTATTTTAAAGCGAGAGGCTACTTAACAAGACAGACGAATGTGCCAAATTTGGCCTGAGTGCCATGCCACTCTGCAACCCTGAGGAAACCACACTGGGTAGACACCCCAGACAGCTTGTGTCCCCCACCGCCATCAAGCACCAAAGACTCTCGCTGTGACATGTCTTTGCTCAAGCTGCTCGGTTCCAGTCTTCCTGGGATTTCTGCTCCTTCTCTTCTGACCTGCCGCTTCCCACGCCTCCTCCAGGACCCTGACAGAGCCCAGGGCCTGTCTTTGTTCCTCCAGCGCTATGAGGGCGGTAATCAGGTGGCAGTGTAGACTACCAGCTACAGGAAAGGGACATGATTTCACTTAGGTTTTTAGTTCTCCAGGGATATAATAAGTGCTTAATACAGGTTTATGGAATTGAAATACAGACTGGCCCTGACCGCATCTTCCCAGCGCCCAAAAGTAAGGCTTTGTGATTAACTTTTCCCTTAGAACAGTGAAGATCACCATACTTTGGGGTAAGAAGCTACTGCATTATTTGTCAGAAGCTTAATTTTTATATAATAAAAATAAATCTAGACAGGGGGTACCTGGGTGGGTTAGTCAGTTGAGCTCCAGACTTTGGATCAGGGCATGACGAGTTCAAGCCCACTATCGGGCTTGCTGCTATTGGCCTGTCAGCGCAGAGCCCACTTCACATCCTCTGTCCCCCTCTCTCTGCCCCTCCCTTGTTTGCACTATCTCAAAAATAAACATTAAAATAATAATAATAATAATAATAATAATAAAACAAATCTAAACAGATGAGAAGGCTGGGACGACCAGAGGGAGAGAAGCCCACTGATATTTTTGGTGGTGAATTGTGAGGGCAGCAATGAGACCAGAAGGTGACTCACAATCCTTCCAGGCTGTCTGTGCTCACGCAAGGCTGGCTGAAGTCACACGACTGACTGGGTGGGGTTTGCAGTTGACCCATAGGATCTGGGCACTAAGGGTCCCGGGGAGGGCGGAGCCCTGAAAGCAGCACATGGTTCTTTGGTTATGATGCTGCTCATGTGCTTCTGCCAGGCTCCAGCTGTGCACTTTGTAGGTGCTGCAAAACTTGTTCCTGTTGTGTGCGTGTGCATGAACATGCATGTCGTTTCTTCCTATCCTCTTGTCCTGCAAGTCTCCCCCCTGTGGACAAAGCCTCCATTTAAATACAGTACTCAGATATGACAGGATACCCTTTGGGAGTGGCCACTCACAGCCCTAATTTTCTCCTCTCTGGAGACCTTTCCAGAAATGTTCTCGCATCATTCACCGGAAGCAGTGGTGGAAAAACGATGAAATGATACTGCAAGGACTTGTGCAGGTGGTTCCCAGCCCTCACCGGAAACTCCCCAGGGACAGTATCACAGTCCCACACCTTATGTGTGCTGTCTCCTATGGCGCTGGAGACCAGAGGCCCTACAATCACAAACTGCCTTTTAAATCAAAATGCCAGAAGAGGGAGACAGGGATTTCACATCTCCAGTGAGGAAAAAAAAAAAGTTGCCTTTTTGCTCCCCACCCCCCAAGTCCATTTCTCAGTCTGTTGGTGTCAGACTCTGATGTGTTGAAAGGCAACGCAAAGAGGAAGGGGGGTGGGGAGAATAGCGTCTCAGGGAGATAATTGACTTCAGAAAAGCTATGTTTGAGATGTAGGAAGAAAACAAGTGAAAATATGTTATTTTACAACCTTGATACTCCTGACCTCATTGAAAATAAATATACGCATGCTGTATGGGCGATCAGGTAAGCCTGGATGAAGGGTCCTAGCATGGGGTACTGGCGCCCTCTCGCGGCCATAAGAAACAGTGCCACATACCATCTTGTGTTTCCCAGAGAAGCAGGCATGTTGCAGAAGAGTTTGGGCACTGCCTGAATTAAAACCAGAAAATGCATTACAGCTAATTGAAAAGGAGAGCAGTTCATAAAAGTCTCCCTTATTTAAACAAGGCATTTTTTTTGTCTCTCCTAGGGTTGGTTGACACTCCAGAAGGGAAGAAGTAGATAGAGGTGGAATAAAACTAGATCCATGAGCTTGGTTTAGTCTTTGTGACTTATCAGCTACATAGCATTTGTGGTCTCAGTTTTATCGCCTGTAAAGTGATAAACTTGAAATGGACGATGCTTCTGATTTCTTCCAGCTGAGATATTCTGTTACGTCCCAGAAGACCTTGAGGAACCCTGAAATATCAGATATCTGGCAAATCACTGATGTTAGTCTTGTGGGGCAACTCTTTGTAGGGATTGTCTCATTGCATTTACACTCACTCAGTGCTATTATTACAGTCCTTCTCTAGCTCTGATGAAGCTGGTGTTAGCTCAGTGTAACAGAATCCACTGCATTGTTCCTATGTGCTGTTACAAGAATGTCGCCATTGTTATTACCAAGCCCGGCTTCTCTGTCTGCTTCCTGTAAGGTTGCCTCTCGAAACTGATGACAAAGAAGACCTTCCCCTGGGAATGTAGATTATTGGGCAGCTAAACTCACTCCAGCTCCAAAATGTGCATCCACAGAAGGCCCAGGAGTGTACCCTGGGCTCTGAATCGGGGATCAAAAAGCAGGGTTCACAGTTAGTGGTATTTGGTCTTACATTTTCCCTTTTAACTGAATTTTTTATATGAAATTTATTGTCAAATTGGTTTCCATACAACACCCAGTGCTCCTCCCAATAGGTGCCCTCCTCAATGCACATCACCCAACCTCCCCTCCCTTCACCCCCCATCAACCCTCAGTTTGTTCTCAGTTTTTAAGAGTCTCTTATGGTTTGGCTCGCTCTCTCTCTAACATTTTTTTTCCTTCCCCTCCCCCATGGTCTTCTGTTAAGTTTCTCAGGATCCACATAAGAGTGAAAACATATGTATCTTTCTCTGTATGACTTATTTCTCTTAGCATAACACTCTCCAGTGCCATCCACATTGCTACAAAAGGCCAGATTTCATTCTTTCTCATTGCCACGTAGTATTCCATTGTGTATATAAACCACAATTTCTTTATCCATTCGTCAGTTGATGGACATTTAGGCTCTTTCCATAATTTGGCTATTGTTGAAAGTGCTGCTACAAACATTGGGGTACAAGTGCCCCTATGCATCAGCACTTCTGTATCCCTTGGTTAAATTCCTGGCAGTGCTATTGCTGGGTCATAGGGTAGATCTGTTTTTAATTTTTTGAGGAACCTCCACATTGTTTTCCAGAGTGGCTACACCAGTTTGCATTCCCACCAACAGTGCAAGAGGGTTCTCGTTTCTCCACATCCTTGCCAACATCTATAGTCTCCTGATTTCTTCATTTTAGCCACTCTGACTGGCATGAGGTGGTATCTGAGTGTGGTTTTGATTTGTATTTCCCTGATGAGGAGTGACGCTGAGCATCTTTTCATGTGCCTGTTGACCATCTGAATGTCTTCTTTAGAGAAGTGTCTATTCATGTTTTCTGCCCATTTCTTCACTGGATTATTTGTTTTTTGGGTGTGGAGTTTGGTGAGTTCTTCAACTGAATCTTAACACAGTTCACTCACTTACTGCTAGAAAAGAAAACTCCCCAGTATGATGGGCATTTAAAAAAAAAAGTACAATTTTTTCTGAATTAACCCCCTGTATCAAGACTCTCATTTTTTCAGATATTTAACCCATGTGAGCAGGATTCAGTCCTCAACCACCAGCCCCACTCTCTTCTGCCAGATGGACTTCCAGATACCCCAGTCTCATACACAGTTCAGTACTTGTGTGAGGCTAACAGAGTCATTTATCTTTTCTGTTTAAACCCTTGGGATATTTCTGTTTAGCAAGACAGCAATTTCAGGAAGCTACACTGTTTTATTAAGTGTATTAAACTGCGGAGTGGCTCATCTGGTGGCCACAGTTTGTCGACTGGCTGTCTTGGCTCTATCCCAATACATCAGGGGTTGTTTTCCCAACACATTTTTAAATTTTTATTACTATGATTCAATTTCACTGATGTTATTATTAAAATTAATTTGTTTCCCACAAAGCCTAAAATACAGAGTAGACCCTTGCCAAATGCAGCATCATAACATTTCTGGAATGGTGGCCACATGAATAAATAATTGGTACTTGATGAGTGCCTACTAAGAGCCATGGAACTTTGTACTTATTTCTTCTACTTTTCCATTGCAGCCCTAGAGGGAAGATGGTATTATATCATTTTATTATTATTGTTATTTTTAATGTTTATTTATTTTTGAGAGAGACAGAATGCAAGTGAGTTAGGGCAGAGAGAGAGGGAGACACAGAATCCAAAGCAGGATCCAGGCTCTGAGCTGTCAGCATAAAG
Source organism: Lynx canadensis (assembly GCF_007474595.2). Taxonomy (NCBI): domain Eukaryota; kingdom Metazoa; phylum Chordata; class Mammalia; order Carnivora; family Felidae; genus Lynx; species Lynx canadensis. The sequence continues at coordinate 28,285,477 of NC_044312.2, forward strand.
CCCAACGCGGGGCTCGAACCCACAAGCTGTGAGATCATGACCTGAGCCGAAGTCGTCAGACGCTCAACCAACTGAGCCACCCAGGCGCCCCTCATTTTATTATTTTTTAAGTTTATTTATTTATTTTGAGAGAGAGAGAGAGAGAGGAGAGAGAGAGAGAGACAGAGAGAGAGAGAGAGATAATGTGAGCAGAAGAGGGGCAGAGAGAGAGGGGGAGAGAAAGAACCAAGCAGGCTCCACACTGTTAGTGCAGATCCTGACATAGGGCTCAAACTCACAAATCATGAGATCATGACCTGAGCTGAAATCAAGAGTTGAATGTTTAATCAACTGAGCCACCCAGGCTCCCAATTTATTTATTTATTTATTTTTTCAACGTTTATTTATTTTTGGGACAGAGAGAGACAGAGCATGAACGGGGGAGGGGCAGAGAGAGAGGGAGACACAGAATCGGAAACAGGCTCCAGGCTCCGAGCCGTCAGCCCAGAGCCCGACACGGGGCTCGAACTCACAGACCGCGAGATCGTGACCTGGCTGAAGTCGGACGCTTAACCGACTGCGCCACCCAGGCGCCCCCCAATTTATTTTTAAGAAGGCTTCACACCCACTGTGGATCCCAATGTGGGGCTTGACCCCACGAACATGAGATGAGCCACTCAGGCACCCCATTATTATGCCATTAAAAAATAATGTTTATTTATTTTTGAGAGAGAGAGAGAGAGCAGGGGAAGGGAAGAAAGAAAGGAAGACACAGAATCCCACATCTGAGCACAGAGCCTGACGTGGGGCTTGAACCCACAAACCGTGAAATCATGACCTGAGTCAAAGTTGGGCACTTAACCGACTGAGCCATCCAAGCACCTCTATGTCATTTTAATAGATGAAGAAACTGAGGCCTGGGGAGGCCAAGTGGCTAACTCAAGTTCTCACAACTACCAAATGCTGGAGGAGACACAATTCACACCCAGGTCTGGCTCCAGGGCCTGTGCATTTCCCGTCATAGCCCTCTGGCTATAGTCATGCCCCTGATGAAATTCCATTTGGGGCCTGGTTTCAGTGAGAGATACACTGACCAGCATATTGGCTGTGGTTTTGTGTCCTTTACTCAAAATCTGAGACAAAGTGTTCTTACTCTGATGGTCCTTTTCTTAGGGAAGAGGAAAACCTCTGACCTCTGGCTGATTCACCTGAGGAGCGGCAGTCTGCAGCCCAGACGCGTCGGCAAGGATCTTTTATTACCTAATATTTAGTGCAGGGGCAGGGGAGAGGAGGAAATTGGTCCCTTGATTTAAATCTTAGAAACCTGCCCTTGCTGGTTTGTGTCACCCTGAGAGGACTAACAGCCAAATTTTGAAAGAAGAACCTTGGCATTTTCCTCTGGAGAATTTGAGTTTTGACAGGAGACTCAGCAGACTCAAAGGTCTATTTTGTGAACACACAAGTATTTTCAAATACTTTGGCAGGAAAGGAATGCGATGTTTTCTATATGATACTGTAAAGCAAGACTGAGACCAGTGAACCTAAATTATTTGGGAACAATCAGTTCAACATAAAATAAATGTAAATGTCTGAGGTGTCAAAAGAAGTAAAAGGCTGTCTTTTACAAACCAGAGGTGTATGTATGTGAGCACAAGTGCACTCGCTTGAGGGCACAGGAGAAAGGTGTGCACCCACTCATGGGCACCAGGAAAGGTGCAAGCACACTCATGGGCACAAGGGAAGACTGTGCACATGCTCCTGCATGCAAGGGGAAGGGTGCACGAATGCTCCTGGGTACAGGGGGAAAGGTGCACATACTCGTGCACACAAAGGAAAGGAAAGGTGCACATGGGAAGGGTGTGCACATGTTCCTGGGCACAGGGAAAAGTGCACACGCGTGTGCACATGGGAAGGGTGCGCACATGCTCCTGGGCACAGGGGAGAATTGCACATGCTTGTGGGCACAGTGGAACGGTGCACACATGCTGATGGGCACAGGGGAAGGGTGCACACGCTCATGCGCACAGGGTAAGGTACATACAGGGGAAAGGGTGCATACATGCTCCTAGGCACAGGGAAAAGGTGTACACGCTTGTGCATACAGGGGAAGGGTGCACAAATGCTCATTTGCACAGGGGAAAGGTGCATATGCTCATGTGCACAAGGGAAGGGTGCACACATGCTCCTGGGCACAGGGGGATGTTGCACATGGTAGTGAACACAGGGGAAGGGGTACACATGCTCCTGGGCATAGGGGGAAACTACACACATTCTTGTGCACAGGGAAGTGTGCACACATGCTCCTGGGCATAGTGGAAAGGTGCACATGCTGGGGCACAGAGGGGAAGGGTGCACACATGTTCCTGGGCACAGGGAAAGGTGCACGTGCTCATGCACACAGGGGAAAGGTGCACACATGCTCCTGAGCACAGGGCAAAAGTGCACACATGCTCGTGCACACATTGGGAAGGGTGCACACATGCTCATGGGTACAGGGGAAAAGTGCACACAACTCATGCGCACATAGGAAGGATGCACCCATGCTCCTGGGCACAGGGGAAAACTGCATAGGCTCGTACACACATTGGGAAGAGTGCAACGTGTTCCTGGGCACTGGGGAAAGGTGCACATGCTTGTGCATACATGGGAAGTGTGCTCAAACACTCATTCACACAGGGGAAAGGTTCACACGCTTGTGAGCACAGGGAAGGGTACACATGCTTTTGGGCACAGGAGAAAGGTGCACACACTTGTGCTCACAGTGGAAGGGTACACACATGTTTCTGCACACAGGGAAAGGGAACACACATACTCGTGCACACAGGGAAAGGGTGCACACATACTCATGCACACAGGGGACAGGTGCACACATGCTCCTGAGCACAGGGAAAAGTTGTACATGCTCATGCATACATGGAAGGGTGCACATGTGCACCTGAGTACAGGGAAAAGGTGCACACTTGTGTGCTCAGGGGAAGGGTGCACATGCTCCTTGGCACAGGGAAAAGTTGCACACGCTCATGCACATAGGGAAGGGTGCACACGTGTTCCTGGGTACAGGGGAAAGGTGCACGTACTCCTTGGCACAGGGAAAAGTTGCGCATGCTTGTGCACACAGGGAAGGGTACACATGTGTTCCTGGGCACAGGGGAAAAGTGAACATGTTAGTGCACACAGGGGAAGGATGCACACATGCTCCTGGGCACGGGGGAAAGGTGAACACACTCATGCACACATAGGAACGGTGCACACATGCTCACGTGCACAGGGGAAAGGTGAACATGCTAGTGCACACAGGGGAAGGTGCACACATGTTCATGCACACAGGGGAAGGGTGCACACATGCTCGTAGGCACAGGGGAAGTTGTACATGCTCGTGTGCACAGGGGAAGGGTGCACATGCTCCTAAGCACAGGGAAAGGGGCGAACAGAAGATAAAAGACCTAATCAGATGACCTTACAATTCCATATTTTCGGGACTTTTATAATTAAATTTTTAAGATGGGCCTACAGGCACCACACTAGTTATCAGAGATATATTTGCTTGATAAATTTGTCTGGAGCACTTTTTTGTAAATTTAAAACCTTCAAAACAATAACAAGAATAGCGTATTGAACAGATTTCCCCCATATTTGCCATGCAGCTTCTAAGAACAAGGCATTCTCTTACATAACCACCACAATGATCAAATCCAGGAAATTTAACATAGATATAATGCTATTTTCTAGAATACAATCTGTGTTCAAGTTTCCCCAGTTGTACAAACACTGTTGTTTCTCACATTTTCCCCAACCACTGACCTAGTTCACTTAGCTACACTCAGTTGTCAATTTGCTTTAGCCTGCTTTCATCGACCACAGTGCCTTAGCCTGACATTTTTTAAGATGACAGACAGACTGGCAGTGCTGAGTGCTTTTCAAATGCTGCTCAACTCACCAGCAGATAGTTCTGTGTCTGGCACATAATATCTAATGAGTATTATTAGCAGAAAGGAAGGACGTCTGTGAACTGGAGGGCCAGAGGCCCCAGAGCCCGAGCCTTCCTGGCTGGCTTCACTTACGTCAGAGGTGGCAGGTGCCAGGGGACAGATGCCCATGGTTTGAGTTCTGTTCTGCTATTTCAATTTGTGTGAGCCACCCACCTTCTGTTAACCTCAGCTTCCTTCTCTCTGAAGTGAGGGCTTCCTATACCAGTAATAATTAAGTGGCACATGGTAGGTAAAAGTGCTTAGTAAACTATGGCAAAATGCTAGACAAATGAACTATATTATAATTTATTATTAATATACCAGTGAGGCAGCCTGGAGCTAGAATAGCACAGTGCAATTGAATGTTTGTAAAATGCTATGGAGGAAAATAAAAGTGGGCTATCCAGGTAGGAATGCTGGTGTGCAGTTAGACGTGGCTTTCAGGGTTCTTCTTGGGGGTCAAACAGGGTCTCCTCTAGGCACTTGCTTGCAAAGGCCCTAAAGGCGGCAGCTTACTGAGCACCTGCTGGGGGTCAAATGTTTTGCCAGGAAAAGCCCAAATTCTAATACTAATCCTGAAAGGTGTTATGATCTCTAGACGAAGATGTAGAGTTTCAGAGAGATGATGTTATTCAAAGTCATACAGACAGGAAATGGCACAATCAGGAAGTTAATTTCCAACACCTGCAGAGGCATTGCTGTGTGTGCGTGTGTGTGTGTGTGTGTGTGTGTGTGTGTGTGATAACTGTGTTCCTGACGCTCTTCTCAAAACATCTTTGGTGGCACAGTGACATAGAGCCATCCGACACAGAGCTTGTTAGCAGGTCCTACTCTAAAGTAAGGGCTTTATCTGAATCTGGAAATTATCAATTTTTTAAACAGGACCTCAGTTCTTCATTGAGATGCAGATGAATGCTAATAAGCTCTGGTTCCACACATCTCTTGTTGACCTTCTGAATTACATTTATTTGCTGACCTTGTGAGAGATGTAAGTCTGGAGAACTCTCTAAGGAATTCAGGAGTATTGCACCTTCCAGGGGACCTGGAATGAGCCTCCTCTTTCCCTTTTCCTTCCCGAGAGCCAAACCAGGATTTGGGGAGACAGAAAAGTCTTGGCTCTGGATCACACCAAGACTGAAGTTCTGGACAACTTTCTGTAGCACACACCTTAGGCACTCACCGGTTGTCCCCATGTTGGTTTCAACAGAGCTGATGCTCCATCACGGCTTATGGAATTACCAAACATGAAACTTGGGAATATCAGGCAATACAGTTGGCTGGCAGACTGCCTGACATTTGCAGGTGGGGCCATCAGCCTGCAGGCTGTGCTCACCTTTAAGTGGTATTGCCCGTTTGGCAACACACTGATATCCAGTCTTGATCCCTGCTGCTTGCTCTAGCCTAGCACAGAAGCCAGGAAGGTGGTTTGGGCCTGTGGACAAGGTCTCTGAGTCTTGTAAGAGCATGGCCCAGAAAAAGGAAGCAATGTGGAATGCACACCCTTCCTCTCCTTCCCACCCCACCCCGGAGCCATGGGTTTGCATGAATGACCCGGCTGGTGGTTTTGAGGTTTCTAGATATTTGACTGTCCAGATATCTCTTCATATCAGAGTTCTTCAAAGACATTGCTTTCTTCCTCCTCTTTGTCTCTTTCTTTATCAAGACCCTTTCATATCCCTGTCCTTTTTCTAGTTTGGGGTGGGATTGCTATTGGCTCTGTCTGCCTTGCATTTCTGACCTTTTGGCTCTGACCTCTGATTCTTCCTTGAAGCTGAAGGCAGCCAGCTTCCCAGGGCTGAGCCTGCACCATAGGAGTATGTTCCTAGGGCCCCTGTGACCACCTCCTCCAAATGCATCCCCTGTCTTCGGGAGCATGGCTTCCTCTGACACCCTTTTATTATAGCTACTGCAGCTGTCACATTACATAATTGCTTTTAAAATGGGAACTGTTCCATTGTTGGAGAAAGTGCTCAAGGAGAACAGCCACTCTCCCTGTCCGGCCATTCCATGTGTTCTCTGCACCCCCTTCTGTCCTGGATCCCCTAAGGAGCACGGCTGTTGACTCCATGAGGCTGCTCACAAACGAAAGTTAACCCAATTCCTTCACGTTCTTCAATCTTCTCCCTCTTGCACTGGGACACGTTCCCTCGGGGTTCTGCTTCCATCTTCTCATTTGTTCTTAAGTCCAGATGGTCCCTTGTGCTCAGATGAAGTTGTGTGCCTGAGAGAAAGAATGAACAATGGGGAAGGATACCTGTAATAATGTAGTTCAAACTCTAGGTCAAATATAGCAAAGGGGAATCTGGCTGGCTCAGTCGGAGGCGTGTGAGGCTCTTGATCTCGGGGTTGTGAGTTTGAGCCCCACACTGGGTGTAGAGATTGGTAAAATAAATTAAACACACACACACACATATACACATACACACACATATGTGTGTGTGTGTGTGTGTGTGTGTGTGTGTGTATATATATATATAGCAAAGGGCTTACATCTTGCCTACTGATTCCAGTTGGTTTTAGTGGCTTTCTGGAGTAGTAGGCTGAGAAAGATTCTGAAGCCAAGTCTGGGCTCAATGAGCAAGAAGGCCATGATTGATTAACAGTGCCTGCCATGTGCATGTGCAAAGGGGTGCCCATGTTAACTATCCAGGAGCTGATGTCCATACCTCTGAATATGCTGTTTCTGTTGCTATCTGTATCCACCCATTCCCATTTCTTTCTGAAAGCTTCTGGGGAAATTAGTTTCCCCTAATAAGGTTGTAAGAAGTGTACATATGTTACAATATCATTATCACCTGAAACTTCTTAAGAATGCAAAATCTTGCACCCCAGCCCAGATGGACTGACTTCAGAACCACGGGGGAGAGACTCAAAAATCTGTGAGATGTGTGGGCAGCCCTCCAGGTCATCGTGATGCAGACTACCCCTTGAGGACCACTGTCTAACGGAACAGGAAAAACAGGGGATGTGGGAGATGAATGGTAAAGGCTGGTGCTGGCTTTTGACTAATTCCTTTCTCTCTTTTAACAAAGTCATAGAAAAGTGAATCTAGTGGTTTAGGATTCTCTGGGTGAAGCGTCTTGAGAGGACCTATATATTTTATAGCAATATTCAGCGGCAGATTTTATCGAGCTTCAGTAAATCCCTCCTGGACAGGGGAGAATGAAGCTCCCTGGGTGACTGCATGATGTGAACCCAGACAAAGACATCCCAAGAGTGCCTGACCCTCCACCCTTCTCTGGTATTTACGCCCCTGTCTCAGCCACCACGTGGCCTTGCCTTCCCTCTCCCTGGGTTGTGCTGGCTCGTGACATTGGCATTTGTGACCTCACTGGAATGAATCAGAGAAGCCCACATTTGGGCTGTTAGAGAGAAATGAGAATACTTCACAACACGAACATGTGTGTGGATTTGTGTGTGTGTGTGTGTGTGTGTGTGTGTGTGCAGGTGTGTTTTCCCTCCTTGCACACTATAACTACAGAGTCAAGGTGAAAGAAAATAAGAAGTTTGAGCTCACACATCCTTCCCATGTCAGGTGACATACCTAAGAGATCACCCAGGGCCCAGATCCCAGTGCTAGAGGCAGGACCTTCACACTAACTGACACCTCTTACCTGGCCTCCTTGGGCAGTGTCTGGATCACCACTCAGACATCTTTTTGGCCACGAGGCACACTGGGCTCAAGGTTTCATTATTTCAACAGGTTCCTGATTTCAAATCTTTTCTCTGTCAGCTACTAAGATATAGATGCATTACTGTTGTCATGCTATATATCTGAACAGCCTCAGTTTTCTCACCTGGAAAATGGGGTAATACCTGTCTCAAAGGTTATTGTGAGGATTAATCTAAGAATCTACATACATAAAATGGCTATTACAGTTTAAGGCGCTTTGAGTCCTGCCTTTTGAGGGCATTCTGCAAGCACTGTAGAGGACCAACCGAGAAGTCTCTTTCCCAGTGGTCTTGCCGTCTTGACTGCAGCGGCTGGACCTCCATCCCTACTACCTGCTGTATGAATGCAGTGAAAGCAGAAGAGAACAAGGACACCCTCTTCTCCAACTGTCGTGCTCAGACTGTGCCCCCTGGTGGCGACTTCAGATGCTGCAGGCCCATAGCCCTGCCAGGCTGGAGGAGGGAGGGCCCGCTGCTCACCGTCTCTTGATGCCCAGACCCTGGAGATTCGGTCTGAGTGCACCTCTGCTCCTAAGTGCTCTCAGTAACTAAAACAGAAAGTTACCTGACAGCGTTCACTTTCTGATAGCGTATGTGAAATTGACTATCTCTCACATCAGAAGAAGTGAAGGCTCTTCACTCCCATCCTCTTCTGGTTTTGGATATTTTCTGGCTCCTGCAGCCCAAGAAGGGGGCAGGCCCAGAACCTATTGCTGTCAGTGCAGAACATGTCTGTGCTCACAGCTCATTCTGCTTTTTACCTGCCGGCCAGGCCTGCCTTGTGAGATAGAATATACTTTAAAAGGCACACAAATGCCACAAATACCACAACACCAGTGGAGAGTTGGTGCTGCTTCCTGTGCGTGCTCTCTCTCTCTCTCTTTCTCTCTGTCTCTCTCACACACACACACACACTCAGGGACATAGGTTCATAGAGCTTTCTAGAAATTCTGCTGGTGTAAATAACTCCCACACTCATCTGCTCAGCTCTTATACCTCATTATAAGGGAACTTTTGCTTGCAAAGTACAACTTCCCTTCCTTCCTGCTAAACCCAACCAGAAGGTCTGCATGCTTTCTTCCTAATCAAAAGGAGATGCTAACAGTGCCTGCACTAGCCGCATTGCTCCCTGGGCTTCAGCAGGTCCTCGACTTTATCTCCCTCCTCTCTGCTCCTCCGGGGTAAGATAGGAAAAGCAGCCAAAACGTGTGTATCATAGAAGATGCACTGACAGTTTAGTCTGTGTCCTGGGCTCTGTGCAGGGTGCAGAGGGAGGAGGCAAAAGGACCCCTGCCCTCCAGCACCAGTAGATAACCTCCCTCTCAGGAAGTGATGCAAAACAGTCTAGGCTCCAAAAGAAGTCTGAGGAGGTAAATACTTTCAGAGCAAACACCAGAGGTGAAAGTGGGGGAGGGGTAGTGATGGGTCAGTGGCACACATTTTCACATGGTGGAGTGGGTTTGATAGATCCCTTTTAGCGTTGCAGAAATATACCCGAGGTGTTAGAGGGTCACTTTGTCAACGAGGTTTGTAGCCAACCTGCCTGGGGCTCTATTGGAATATGAGTCAATCAATAATATTGCTATTACTACGGACAGGGCGTGACTGGGCTCTGAGGGGAGGTGGGAAGATCCCAAGGCAGACAATGTCACATTTTCGGGGGGGCACAGAGGCAGCCACAGTAAAGGTGGGTGCTTCAGAGGAACGTTCTGTGGGCAGAAGTCTCTGGAGTCTCTGCTGTCCTGGAAAGTGATCATCCGAGGCCAGTTTTTTCCCAGGATCTGCCTAATCCTGGTGCTATGTTGCTGGTAAGGAAAGGATTCACTGGCAGCATGGGGAGTTTAGAAGGGTCATTGATAAAGGGAAGGCCATGGTAAATGGAGGTTCTTGTAACTGAACAGATCCCCTGTTGCTGTGGAGTTCAACGGCACTGGGTCCTAAAAGCAACCCCACTCTCCACTGGCCGTGTGACACAGCATGCAGGTTAACCCTGCCTACTGTCTGTTTGCCATCAGTAGAACTTGGAAGTGAGCTGTGTGTGTGCACTGACCCCAGTGCTTGGCATAGAGGCATGAGGTGATGTTGGTGTAGACCATGAGCGTGATGTGAAGGTGGTGGCACCAACCTTCCCAGAGTGGCCCACGGACGGTCCACAGAGGGTCGTACTGGCTGGGTGACTGGAGACAACCCTGGAATCACAGGACCACACTCACCACTGCAGGCAGGCAGGACTCCCCACTCTTCCAGGGAAAATGCAGCCAGGTGTTAACTGCATAGGAAACTCTCCCCACAGCCTTTGAGTAGTTGACAGTGTCTCCTTACAGGCCCTCACCAGCCTGGGCCATAGCTCCTTGGTCCCTAACAGGGAGCAGGAGAGTGGGCATGGCCTCCACTCACAGTGAATCCGGGCTCGCCTCCTGTCCTCTGGAAGATGCACCCACTTTCTTGTGCAGGGTGTTTGTTCAGCTTTGGGCCTGAGGAGGGACCATTGGGCCTAGCTTATGTCTGGCCTTCCCACTTACGTCTTTTCTACCTGCCTCCTGCCTCTCAACCCTTATTTCACTCGGGAGCATGAGTGTACCAAAATCCCATGTTTCCAGAGGCCAGGAGGCATCTGGAAGCAGCAGTTGAGGCCCAGCCTAGGTGATGAACTGGGAGCGATAGCATGCCATGCATCTATCTCTCTGGGACTCAGGGTCCCTAGCTGTATAGGAGGGGAAAGAGATTTTGAGGTGGGAAGGAGATCTGGCAGGGGGAGGGGGGTTGCTGGGCTGTGAGGAAACTCCAAAAGGAGTTTCAGAGGCTTACTGAGCTCCCCATGAGGACTAGCAAGAAAGCTGATACCTGCTGAACACTGGCTGAGACCAGAGGGAGGACCTGCTTTGTGTTGTTTGGGGGCCAGAAACAGGACCACTTAAGTGGAAAGTTTCACCCATTGAGAGCTTTCTAGAACCTATAGGTAACCTATAAGGAAACCTAAAAGTTTTCCTCTGGTACCTCCTACAGGTGTCTCATTTAATTTTCACAACAACCCCATGAGGAGGGATGTATGATGGCTGTTTTAGAGCCAGGGAAGCATGAATTGAACATCAGGGTAACCTGACAAGATCCCCCAGCTTCGGAAGGGGTAGGACCGTCCAACCAAACTCAGCCCTTCACACACACTCTTCTTGGAGGTACTCGCACCAGGATGGAGGACCGCAGCCAACATCTATAGGAGATGGCTCGGTATTGAATGGATAGCTGGTCTGGCAGCCCATAGCTCTTGGACTTCTCAGGACCAACCAGACTGTAATATTTGTGATGCTGCAAGTTGGTATATCTCTGAGCTCAGTTACTATCCTCCTCCATTCATTCCACTGCAGCCATGTTCATCTCCTGGCTGTTCCTATTACACACCAAGCACACCCTGGCCTCAGGACATTTGCACTTGCTACTTTTCTATTTGAAATGCTCCACCCCCACATATCTAGCAGACTATTTCCTCACTTCTTTCAGGTGTCTCATCAAATGCCACCTTCTCAGAAATGCTTCCCAATCATTCTACATAGTAGAATCACCACCATACCATGCTATCTCCTTACATTGGCTTACCATTTTTCTTAGCCATTTCTAACACCTGACATATTATGTATTTACTTGTTCATATGTTTAGTGTTAATCTCTCCCCACTAGAATTAAGGTTCCATATGATCAGGGACATCATTCTCATCTCCATCCACAGTGTCTAGAACATTGGCACAAGGAAGGCATTTAAGTAAATTTGGGGAATCTAATCATGATAACTAAAGGGATGTTTTCCAACTCTGAGATCCTATGATATTGTGTTGTATAAGTAATACTGTGCTTAGTCCAGGATGTTTACAAAGAAGTCTACACTTAGCCCTGTCTCCCAGGATTTCCTTATCACAAGGGAGAGGGAAAGAACACACATAGGTGTTAAATATCCAGACGCCTACTGACAGACCCAAGCAGGAAGAGCCATATGTGGGAGCAAAGGCAGGCCACACAGTTTCTGAGAGCAGGCCAGGTCTGGGGACTTGCTCAGGGATTATCTGCTTCAGAGACCTCTCTCTTTAATGGCTAGGCCCCTCTGGACACCACAGTGAGGCTGGCTAAGAGATACAGATGAGAATGAACTAATTTCCTTTGATTTCCTTTGATGTTTTCAAAGGTAGAAAATAATTTGTGTGCTCTTATGAGAACCACTTAGCTGTAGGCTGAGGGTTGGGGGATGTTCCATCTGTGGGAAATGCTAATTAGAAACAATTATTCCCCGGGAATGACTGGCCAGGGCACACCTAAGTGAGGCATCCACAGCTATGGGGCCCTGGAAGGATCCCCAGTCTTCAGGAGGCAGCCAAGCTGTGGAGAGAAACCCTGAATTGGGAGACTTCCTACCACAGACCAGCCACTGTGAGACGCATGGGGGCTCAGTCTCCATGTGCCCCTATTTCATGTATGACCTCCCCATTCTGGTAAAGTGACAATTTAACTGAGCCGATATTCCAGGGGAGACCACATGAGACGGCAAAATGTGAAATACTGTAGTTAATAAAGCTGAAGCACTGATCTGCTGGGAGCCAGGTGTCCAAATCCTCTCCCCCGCCCTCCTCCCACCACAATCGTTTGAATGTGATGTGTCTGCCCACAGAGATGTCTGCCCTCTGCCTGGGCCTGCTCCATCGCTCAGTGACTCCATGGAGGGCAGGAGTTTGTCTCCCTCTGTGGCCAGGACCTCCAGGTCTGGTTGGAGCTCTCTGTTCCCAGACTCTTCACCAGGCAGGTCACGGGGTAAGGGACCTTCGTGGGCATCCAGCCTGGAATCGGCACTTGTCTGTCTTCCTTGTCTTGCTGAGAGTGACTGCGGAAAGGGGGCAGCACAATTCACTGGAATTATGTTCTACAAGCGCCTGCAAAGCCTGTCCTGGGCACTGCAGTGAGGGGATGGAATGTGAGGGCACAGAGACAAATGCCTGAGGACCCTTCTTTGGGAGCAAAACAACTGGACCTAAGTGTCACCAGGGAGACAGGAGCAAAGGGCCCCAGGGAGGAAGGGGCCACGCTGAGTCGGGCAGCAGAAGGGTTGTGAGCTGGCCCCCCCCATCCCGACCCCGGCCTCTGCTGTTGATCCTTGGGTGGTTCCCAGCCCCCTGTGTGTCCTTCCGCCCCACATACGTCCCCTGGTGCCGAATGTGCTCTAGCAAAGCAATCAAGCGAATGTATTTTTAAAAGAAAACTCATTTACCAAGCAGGCCTCTGGAGCAGTTGATGGAATAGCCTTCCTCTGGATGGAAATACTGGTGTAATGGCCTCCCCGGGGCTATTATTGCACTGACATTACAGCAGGCTAATAAACCCCAAAGGGTTAGGACGTGCACTGCCAGCCAGTTCGCACATCTGGACAGGGGAGCTTGCGGATGCGGGGCTGGCTGTGCCTGCAGCTCCAGAGGATGGCCACGGGAGGGCACTCCTGTGCTCTTCCAGAGGCCTAAGCTGCCTGCTCTCAGCGCAGTAACAGGGCTCCTTGAACAGAAGAGGGCTCTTTTCTGCAGACTCTGTGTGGGGAGGTGAAGCCACCTGCTGTGTTTTCTCTCTCAGTGCCCCTAGCTGCATTTCCTAAAATGATTTGCAAAGCCAACCATACAAGGAGGGTTGGAAGAAGGGTGGGTAGCTTACATCGTTAAATCCGAAAACTACATGTTAATGATTATTTTTAAAGCCCATGAAAAATGCTTTCAAAGCACATCAGAATGTGATTGTATCATTTCTCTTAGGAAGAGTCTGTGAGTTGAGCTCCAAAACCCCAGAGGCAAAGGCTCCTCCTTTCCACCTGCATCTCTTGGGGGTACGCCTGGTGTAAAGTGGGTACCACGTGGTGTGGAGTGGGTATATCCTCGCCCACGCCCGGTTCTCCTAGGGGTTCCCATACAGCTTGGGCAGTGACCACATTGCTTATCCATGTCTCCCCTAGCCAATAGCAGGTATATGTGCAATTCATGTTTTAGTTGAACTTGATATTGCTTTTTTTTTGGGTGGCTGTGTGGCTTGTGTAGAAGGTCGCCTGCATATGATGACCAAATATCCAATGGTGCTATCAGGCAACATGACACCATTTGGGATCAAAATATATGGCCATCAGTGTCACAGACCCATCTGAGACGGTCTTACCCAATCTCAAAGGCCTGTGAACCCTTCTATTGAAAAGTGTTACTGTAGGATTTCCAGACCACTCACGAATACTGCAAGACACAATTTATTTACTTATTTAGTGTTTTTTAAATATATTTAGTTTTAATTTAATGTGAGAGTACCTGTCAGTAAGAGCAAATGCTGGCATATATATTGGACATTTGTTAAGGAAAATCCCCAGAAAGCCCTGGTGTCAGAGGAAGGAAGGGCTGCCTTCTGACCCTGAGTCAGTCTTTCTTCTCGGGAGGGCTGGGCCTTCCTCCTCTGCCACAGCCTGCGGCTCCACGTGGGGATGCAAGGGAGCCCTGGACCAGGGGCAGGCAGAGACACAGGGGTCAGGGGGCTGTCCTGCTGCTACCTCAGCCTCCCCACTGTAGCCTGAGCCCTCAGAAACCCAGTACTCCTACTGGGTGGCTCAGGAGGGGCTGGAAAGACAGGAAAAGGAGCAGATGAAGGAACAGGTGGGCGTGAATTTATGCCTCTTCCAATCCCAGCCCAAGACGATAACTCTTTTCTAACTTTCTGGGCCTTAATTTAAAGGCTAGCTCAGTCCTTAGGCCAGACTTAGGAGATTTATCATGTGGAATTCAGTTTCCCTGCAAATGTTGCTTTTAGTCCATTTCTCCTGAAAGCTCAGGTTCTTTCTGAGGACAGGTGGAGGCCAAGTCCATGAGGAGGGGCTGGCCTGCCGGCGGTACCCCCCTGGGAGGGATGGGATGGGGGTGAGGCCCTGAGCAGGGAGGGGATGGGGACCTCATCACAAGGAAGACCTCAGCTCCCCATTCTCTTCTGCTTTCCTCCAGGCAAGGTTGGTGGGCTTACCTGCTTGCATTTTGAGAAGTCTGGTTCAGAAATCAGTTCCTTTCATTTAGATGCCATGGTCATCTTCTTCCAGGATGCTTGCCTCTAATTCCATGATTTAGCCACCCTCCTTCCTCAGGTCACCCACTGCTTCCTGCGAAAAAGAGATGAGGCAGGAAAAATAAAGAAATTATTACATTACCAGCACGCTGTACTCTTGTTTTCCTTCCTATCATAAAAGATAACAGAGGATGCTACTTAAAAATAGCTACTAGATACTGAGTGCTGGCTCTTTGTGGGTGCTGTGCTAATATCACTTACATTCATCATTTAATCCCTTTCCTCACAATGATCCTTGGAAGTGAGTGCCATTGTCACCCCCATATTGTGGATGAGGAGACTAAGACACAGAGAAGTTGTGAGTGGTTAATGGTTTGGGCAGATCCAAGTTTCAGTCCAGCCCATGCTTGCAACCACTAGGCTGGGCTCTTGCATAAGAAGAAACCACTGGAATCTCCCAAAAAGACTTCACGGCCTGGAAAAATGCTCCCCGGCAAGATAACATAGCTCTAGTGTATCCTAAGTGCAATGAGCAACAAAGAAAGACCGCATCCTATTGCCTCCCAGTGTTCCAGTGATTAAATGTATATGGAATAAATATGCAGACATCCCCACAGCAGCCATCAGGAGGCCAACAAAAGTGATATGAATTCTGGGTAGCCCTTTCCCCTGCTGCTCATTGCCTCCTCCCCCAGGCTTGGACAGAACACCTCTGAGGGCTTGGACAAGGCTTGTGTCTACCCTTCCTTTGGGCACCTGACACCATGGCCCAGACCACCCCTTCCATTATTACCAACTGCCTTCGCTCTAGAAAGACTGAACAGTGAAAAGGAATTTTTTGCTTTGGTAGTAAGTACCAATTATTATTGGTCACATGCCTATCACCTGGGACAGAGGTATTTGCATTGACACGGTTGGCTCCCTGGTTTGCATAAGATGAAATTCACCAGTACATTAACCTGGTGGTCTTGCAAGCTGGAACTCATGCTGCAGAAGTCCACAGTGAAGGGAACTCTCTCCACACTCAGCATTTGAGGCCTCTCTCTCCTCCCACACATCTGTCCCTGAGCCCATCTGTTTGTAGGACTGGGTAGGAGCACGTGGGGCCAGCAAAGAGAAGCCTGGATCCCAGATTAGGAATGAGGGAAAACATACAATGTAGTGAGGCCTTCCCCACACACTCTGGTCCCATTCACATATTCACACACATTTCATCAGGAAGGCAAACAGAACTGCTCAAATCCTGGGAAATTGAGGAATAGGCATTCTCCCAGAGGAATGCACATGGTAGGAAAAGTGTCCACTCCAGTACCCAAGGGGATGGGCAGGACACGCAAGCCTCTAGGCTCAGAGGCCTGAAGCTCTGAAAGAACATATTTCATGAACTGAATGCAAAATTTAAAAGATATATGCAATGGACTTCCTAATAGAGGTAGCAGTGACCATCCCCTTCCACCAAAAAAAAAAAAAAAAATCAATCATATAGAAAACAAACCAACCAAAAAATAGGTAACATAATGAGAAACTCTTCTCCCAGGATAGACACCCTGGGGTCAAGGAGCTAGGGTGAGTATGATGTTTAAAAACTGAGGGAAAGGAGGTTTTGAGGGACAGTCCCTGCATCACTGGCCATGAGACCTACCTGAAGGGGTCCTTTGGGGCCCAGCCTTCCTGAGCTCACCCTCCTCACACGCTTTGAGTTTCTGGGCTCCGAGAAATTCTGCCAAGGTGTCTGCCAAGATACGTGCAGAGGTTCCCAGAGCCTCCATGGCATGCAAGAGAGCCAGCTGAGCAGGCCAAGAGGCAGGGAAGCTGCTGGCTGTGTCCTGCCTGCTCGCAGATATGCTGCCTGCAGTGGTCTCCCACAGCCTGACCGGGCCCAGCAGAGACCCCTGTACTCCAACCTCAGAGCCAACCCGGATACCCCCGTCCCAGCACACATTATGCATTGTCTGGGTTAAATGCCCACTTGTCTCCTTCGGTGAGAGCCAGAGGGACTGGCTATGTTCCTTATCCTCCTTCACTGGCCAGTCCAGGGGTTGGGACCAAGGCTGTGATGGGATGAAGGAAGGAAAGGAAAGGAAGCACATAAAATATCTACCAAATGGGAATGTGGAGGGAAGCAATGAGATCTTTCTAGAATGTTTACCATGAGGGTCCAAAGGGAAATGGAATCTCCCTTTGATGGAACTCATCCAGGGAATGTTTAATAGAAGAAATACTCATATTTCCCTCTGGAGATGTCAGGGAGGGTCACAGGAGCTGAGTACTAAGGTTTTCTCAAAGGTGGCGCAAGTCTGGAGTTGAGCTGAAGGGCTAAGAGGGGCAGAGGTGAATCTGCACCTACCCCACACTCTCCTCATTGTCCCCAAGAGCTATCTCTCCTCTCACAAACATTTGGCTCCTTCGGGAGAGTTCATCTACCCCACCTGGCGTCAGTGCCCTCCCAGTGCAACTTATGCACCCACCAGTCTTGACCCAGCTCTACCTCCTCTCCTTCCCCAGCGACAGGAGTGCTTCTCCTTCCATCTCTAACCTTTACAGAATCCGGGTGACATCCAAAGGCACAGTAGTAGCCCCTCTGCCAAGTTGCCTGGGGGCAGGGGGCCGTTGTGCTCTGCTGGTGTGCAAAGCTTCCCATTCAAGCCTCCTGCTACCTGTGTTTACCAGTGCTGCTGGGGCAGCTCTGCCTCTGAGGAAGGTGGGGGCATCCTGTGTGGTCGCTCCTCTCCTGCTGCGGGGTGTACAAAGACTCATTTCCCACGGAACTCGGGGCAGGCCTGACCTCGCCGACAAGTGTGTCCGTCCCTTCCAGTCTGCGTCCCTCCTGGACTCTCTGCGGGGACACGTGTCAGCACTGGCCCGGTGTATTACTCCATCTGCCTACCTTTCTCTGGAAGTCTTCCTCCGTCCTGGCCTCTCACTGTCTTCTCTTTCTCCTCTTCCCTTTCCCCTCCCCCCTAAGGTAAGCCCCCAGAGTGAAGGCAGTATAAAGACCTCAACTCCATGAGGCTGGGGCACTTGCGCTGGGTACTGAGGACGCGAACTTCATGCTCAGTGCACGCTCCGCGCCACTAGGTGGAGCTCGTTGAGCTGTTCTAGTGTGAACTTGGCTGATAACTAAGGAAGACACTGCAGGCTGGGGCAGGGGTGAGCCAACATTCACCAAGCTTTCGCTGTGTCTTAAGAGCTTTTCATATGCTATCTTGCTCATGACTCAAAAAAAAAAAAAGCGATTGTACAAGGTAGATATAATAAACTTTTCAAATGAAGGCGTTGAAGATAAAGATGCTTGAGCAATTCGTGTAATTCAGATCCTGAGATTGATGGCAGCGTGGATACCGTCATGTCCTCTGGTCCAGAAGGAAACAAGGGCTGAAGCGACACCGGCCGTGTCACAGGGAGCTCCCTGTGGGAGCTGTGAGCAAAGGCCTCACACCACTAAGCAAACAGAATGTGAAGCCGGAAGGAAGGGGAAGGAAGGAAGGAAGGAAGGAAGGAAGGAAGGAAGGAAGGAGAGGAGGGGTGGGGAGTCATAAGATATGTTTTTGCAGTTCTGTACCACCTGCTTGTTTCTCTCTTCCTTCCTTGCTGGCCCTTGAGACCTTCCCCTGGGATGCACTGGCACCCCTCCTGGTGGTTGGCTGTGAGAAGAGCCCTCCACGCACACCCTGGGTGGTGCGGGGACGCCTTGCCCCATGCAGACATATGGTAAGCTGCAATTCTAGTTCCTCCTTAAAGAAATGGAGAGACGGAAAGAGGGGAGAGACAAAGGAAGAGAGATTGAGAATCCCCATTTTGGCATCTGGGCCAAGAAATGGGGACAGATGGAACTCTTAGTTGAGCTTTGATGTGGCATCAGAGCAGAAATTGCCTTCCCAAGCTTCATAAAGGAGGTCGGATAAATGCAGAGAAGGAGGCAGGAAGCTAAGGAACCTAGTCGCTCCAGTTGGTGCTACTCCTTCAAGGTTAATACATTGAGAGTAAAATCCTAGAAAAAGAGAGGTTAAAACAGAAACTTGATTAAGTCTTAGTGGTTCCAGGAAGAAATCAAAGGGAAGAATGCCACTGAGCATTCGGGGTTAGTTTCAGATGCTTCAGCCAAGAAATGGCATGGCAGGTCATTAAATGAATTTAGTTGAGATTCTGGGTTTTTATATTGTGGTTAATGAATCTAGGTAAGTATTTATAATGGTAATGGCAGAGCTACCATCAGCCAAGACAATCATTGTAAGGGAAAGCCAGGTGAAGCCTGGGGACAGAACAGGGAGAGTGTGGGACTGGGGGCATGGCCTTACAGGAAATCACTCTGTTTTCTGTGTGCTGGGTCAGGGCAGAGGTGGGTCTGGGGAACTGAACGACAATCTCAGAGCTCAGCGGTCAACAGCTCTGGTCAGGGTGATGGTGAGTGGGACAGAGGCTTATTCAGGGGGTTGCTTTCCTACTTCTGAGATGATCTGTCTCAGTGAGGGATGGGGAAAAAAATCTCCAGCTGAAAAATGTCACCTTCAACCTGACACTGGAGCCAGAGCATTTACAAATCTGCCTGTCACCGTGACAGCCTGACAGATAGCAACCTTAGCTGGGACTGAGTTAAATCGCCACTATAAGTCTTGCAAAAAGTTTGGCTCTTAAGATTTTTATCATCGAGACAGGTTAAGGGATGGGGGGCACGGTTTCCAAACAGGAAGGGACTGAGGATCCGTGCCTGCCTCCTCAGAAACTCCAGCAGCTGCGGGATTATCTATTACCTGAGGGGAGGTGACAGGAGAAAATTACCCAGCATCAGCCCCATCTGTTGCTGAGCACCGTTTATTTCACCTTCACTAATTCACTTGGTTTGTCATTTTTCCTTTGTCTCCGTGTCATCCACCAAACCCTACATCTATTTGCCCTGGTGCTGCCAGCCGGGCATTGTGGCTGCAGAAACAAAGCCTCTGGTATCTTTTCAATGAACTGCAGTCACTCCTGAATCTCTCTCTCTCTCTGCTCTCTTCATTGTCATTTCCTCCATAATTGATTAGGAACTGGAGGCGGGAGAGGAGAGGCTGTGATTGCTTTTACAGCCTGGGTCTGCAGGCAAAGCACATTTCTGTGTTTGGCTCCGTCTCCTGGGACCTGCCTCTGTCAGGAAGAGGTGGCAGAGTATTAATAAGGGAGAGCAGACTCATGTCACTGGGAGAGAGGTTGCAGAAACGAGGGTAAAACCCTGGCTCTCGCATTAGCCTCGGATGCTTGGCCATCAACCCCTTCCAGCCTCCGTTTTTTCATCTGAGATTCAGATTTAATTTCTGCTCTCCTCCCATCCACCAGGGTTGTTGTAAAGATTAAATGAGATAGTATAAGGGGGAAGCTCACTGTCTATTGACTGAGAAAATGAATTTATGGCACATAACGGTGCCTTGAATGTAATAAATGCTCCATGACTACCATTATTAGCAGTATGCAAATGTAAGTAATTATAATTTTTTTTTTGTTACTCTTGCAGCATTTGCCATTCTTCTGGTTCCCAAGCTAGATAAAGTTTTTTATTGAACATTCATCGAGCAAGTTCCATGTGCCAGGCACTGGATTCTATCCTGGGGCTATGAAGATTTTTAAAACACAAGCTAAAAATGTGGTGCTTAGGTCTAGGAGCACAAATATGGGAAGACATGTCACAGAGTTGAGAATAGAGGCTGCAGGCGGGCTCCTAAGTTGGAAAGGAGGGGTTGGATTGTGAGAGAATGTCCTGGTTAAGAAAGTGACTTCTGCACTGGGTTTTCAAGGAGTTAGCCATTGAGTTGAGGTCAGGAAAGGGCATTCAAGTGGGAAATGCTCTCATGAATACTTCCACACTGGATGAGGAGCAGATACCCGCCAGAAGTAAGGGGGTCCAGATCTGATACTGGCTATGTGGGCAAAAGAGATATCACAGAAGAAGCATATTTATTTCATGCAAAGCATCATGAGCTTTACTGAAGGGCAGTGGAAACCACTAAATGCGTTTAGGCAAGAAGCAATGGGAGCAGATTTGCCTAGAAGATCACTCTGGATTGGATGGGGCATGAATTGACAGGAAAGATCAGCCAGGCTGACAATATAGAGATCAAGAGCCTGCAAAGAAACTGCCTGCCTCAGGGAGGGAAGTGAAAGCAAATAATGCAATATGCACCATTGGACTCTCAGAGCTGAGGAGATGCTCCCCAAGGTATAGGCAGCATGGGGGCCTGGGAGGCCCTACAGGGAAGAACCCCAGTGGACTCCAAAAGATCCATGAAGTTGCAAGCTTCCGCCACCAGGGGGCAGTAGTAGAAGGGCTGAGATGCAGACAGTGCCTCCTCCAGATTCAGCCATGGAGGGTGGAGCAGAGAGCTAGCTGTCTGCTGGAGGAAATGCCAAATGTGTTGTCTGGAACATTTTCACCTTAAAATGTTCTGGGGCACCGTCAGGCCAAGGATTTTGTTTTAAAAAAATCTCTGTGATCCTACTGACAAGATATGTGCTGGACTTGTATGAGAAGCCAGGGTCCCTGTGGTACTGCATACACACCTCTGGTTTGGTGTTTATTGCAATGTGGTTGCCCACCTATCAATTCCCCTAGAGATAATGGTAAAGATAGAATTGGGTTAGCCTGAGACCTTCCTAAAAGAATTATTTCATGTGTCTACATGTGTTTTCGTATGCCATGTCTTACTGAATCCTTAAAGCAACCCTATGAGGTACATATTAGCCCTTTAAAATGCAATTCAAAGAAGTTACATGATTTGCCAGGAAATTAAGTAGGTTTTGATTCAAGAGCTCAGGCTCTCTCTGCTATTTTACACCAGATCTTTTCAAGCTCCTTTGTCCTTTGAAAAAGGAGGTTTTCTATTTCATAGGTGGCAAAGCCATGAGCAGTGTCTTTGAGTAGCCTATTAGGCATACCAACCCACCTTGAGAACGGAGGGGGATCCCACAGCAAATCAGCCTGGAGAATCCAGAATGTTTTAAGTGTTGACCGTAACAAAGTTGCTTACATGGATGTTTCCCACTTAATTCTTGGGGCAACACAATGGGCAGGATTGTTATCCCCATTTCCAGATGAGGCTCAGAGAGGTTACATGTCCCACTTGAGGTCTGTGCATTTACACAGCTGTGCTATTTGTTCCTGTCTTGCCTTGAGATTGACAGAAGCTGAAATTTAGGAGCCCTGTTGGATGGGAGGGTTGAAGTTCATTAAGAAGGCTGAATTTGTGGCCCAGACAGGTGTACATCAAATTAACATTCTGACAAACAAGTTTCCCAAAAACAAAATGTTGTTGATATAATAGGTCTATGATAATCCAAAACCAAGGAGAAACCTGCTCCCCTGCAGGGAGAATAACCAATTCTATTTGGGCCACAAAAGAACTTTTATCCTCAGAACGAACAGACAAATTTCCTCAGCAGAATTGAGTGTAGGGACTGTGTTGGGTGCTCACTGTCACTCTGAGGATAGAGAGAATGATATGGCACAGCACTGGACCCACTGAAGAGGGGAACCCAGGGCCATGGGGAAGGGAAGTGGAATGCAAGCTCACAAGAACAGCCCTGACGATGAATGTGGAGGGAGCCTAAAAGGCTCTGTGTAAGAGTCTTAATGTTTCTTGGGTCCAGGCTGTCTGGGAGATGTGGGTTAAATGCACAGTCACCTGTTGGGACCTCCCATTTCCCCTCCACACCTGGATCACGCCTCACAACATATGGCTTCAATTTCATTTTGGATTTAGGATCTTCTCAGCATATTGTTTTCTCTCTACCTTTCTTCTCCATGGAGTCAGACTCCCAGGAAAGTGACCCTTCCCACTACCTAACTTCTCAGAGACTTGCTCCTCATGTGATAAACAAGCTTGATGATACTCTTCATACCTGATTGCTACGGGAATGGAGAGAATAAGTATATATGATAGCACTTAGTTCAGGAGACAGCATATATTAAAGCTAAATAAATATTGGGTTTCCCTCTCCCTTCCCCTTTGCGTCTCAAACATGTGCATACATGCACACACACACAGGGCAAACCACAAACCTCACCAATAAATCTATGCTAAGTCAGAGTTAACTTAGAAAATCAACACGGTGCAGAGGCTTTTAGAGGACTGACATTCCTCAGGTTATGGAAAACAATAATAATAAATCTTAAGGAATGTCACCTTGCCCCTGGCACTGAAGACAAGAACCTGAAAACGTTAGTGGAATAGCCTTGAGTGTGTGGGGAAAAGCGACAGTCTGTTCACAGCAAGGGAGAATGGTGGGTTTTAGAGGGAGCAAGCTGGGAGCACAGTGACTGGCCAGTTAGTTGTTGGACTCTGGATTCGTTAATTTCTCAGAATTCATTTCAGGATGAGGATACAGGGTAAAATGTCAGTGAATGTGGAAAGCACACAGATCACAGTCATTGACATTTTGGAATCAACTTGAAAATGCACACTCGTGGGGCGCCTGGGTGGCGCAGTCGGTTAAGCGTCCGACTTCAGCCAGGTCACGATCTCGCGCTCTGTGAGTTCGAGCCCCGCGTCAGGCTCTGGGCTGATGGCTCAGGGCCTGGAGCCTGTTTCCGATTCTGTATCTCCCTCTCTCTCTGCCCCTCCCCCGTTCATGCTTTGTCTCTCTCTGTCCCAAAAATAAATAAAAAACGTTGAAAATGCACACTCGTTAGTCCGGATCCATTCAGTCTCTCTGTTTCTAGGTCTCTTAAAACATTTTTTTAATGCTTGTTTTTTGTTTTGTTTTGTTTTGTTTTGTTTTGTTTTTGAGAGATACAGAGAGAGAGAGAGAGAGAGAGAGAGCAAGCAGGGGAGGGGCAGAGAGAGAGGGAGGCACAGAATACGAGGCAGGCTCCACACTCTGAGCTGTCAGCACAGAGCCTGACGCAGGGCTCAAACTCATAAACAGTGAGATCACGACCTGAGCCAAAGTCAGAGGCTTCACTGACTGAGCCACTCAGGCTTCCCCATTTCTCAGTCTCTTAGACACCACTCAGAGGTGCTGCTGTAGTTGTGGGCATGGGGGCAGCTCTGAGAGTTTGGCTGCTTTACCACTGCAGCCTTTTTGATACTACTGCACTTGTGACTGTTTGACATATTGGCTGAATGTTTTTGGTGCTTAGGTCCTTTAGTAATTTGGGGGAATTGTTAATCTCCAATTATCTGTTAAAATATTATTTCTGGGCTCTCTCTTTCATAAGCTCCTATTAAGTATATGTGGGGTCTTCTCACTCATGATTGCTATTTCATACTTTTTCCTTAGTATGATTCTGGGGACTTCCTCAGATTTATCTGCCATTTTGGTTTTTTCTCTTCTCTGATAGTGCTTACCCATTCATTGAGGTTTTGAAATTCATGATCTCATTTTTCATTTCTAAAAGCTCTATATTTTAAGACACCATTTTTTGAATGCTTTATAATTTCCTATGTGTTTGAATCCTGCTTTTTAAAAGTATTTTGAGCTAAATTATGCCATAGCCTCTATTATTTGATTCCTTGAAGTTCTAGGGGGTTCAGAGGAAGTGGCTGTTTCCTTGAATGTTTGGTAATTCTGGATTATGAGCACAGCTTCATGTGGCAATGGGAACTCCTTGTGGCCTGGGGCCAGAGCAGTTGTGTTTGCCTCTGCTGAGGGCCCTTGGGGTAATCAGCACAGGAAGCAGGCATCTAAACCCAAAACCCACTCTCAGCACACACCTGGAATTACAAATTCCCTGGACACTCATGGCTGTTCCATCCAGAGCCCAGGTCAGGACAGACCAAAGTTCTTTACAATCTTCATGCAAATTTTGGAATTTTTTTCCCAATGCAACATTTGGAGGCATCCAAGGATGTCAGCCATACATGGAAATGTCATCCAGTTTCCAGCCTCAGTGCCCAAGTTCCTGTTAAGACCCTGCCCCTTACTTTTAACACTGAGGCTTCACTCTCCCTCCCCCAGCCCCAGGCAGCATGAGCAACAGCCCCTACCCTCACCCTTCTATTTTAAGTCTTCTCCTTGTTGTTGGCCCTTGGAGAATCCCCCTTTTTTTTCTTGCAATCATCATCATTAGCAACATCATCATCACGGCTGTTATTGAACCATTATACTACATGCAAGCTCTGTTCTAACTGCTTTATATGAATTAACTAATTCAACCCTCATAACAATACTAGGAAGCAGATGCTGTAATTATCCCCATTTTACAGATGATAAAATATTTCCTTTAAAGAACAAGTATTCCCCATTGATAAAAAAAAATAGTCCCAAAGATTTAGATAGTAATTCTAAATTTTTTTAACATTTATTTATTTTTGAGACAGAGAGAGACAGAGCATGAACGGGGGAGGGGCAGAGAGAGAGGGAGACACAGAATCCAAAACAGGCTCCAGGCTCTGAGCTGTCAGCACAGAGCCCGACGCGGGGCTCGAACTCATGGACCGCGAGATCATGACCTGAGCGAAAGTCGGACGCTCAACCGACTGAGCCACCCAGGCGCCGCTAGATAGTACTTCTATAGAAAAGGATGAAGAATCAGATTCAAGAAGGAAAATCATATTCCAGGGTTCACATAGCCAAGCCACCTCAGAGTCAGAATCAGTGTCCCTATGCCTTCACTCTCAGCCCAGTGCCAAATATTCCTGCTGAAAGTATTCCTTTTACAAAGTTCAGCTTATTTCTTACACTGTAGTCAAGATTTGGCTTGCTGAGGAAAACCTGAGAGAATTATTATGGCATCCTTCCATGAAGGTTAACCTGGTCCCTTGTTTCAGATCACTGTATCATTGAGGACTTTCTAGCCTACCCTAGCATTGGGAAGATAGCAAAAGAGATTGTATCCCGCATTCACAAAATTACTATTAGAGGTTGGCTGCTAAGTTTCGTCTCCCAGGGAGGGTGTGTCTCACAAAGACAGATACATTTATAAATACAGATAGAAGGTGACTCTGTGGAAAGTGTTGAGTGATGTGGACTCCCTCTTTTTTTAAGTTTATGTATTGCAAGTTGGGGAGGGGCAGAGAGAGAGGGAGAGAGAGCGTATCCCAAGCAGACTTGGCACTGACAGTGCAGAGCCCCATGCTGGTCTTGAACCTGTGAAGCCATGAGATCATGACTTGAGTCAAAACCAACCTCAGACGCTCAACCGACTGAGCCAACCACATGCCCCTGGACTCCCTCTTTTAATGTGAATTGTTTTGAAAAAATAAACACACATCTATCTGCTAAACTCTATTGAAGTCAACTAAGCAGCCTCTAGATTACACTTTGAAATTACAGTTACCCTTGAACATGGTTTTGAACTACACGTGTCCACTAATATCCAGAATTTTTTATAGTACATACTGTAAATGTATTTTCTCTTCCTTATGATTTCCTTAATAACATTTTCTTTTCTGTTGCTTACTTTATATTTTAGGAATACATACAACCTACAAAATACATGTTAATTGACTGTTTATGTATCAGTAACACTTCCAGTCAATAGTAGGCTGTTAATAGTTAAGTTTTGGGGGAGTCAAAAGTTACAGGCAGATTATTGACTATCATTATTGAGATTATAAGCAAGAAGGGAATACAGGTTCTTTCTGCTACTTTCAGTCCTGAAGGCTTCTCTCTTCTTTCATGAAGATGACCGGACTGGAGCACAGGATGGAGGCAAGGTAGAAAGGGTGGAATCTGACAGGTTTGGGGCAGGAAAGAATAGGATGAGGTCTGAAACGGCACACTTCAGAGTCAAAGGAGGAAAAGAACTAGCTAGAGTGGCCAAGTGACATCAACTCTCAAGAGAAGCTCTATGCTGCTTTATGTGGACAAATAATTATAGATGGTAGGAGTCCAGAGCCCATGAGTAACCTTAGCCCTTCCTGGATATGGACAAAATGCCAGGAAGCTCATAAGACATTGCCAGTATTCCCCACTTGTGTGGTTAATCTGCATTCCTGTCACCACCCATTCCCTGCTCATCATTCACACCTCAAAGCTCTTCTCCAAACGAATGATCCCAAGTTCAACTTCCTGACTCTGCCAATATACTTTCCATCTGCAGTATCTTTCTTTTTGCCTATAACTTGCCGCCAAACTATGTCTTCTACCTCCTAGATGACATTCATTTCCTTCATAAAACCTGAGATAGACTTGTTCGCATCTGTTCTACACATCAAAGTCTCCAGCGTGAGATATGGTACTTGGGACCACAGAGGCAAACACACAAGAGGACCTTTTGGGATGATGAAAATGATCTGTACCTTGATTATCGTGGCAGTTGTGCAAGTATATATGATTGTTAAAATTCATTCGCTGATACACTTAAAACATGTGCAACATTTATAAATTATATTCAATTATACTCATTCTCCCATGTTAGACAAGGAGGGGTCCAGAGCACTGAATCGTCACAGAGTTTCTAAGTGTCATCTAGGAACACAAGTAGGGCTAGACTATGCAGAAGATGCTGAAATTAAAAATGGCACTTTCCAGGAATAAAGTTTTAAAATGAGAGTCTTTGAGCACATATGATAGTCAAGCATTATGCTAGGGCCTGGGACTATGAATAAAATCTGATTTAAGCTTATACTCAGATAGGAAAGTAGAAAGTTCCAATTTAGTGGGTAAGTTCTATGATAGAGGCAAGAGTGAAGAACTGTGGGAGAGCATCAAGCCCAGGTAAATGGCACAAAAGTCTTCCTGCAGGAAGTCCATATTGAGCCCAGGAGATCAGGGGGAATCCTCCAGCAATCAAAAAGAAAGCAGCAATCAAAAAGTACTGAGAACCGGTATACATATGTGTGTGTGTGTGTGTGTGTGTGTGTGTGTGTGTGTGCTCACAGCCCTTGAAGACCATGACTCTTGACCACATAAAAATGAGATACCACACTTGGGTTGGGAGCTAATTGAGGGGCTGAGAAATCCTCAGTGTATGCTCACACTGGGCACAAACTCTGGTGATGAACAGAGCAGTTTGGTTAGCTGTGGTCCCCTTTCTCTAGGAATCTGGTTAAATATTATTTCACTTGTTATTTCTGATTATATTAATTATCATCTAAGGAATTGTCTTTCTTGTTCAGAGTCTCAGTATTTTATTGCATCTATAAAGAAATGTTTCCCTTTTGTTAAAACTTCAGGAACTTCCAATATCTCAAAGATGATTTCTGTGTCTATCAAGATACATGCTTCCTATGGATTTCTTTTCTTCTTATTCTATCTTTTCTCTTTAAGAGATCTCCTTTTTGCCCATAACTTCTGTTATTATCTGTAAGTTCCCAACTCTTGAGTTTATATCTCTAGCCAAAATCTCTCTTCTTAGCTCCATTTGACCCAATTGCTTACTGGGTCATAATAATCTTCTTAGCTCTGCAATGACCCAGTTGTGTACTGGGCCATAATAATAGCAAACACTTACCTAACACTTACTCTTCTGGGTACCATTCTAAGCACCCTGCATGTATGTACTCATTCAGTCTCCACAGCAATATTGGTTCTAATATTGGTTCTAATATTGTATAGCATCCTCATGGATGCCTTCCAAGCACCCCAAACCCAGCATATCCAAAAGTGATGTCCCAATTATTCCCATGAAATCTGCACCTCCCCCCCCCATATTTTGAATTTCATTAAATGACATCATTTTTCCATCAGGTACTCAAACATATAACCTAAAATTTACCCTTAACTTTTTCCATATTCAATCTATATTCAATCACCAACTTTGTCCCTCTCCTATCTACATCTTTTTTTCTTTTTAGAAAAAGTAGCATCTTGGGTTAGCTAAGGGTTTTGGATTTGAAGACAGACTGTTTAGGTTTGAATCCTGGTTCTGACACTTAACAGCTACAAGTCCTTATGGAATTTACTTAAACTTTCCGAGCCCATCTCAATGTGAGAATTGAATGAGCTAAAACATGTAATGCATTTAGAACAGTGCTTGGAATGTAGTAATGAAATATTTCTTCATCTGTCTCTGTTTCCAGTTGGTGGACAGTAAAGTACACTAAAAAGAAAAAGGCATTTGGTGACAGACAGACCTGGGGTTATTATACTTTTTTTTTTTTTTTGCCACTTACTTTATGTGTGACTTTGTCAAATTGGTTACTTCACGTGCCCAAGTTTCTTAATCTGTGAAATGGAGATAATACTATCCACCCACAGGGCTATTGTGAAGAATGTATGATAAACTGTATATAAAGTCCCTTGCTTAACACTTGGCATAGGATAGATAACATAGATATATTGTTCCTCTTCTCCTCCAATCACTTCCTCTATGCACTCTCATCCACTTTTTAGAAGAACATGATTCGTTGCCAGAGAAGCATCTGGGCATGGTGGATGGGAAGGAAAGATGGAGCAACTCAGCAGATTTGCCAGTTTTGCCATGAAGCGTGGGTTCAGAATCATGGGCAATAATTGGGCTTCTGACATCCCCATCTCTCTCACTTTTTATCCTTTTTTTAACAGCTGTGTATACAGTTAGATTACAAATTATGACCTTTTATTGTAACTGTATACCAATGTTCAATACTCACATTCCTGAAAAAGTATTTTCTCCAGCTCTTCCTCCCTCTTTACATCAAGTACACTGCTGAGTGCCTTTTCATTTCATAATTTTTTTTAAAAAAATTTAATTTATTTTTGAGAGAGAGACAGAGTGAGCAGGGGAGGGGCAGAGAGAGAGAGAGGGAGACACAGAATCTGAAGCAGGCTCCAGGCCCTGAGCTGTCAGCACAGAGCCCGACGTGGGGCTCAAAATCACGGACTGTGAGATCATGACCTGAGCTTCAGTTGGACACTCAACCAACTGAGTCACCCAGGAACCCCTTTATTTCCTAATTTCATGGGGATTCAGCAAGGACCTTGGGGATAAGGGCCTAGATAAACACAGGGTTGTCCGCACCCCATCAGATGGAAGGCTAGGGAACACATTGAAGGGGTGGAGATAGGACAGCTAATAATGTGTGGGATCCAGGGCAGAATGAAGATGTGAGACTCCTGATGAAAAACTGTCACGCATTTATTTTTGTGTACGGTATAAGAAAGTGGTCCAGTTTCATTCTTCTGCATGTCACTGTCCAGTTTTCCCAGCATCAGTTGCTGAAGAGACTGTCTTTTTTCCAATGGGGGAATGGGTTAAATAGGTGATGGGCATTAAGGAAAGCATTTTTTGGGAGGAGAAACAGGTGTCCTATGTAAGAGATGAATCACTGGGTTCTATGGAAGCCAAAACTACCCTGTATGTGAACTAACCTGCATTTAAATTAAAAAAAAAAATCAAGCATTTCAGGATGGCAGCAGCAGAGCACAAACCAAACTCCAGGCCCTCTGAGCTTGGGGTCATGTAGGACTGTACGGAGTCTGCAGCTATAAGGCTGGCCCACATGGGGAGGACCTAGTTCTCTTTCCCACATGTTCAGGAGACCTCCTCTCAGATGCCTGCAAATACTCAAAATCTTCTTCCTCAGCCAGGCCTGTCTTTTCACTCTTCATCCACTTCAAGCATCAGAAGATCACGTAAGAGTCAGACTCCCCAACATCGGATCTGATCGCTCCTTCACTGGGAATCAGTGTGTTCTTTGAACCCCTGATTTATCAGCCACTGCTTCTCCAATGCCTTTCACTCCTTTTCTTGAAAAGGTAAAGATGTTACCAATATAGATGTGCTGATTTTTGAAAGCCAGTATTTAGTGAGTGCTTACTTAATTTCACACAAAGCATTTTTAACATAATTTTCCTATTTAATCTTTAAAGTCTTCTAATCAGTAGACACTGGTATAACTCCATTTCACAGTTGAATTTATAGCCTTAGAAGGAAAGATCAAGGATCTTGTCCAAGGTCACACAGTGATCGAGTGGTGGAGCTGAGGTTAGAATCCAAGCCCCGTGATTTCGAAGCAAGGGAAGAGTGTTTACAGAGTCTGAAGAGATGTGTATTAAGAGACATGTGATAGAATCAAATGGCAAACAATAACAAACAGAACAAGGAGAAATGAACTGCATTTCTGTCATGAGTACTGAATACTATTGTGGTGCCAGTTTTTCCTAAGAGAATTTCTGGTTTTAAGGCAATTCCAAGAAAACATTAATTGTCTTGTTTTGTTTTGTTGGTATAGCAGTTAGGGGAGAATGATGTTAACTTTTAGCCACAGCTAAGAAAACCCCAACAGAGAAATTAAATGGAGGGTGTGGGGGACAGCCCTCCTTCTTTTTATTTTTTATTGATGTATAATTGATATATTCTATAAGTTTCAGGTATATAACATGTTCTGATATTTGTATACACTGTAAATGATGACCACATTACTAATTTCCTCATCCCCATGTAATGTTTCACAACATGCAATACAACATCACTGACTGTAGTCACCATGCTATCCATTACATCCCCGTGACTTATTTTATGACTGGAAATTTGTATCTCTTGACCTCCTTCTCCCATTTCCTCCACTCCCTATTCATCCTTCTGGAAACTACCAATCTGTTTTCTGTATCTATTTGTTTTGTTTTGTTTGCACGTTTGTTTTGTTTTTTAGGTTCTGTATGTAAGTGAAGTCACATTGTATTTGGTTTTCTCTGATTTATTTCACTGAACCTAATACCTTCAATGACCATCCTTTTCGTTGCACATGGCAAAATTTTATTCTTTTTTGTGTCTGAGCAGTATTCCATTATGTACATATACCACATCTTCTTTATCTAGTCGTGTATCCATGGACACTTAGGTTGCTGCCATAACTTGGCTATTGTGAATAATGCCTCAGTGAACATGAAGATGGATATATACTCTTTAAAATTAATGTTTTCATTTCATTCAGATAAATACCTATAAGTAGAATTACTGGGTACTCTGATGGTTCTATTTTTAATTTTTTGAGGAGACTCCATAATGTTTTCCACAATGATCACACCAATTTACATGGCCACCAATAGTGCACAAAGTTTCCTTTTTTTCCACATTCTCACTAACACTTGGCATTTCCTGTCTTTTGAATAATAGCCATTCTGACAGGTATGAGATGCATTGCCCTGATTATTAGGGATGCTGACCATCTTTTCATGTGTCTTTTGGCCATTTATATATATTCTTTGGTAAAACGTCTATTCAAGTTCTTTTGTCCACTTTTGATTAATTAGTTATGTTTGTTTGTTTGTTTGTTTGTTTAGCTATTGAATTGAGTTCCTTATATATTTTGGATACTAACCCCTTATCATATACAGGATTTGCAAATACTTTCTTCATTCGGTAGGTTGCCTTTTTATTTTATTGATGGTTTCCTCTGCTATGCACAAGCTTTTTGGTTTGATGTATTTCCATTTATTTATTTTTGCTTTTGTTGCCATTGCCTTTGGAGTCAGATTCAAAAAAAATATTGCCAAGAGAGATGTTAAGAACTTTAGTATCTATGTTTTCTTCTAGGAGGTTCCTGGTTCCTGGACTTACATCCAAATCTAATCCATCTCAAGTTAATTTTAGTGTATGCTTTAAGAAAGTGGTCCACTTTTATTCTTTTGCATGTGACCAGCCAGTTTTCCCAGCACCATTTATGGAAGAGATAGTCCTTCTGCCATTTAATATTCTTACCTCCTTTGTTATAATTTAATTAACCATAAATGCACAGGTTTATTTCAGTGTATTCTGTTCTATCAATCTATGTGTCTGTTTTTATGTCAATACCACACTGTTTTGATTCTATAGCTTTGTACTATAGTTTGAAATTAAGAAGCATGATGCCTCCAGCTTTGTTCTTCTTTCTCAAGATTGCTTTAGCTATTCAGGAATTTGTGTGGTTCCATAAAAAATAGTTTTAACAGGTTTTTTTGTGGTTTTTATAATTTTCTATACATAAAATAATGTTTTCCATAAATAGTAAGAATTTTACTTCTTTCTTTTCAAATTCAATACCTTTTATTTCTTTTTCTTGCCTAATTGCTCTGGCCATGATTTCTGAAACTAAATTGAATAGTGGTGAGAGTGGGCATATTGTTCTCCTGATCTTAGGAAAAAAGCTTTTGGTTTTTCACCATTGAGTATGATGTTGGTGATGGACTTGCCTTATATGGTCTTTATTATGTTGAGGTATATCCCCTCTATTCCTGCTTCATTAAAGTTTTTATCATAAATGGATGTTGAATTTTGTTAAGTTCTTTTTCTGTACCTACTGAGATGACCATATGATTTTTATCCTTCATTTTGTTAATGTGGTATATCATGTTGATTGATTTGCAAATGGTGAATTCTCCTTGCATCCCTGGAATAAATCACACTTAATCATGGTGTATCATCATTTTAATGCACTGTTGAATGCAGTTTACCAATATTTTGTGGAGGATTTCTGCATCTCTGTTTATCTATGTTGACCTATATATTTTTTTTCTTCTTTTTTTGTGGTGTCCTTGTGGTGGACACCTTGTGGTGTCCTTGTCTAGTTTTGGTATCAGGGTAACAATAAACTTATAAAATGAGTTTGAAAACGTTTCTTCTTCTTCAATTTTTTGGGAGGGTTTGAGAAAAATAGGTATTAAATATTCTTTGAATGTTTGGTAAAATTCACCGGTGAAGCTGTCTCGTCCTGAACTTGGTTTGTTGGGAAGTTTTGATTACTGATTCAGTCTTTGCTGGTAATTAATCTATTTAGATTTTTATTTATTCATGACCCACTCTTGAAAGATTGTATGTTTCTAGGAGTTTATTCATTTCTTCTGGCCTATCCAGTTTTTTTGCCATATGTATTTTTAATGTTTATTTATTTTGAGAGAGGGTTTAGGGACAAAGAGAGAGGAGAGAGAGAATCCCAAGCAGTCTCTGAACTGTCAGTGAGGATGTGGGGCTCAATCTCATGAACCTTGAGATCATGACCTGAGCTTAAATCAGGAGTCAGACAATGAGCCGGCTGAGTCACCCAGGCACCCCTATTAGTGTAAAATTGGTCACAGTAGTCTTCTATGATCCTTTGTGTTATTTTAGTATACATGGTAACTTCCCCTCTTTTATTCCTGATTTTATTGATTTGAATCATCTCTCTTTTTTCTTACTGAGTCTAGCTAAGATTTATCAGTTTTGTTTATCTTTTTTAAAGAACCAGCTTTTAGTTTCATTGATCTTTCTGCTGTTTTTTTAAGTCTCTATTTCATTTATTCCCTGTAAGATCTTATTTTCTTCCTTCTACTAACCTTGAGGCTTCATTTTCTCCTCTCTTTTTCTAGTCCTTTTAGGGTAAAGTTAGATTGTTTGAGATATTTCTCATTACTTGAGGTAGGCCTGCATTGCTATGAACTCCCACCTTAGAACTGCCTTTGCTGTATCCCATAGACTTTAGTGTGCTGTAATTTCATTTTAATTTGTCTTAAGATATGTTTTGTTTTCTCCTTTGATTTCTTGTTGACACACTGGTTGTTCAATGCACGTTGTTTATTCTCCAAATATTTGTGATTTTTCCTGTGTGTGTGCATGTATGTGTGTATGCATGTGCACACACATACACACACACACTTCCCATCTTCATACCATTGTGGTCTTAAAAGATGCTTGATATGATTTTAGTCTTCTTAAATGTATTGAGGGTTTTTTTTGTGGCCTAATACAAATATATCTTGGATAATGTTAGATGTACACTTGAGAAGAATGTGTATTCTGCTGGTTTGGGATAGAATGCTCTCTGTATATCTATCAAGTACACCTGGTCTAATGTTTTGTTTAAGGTTGATGTTTCCTTATTGATTTTCTTTCTAGATGATCTGTGCTTTGATGTAAGCTGGGTATTAAAGTCCCCTACTATAATTTTATTGCTATCCATTTTCTTCTTTATGTCAGTTAATATTTGCTTTTTATAGTTAATAGCTACTATGTTGGATGCATAAATATTTACAAATATTATATCTTTTTGCTGGATTAACTGCTTTATCATTATGTAATGTTTATCTTCATCTCTTGTTACAGTCTTTGTTTATTACATATATGCTGCTCCAATTGACATTGCCTTATAGAGGTCCCTTAAGCTATCTTCACTTCTTACAATTATCTTCTCTTTCTTCCTTCCTTCCTTTCTTTTTTTTTTTCTTTTTGCTGCTCTGTTTGGGTGAGTTTCACTGTCCTGTATTCCAGGTCACTGATATTTTCTTATGCTTCATCTAGTCTTCTGTGGAACCCTTCAGTGTATTTTTTCAGTTCAATTACTGTATTCTTCAGTTCTGTGACTTTTTTGATACTTTCTTATTTTTTCCATCCCTTTGTTGATGTTCCCTCTGTGTTAATCTATTCCTATTGTGATATTGGTGAATGCCTTTATGACCATTACTTTGAATGCTTTATCAGATAGCGTACTTATTTCTGTTTCATTAAGTTTCCCTCTCCTCCCCCAGAATTTTATCTTATTCTTTCACTTGGAACATATTCTTATTTTGTCATTTTGCTTGACTCTCAGTGTTTGTTTCTATATATTAGGTAAAACAGTTATCTCATCCATTCTTGAAGGAGAGGTCACAGGAAGACTGGAGATGTGTTTCAGTCTGCTATCTGTACAGTTCCCTGGGGGTTGTAATCTGCCAAGAATTATCTTTCTGATTAATTCAGTTTCATGGGGCCCAGAAAAACAATACCCTCCTCCGGCCACCAGAGCCAGGTGTTTCAGGGAGATCCCCTGTGTGGCTTACCTTGACCTGTCAGCTTTGGCAAGGTAAGCCAAGGCAAGCCAAACAGTGCAAGCCGGTTCACCAGATTTAGTAGGCTAGAGCCATGGGAGAGTAACATAGCTCTGCTTATTTGAAATCTTTTCACAAAGGTATAATGCTATAAATTGTGGAGTTCTGGAATAAGAATCAATAGATTGTTATATGTAACATAATTGGTTGCCCAGAAATACTGTTATGAAATGTAAATTTTTTTTGCATGAATATGACAATTTCAGAAATCAGTTAGTTAAGAAAGGGGTATTCAACAAGTCGTGTAGATTTTTCTAATAGTAAAAAATCTATATAGATCCCAACTCCAAAATAAATTATAATTAGAATACAGAGCAACAAGTAAAATGTAAAATCATCAGAACTTGAAGTGAATATAAGTAAGTCTACATGGGATTAACTGGGCAGAGAAGGTTTGTCTATGTGCAAATGCAATGACATGATAAGGGAGGAAACACTAATTAGGTATCATTAAAATTAAATATTGCTGTATGCCAAACAAAAATGTAAAATCAAACAAAGAGGGTAAATATTTTTAACTGTACAGTAAACTCTCAATATCTTTACTATGTAATGAACATCAAATATCAATAGGAAAAACATAAATATTTCAATAGCAAAATAAGCAAAGACTGAAAAGCTAGTTAAACTATGTTAGTGATCAAGAAATACAACAAAAACATCTAATCACTTTTCATCAAAGAAATTCAAATTAATTATAGTTGAGATGTGCCTTTTTGTGCCTCAGAAACTGACAAAGGTTAGAAGAATGTTAACCCTCTACCTTCGCAGTGGGTATGCTGAAACACTACTGTTGGAGATATAAGCTGAAAAGCAGTGTGGCTGTATGAAACAAAGGTATTAAAATACCTATGTCATTTCACCTGGTGCTACCATTTATAGGATTATATCCTAGGGTGGTTAAAATATAACTAATAAAAGGTTTTTATGAAAGGCTATTTTTTGCAGTTCTATAAAACAGCAAAATAGTGGAAACAACCTAAATGCCCAGCCTTAGAGAATGGTTATATCCAGTGAATATAATGAAAACTGTGAAGTCACATGTTTCATTTATTCATCAAAAATCTACTGAGGACTGTCCATGTTTTAGAGATGGTTCTAAACCCTGGAAATGCATTAGTTAGTCAAACAACAAAAATCCCTATCCTTGGGATTTTACATTTCTGTGGAAAGAAAGTAGATAAAAAGCATAACATAAATAAATTATAAATAAATAAATTTATAAATAAATTATAACAAATGCTGGGAGACCATAAGTGCTAAGAAGCAAAATACAAATGAGTAGGTGATGACAAGTGGCAAAAATTAAGGTGGTAGTGGATTATTGCAGTTGGCCTCACTTTGAAGGTATTATTATTATTTGAAGGTATTCAAATAAATGAAGATAACAATGGAGTAAGCATTGTGGACATCTCTGGGGGCAGGAAAAAGATTCCATAGATGTAAAAGAGACTACAAAGGCTATGAAATGGGAGCTTGTCTAGTGTGTTCAAGAGCAGTTAGGAAGCCAGCGTGGAGCACATGCAGGTATGGGGGGTGATGAAAACACAGGTAAGGCAGGTAGGAGGGGAAGGAAGGTACTCCCCTAAGAGTAGGGTTTTGTAGGCCACTGTAGAGATTTTTGTTTTTATTCTAGGTGAATGGAAATACATTGGCAACTTCTGAGCAGAGGCATGGCAATGAAATGATATGTTTTCAAAGGATTGCTCCTTCTTATCTATTGTATTTAGGCTTCAGGGGGACAAGAGTAGAAACAGTGAGAGACTTATGGGGAGATTATTTTCAATAATTCAAGAAAGGGCTAATGGTAGAAACAGTAGAGGTGGTAAGATAGATGTGATGGTTAGTTTGAAGGAAAATGCAATAGGATTTCCTAAAGGATCAGTTGACAATCATAAGTGAAAGACAGGAGTCAAGTTGACCTAAAGGTTTTTGGCCTGAGTATCTGAAGGAATGGCATTACCCTTAACATGAATAGGAAACCTTGGCTACAGAAGACCAACAGCCACTGTTCAACATGTTAACTTTGAGATGCCTGTTAACTATTCAAGTAGAGTTGTTTAAAAAGACAGTTGGTTACATAAGTCTGTAATTCAAGGCATAAGTCTCTCAGGATTGATACATTTGGGATTCATCAGCATATGTATGATATTTAAAACAGTAAACCTGAATGAGATCACAACACAGAGGATAGAAACAAAAGAGCAACTACCCAAAGTTTTAGCCTCAGGGATTCCACCATTGAGAAAGTAGGGGAGGCAGAGGAACCAGTAAAAGGGGTAAGAGGGAGTAGTCCTTGTAAAAGAAGGAAAAAACAAAAACAAAAATAGGAGATTATGGTATCCTGGAAGGTAGGGGAAGAAAGTGTGCTCTAAAGAAAAAAAAATGATCAACAGTGTGAAATGCTGCTATGTCAAGTGTGATGAGGACTCCACCCTGGATGGTAATGTGTAGGTCATTAGAAATGACGTTGACAAGACCTAGTAATGTGAAAGTCATTAGTGACCTTGGCAAGAACAGTGACAGTGTGGTGGGGGCAAAGAGATGCAGAGGAAGACAGTTGGAGACCGAAAGTCTGAACTAACCCATCACTGGTTCACAGAAGTCATCTTCTTTCACCAATTCAGAGACAATTTTCAACTTTCTCTCATATTAGCAGTCTTCTCCTTTGCCTGGATCACTTTTATCAAAAAACAACTATTCTATAATTACTCCTATCTATTTTCAAAAACTACTTAATGACATAGAAAAATGCTCAGGATATCTTGTTGAATGAAGTACATAACACCATATAATATACCAGTGTGATGCCACCATATACCCAAACATAAGATTTAACCTATTTTTCTTAATTCACTAATCTAGTGGGTCTCAAAGTGTAATTCTCAGACCAGCACCATCAACGACATCATGGAAATTATAGGAAATGCAGATTTTATGGCCACACTCCAGACTCAATTAATCCAAAACTCTGGGGGCAGGGCCAGCCCCTGTGGCTTATAAGACATTGAGGCTGTTCTGATGCCTCTTTAGGACAGCACAAGGCTAGGAATTTAGCCTGTCTTTGTATGGGAAAACAAGAATGTCACGCTGCACCCCGGGTATATAATTATAAAGAAATGGAAATTTTTAGAGCAACAAAATAGAAAATAGTTGAGTACATGTTCTAAATATAAACCACACAATGCGATACATGCAAGTAAAATAGAGGGAGAGAAAAGATAACAATCCAGCTAAGCACAAAAGGGTATTGTTGTCACTTAACTGTGATAAAGTTCTGTTTCTAACCATTTACTTTATTGTCCTCCTCCTATCTACATGGTTCAGCTTAGTCTGTCTCAACTTAGCCTCAGCTATTAAGTGAAGTCCAAATGTTAAATGCCTCATTAACACTTCCTGCCACCAGGAGCAATTGTGTCTGGAGTGATTTTTTCTAACTTCATAGACCCAATTCATTATTTTCTATCTTAGAGAACTAGTCTCTGAAAAACTTTTCTCTCTTCCTATTTTCTCTTTTCTCCCCAGGAAAGTGTACACTACAAGTAGGCAAACATATCCTCTCTTCTTTCTGTGTTCCCAAGTCTTACTCAGGTCTGCTCCCCTCATTGTAGTATCAGTTTAAGTGTGCCACATTATAGAATAATCAAATGCCACCATCAGGAACAGCACAGATGTAAGACATGTAGCCTATATCTTCATATAGAGTCGTCCTTCCCTAGTGTGCTCTTGTCCACTGGCACTCTATGATGTTGGCACATTTGATACCTCATTGCTCTTGTCCTTCTACAGACATGGCCATCTTCCTCAGCCTTTGCCATTTCCTGTGGCCAAGAAACAAGGCAATGTGGTCTGGGTGGTGCTATTTCATTTGATTTATGCTCATTGACATTTACTGAATTGAGCTCCTTAATTTCACAAGCTGAAGCAGTCCTAGAACCACACTTTATAAATGTTTTTAACGATAAAATAAAGAAGCAAGATCTGTTTATACATGAAATTATGCTACTTGCTTCAGGAAAATTCACAACAAATGCTTGTTTCTAGGAGCTGGTGGTATAAGACAGATAAAAGAGTAATTATGAGATAAGTGGCAATTACTGGGGAACAGGTCACCCTCAAATACAATGGCTGAACTAAGATAGAGTTCTACTTCTCTCTCACCTGACATTTCAGAAATAAATAGGCTAAGGCCCCACAGTTGCTCTGTCATCTCCAACACTTGGTCTCCATGATTGTTCCAATTTTAACCAATCCCCAGTTAGTAAGGAGGAAGGATAAAGCAGGATAAGCAATGTAAACCTCTTGTGTTTATATGCCATTGCCTCAAACTTAGCCATATGACCACACCTACTGTAAAACGGCTGGGAAATGTAGTCTGTAAATGCATAGTTGGTGCCCAACTAAAATAGGAAATAGGGAAATGTAGTTTCTTTTTTTAATTGAAGTATAATTGACATACAATATTATATTGGCTTCAGGTGTACAACATAATGACCAGACATTGGTATACATTGCAAAATGATCACCACAATATCTAGTCACCATCTGTCACCATAGAGTTAATACAAAATTATTGACTGTATTCGCCATGCTGTACATTATATCTCTATGACTTAATATTTTACAAATAGAAGCTTGTACTTTTTTAATGTTTATTTATTTTTGAGAGAGAGAGAGAGCGAGTGAGCTGTAGATGGGCAGAGAAGGGGGGGCAGAGGATCTGAAGCAGGCTTGGCACTGACAACAGAGAGCCCTATGCAGGGCTTGAACTCAGAAACCACGAGGTCATGACCCCACCTGAGCCTAAGTCAGGTGCCCCTGGAGGTTTTCTTGTAATTGAATTGTATGAGTTCTTTGTATATTTTGGATATTAACTTTCTATTGAATATATGATTTGCAAATATCAAGAAGCAGTTTCTAGGACTGAAGACAAAAAGGGTTTCCTGAAGACTATTAGTTTTCTATGACTGGTACAAAAATTACCACAAACTGAGAGGCTTAACACAATGGCAATGTATGTTCTCACAGTTCTGGAGGTTACAAGTCTAAATTAAAGGTGCTGTGGGGGTTGGTTCCTTCTGGGGACTATGAGGGCACCTCTATTCCAACCTTCCTGCTGCCTTATGGTGGTTGCCAGTATCTTGGGTATTCTTTGACTTATGGCCATATCATCGTTCCAGTATCTGCTTCTGTTTTCACATGGTGTTCTCTCTGTGTATCTATCTAAATCTCCCTCTCCTTTCTGTTATAAAGATTCCAGTCATTGGATGTAGGGACCACACTAATCCAATAGAACCAAAGATCAGGGGTTGTGAGGAGTTTGTTTTTATCTGAGGCCTCTCTCCTTGGCTTATAGATGACCACGTTCCTCATGGCCTTTCCTCTGTGAGCATGCCCCTCGTATCTCTATGTGTGTCCAAATTTCTTATTAGGACAACATCATATTGCATTTGGGTCCACCCTAAATCACCTTTTTACAGGACCTGCTTCTAATTAAGGTCACACTCTGAGATTCTAGGGTTTAGGGCTTCACATATGAATTTTGTAGAGAAGCAATAAAAAATGTAACACTTTGTCTTAATTTGATTATTTCTGAAAAGACCCTATATCCAAATAATGTCACATGAACAGGTTCATGGGGTTAGGACTTGAACATAACACAGTTCAATTCATCAGAGAAGCTATTAGAAGTATCCTGAATATTATGTCAGCAGTGAATGCAGTTTTATTTAAAACACAGGTTGACAGGGAAAGAGGTAATGCAGAAAGGGAGGCATTTATGGAATTCCTATTCCTATGGACGCTAGAATTGAATCAGGGAAAGCATAAGTTCCTTGTGCTGTAAATCCAGCAATGTTTCCCAAGGACAAGCCAGTTTGCAGAGATTGGGAAAAATGTAGATCAAAGGTGAATATAGGACAAATAGGTGGGAAGATGTATTTTAGCATTTCAGACTATTTCTTCCCCCAATCATTATTTGCTTTTTTTATGTACATTTAACAGCTTTATGAGGTATAATTGATATACAATAAACTGCACATATTGAAGCATGAAAACTGAGCATTTTTTATGCCTCTGTTCACTAGGGAATTTTGTCAAGATCTAGCCACTATATACCCTCCTTCCTGTTGTCCACCTGTCCACAGATATAACCACCGATCTTTCTGTCCCCATAAATGCATTTGCATTTTCTAGAGTTTTATATATTTGGACTAACACAGTATTTATTTTTACTCGGCATAATTTTTTTTAAGTTTATTTACTTATTTATTTATTTATTTATTGAGAGAGAGAGAGAGAGAGAGAGAGAGAGAGAGAACAAGTGGGGAAAGGGCAGAGAGAGAGAGAATCCTAAGGAGGCTCTGCTATGTGAGCACTGAGCCAGACCCGAGGCTCCATCTCACAAACCCATGAAATCATGACCTGAGACAAAATCAAGAGTCAGATGATTAACAGACTGAGCCACCCATGCGCCCCTTAGCATAATTATTTTGAGATTCTATGCATGTTATTGCATTTATCAATAATTCCTTCTTCTTTATTGTTGAGTAGTATTTCATTGTAGGAATAAACAAGACTTTTTGTGGTCAATTGTTACATTTCTCTTGAGCAAATACTTAGGAGCCAAATTGTTTGATTATCTAGTAATTGTTAGTCATTGTGAAATAATTAGAATTAGAGTCATCCTAATAAGGATGTAGTAGTATCTTATTGTGGTTTTTGAATTTCCCTAATGACTAATAAAGTTCAGCATCTTCCTGTATGTTTATTTGCTAATTGTATATATTCTTTGGTATTATGGATGTTCATATCTATTGAGAATTTTTATTGGGTGCTTTTAGTACTTATTTTTGAATTTGAAAGTTCTTTACATATTCTGGACAGAAATTCTTGAGCAGATATATGATTTGAAATATTTTTTCCTGCTCTGTGGCTCATCTTTTCATTTTCCCAACAATGCCCTTAAAAAAGGAGAAATTTTAAATTTTGCTCAAGCCCAATGTATCATTTTTTTTCTTTTATAGATTGTGTTCTGGTATAGCATCTCAGAAATCATTACTTAACCCAAGGTCAGAAAGGTTTTTTCCTTATGTTTTTTTTTTTTTTTTAAGAAGATTTTACATTTAGGGCATTGGTTCATTCTGAGTTATTTTTGTATATGGTGCAAAGCATAGATTAGATTTTGTTTGAAAACTATAGAAATCTTATTGTTTAAGCACTATTTATAAAGCAGATTATATCTTTTCTCCACTGAGTGCCCTAGCACTTTGGTACAAAAACAAAAACAAACAGCAGCATTTATAACCATGGGTCAATTTCTGGACTCTGTTTTGTTCCACTGATCTATTTTTTGCTAATACTACACTGTTTTGGTTTCTGTAACTTGGTAACAAGTCTTCAAATAAGGTGACATTAAGCCTCCAATTCTGTTTTCCTTCCTCAAAATTGTTTGGGTTATTTGGTGTGTTTTGTATCTCCATGTGGATTTTCAAATTAGTTTGTTAATTGCTACTAACAAGAACTACCAAAATTTAGATTGAATTTGTATTAAGTCTATGGATTAATTCTGAAAGAAGTGCCACCTTAAAAATACTGTCTTGTGGCTGACTCAGTATGTTTCTATTTGTCTAAGTCTTCTTTAACTTATTTCAGTTATGTTGTATAGTCTTCACAGTACAAGTGTTGGATATCCTTTAACAACTTTATCCCTAAGTATTTAAATTGTCAAGGTGTTTTTTTTAACGGTGTTGTTTTTTAATTTAAATTTCAGATTACTTACTGCTAATATATGGTAATTCAATTGATTTTTGCATTGAACATTTTATCCTGCAACATTTCTATACACATTAGTTATAATAGCTTTTTTTTTTTAATTTTTTTTTCAACGTTTTTTATTTATTTTTGGGACAGAGAGAAACAGAACATGAACGGGTGAGGGGCAGAGAGAGAGGGAGACACAGAATCAGAAACAGGCTCCAGGCTCCGAGCCATCAGCCCAGAGCCTGACGCGGGGCTCGAACTCACAGACCGCGAGATCGTGACCTGGCTGAAGTCGGACGCTTAACCGACTGCGCCACCCAGGCGCCCCAGTTATAATAGCTTTTTTAAAGATTTCATCAGATATTCTATATTGGCAATTATGTCATCTGCAGATAAGTTTTACTTTTCCCTTTCCAATTTGGATGCATTTTATTTCTTCTTCTTACTTTATTGCATTGGGTAGACCCTCCAGCACAAGGTTGAATAGAAATCATGTATATAAATTCTTGTCCTGTTTTTGAATTTACAAGGGAAGCATTCAGTCTTTTACTTTAATATATGCAGATATATATTGTTTTTTCACAGATGCTCTTTATTATCAGATTGAGGAAGTTATCTTCTTAATTTGCTGAGATTTTCTTCCCCCTTAATCAGGAATGGATATTAGACTTTGTCAAATGCTTCCTTCCTTATCTTGTTGGGAAAACATGCTTTTCTTATTTTAGTTTATTAATGTTGCGAATTACATTGATTTGGCTTTTGAAAATATTAAACCAACCTTGTTTTCCTAGGATAAAACTTTCATAGTCCTGATGTATCCTTTTTTATGTTATTAAATTTAATTTACCAAAATTTTGTTTAGAAAATTTGCATATATGTTCACGAGGGATATTGGTCTGTAGTTTTATTTTTTTAATGACCTTTTATAATTTTGGTCTTAGAATGATGCTGGACGCACAGGATGAATTTGGGAATTTTCCCCTAGTCTTCAATTTTCTGGAAGAGTTGTGTATAACTGATATTATTTCTTCCTTGAATGTTTAGTGAAGTTCACCAATGAAGCCATCTTGGCTTACAAGTTTTGTTTTTGTTCTTGTTTTTTTTTTTTTTTTTTTGGTGTGAGAGCTTTCGCCTACAAATTCAATTTCTTTTGGATCTTATTTTTAAGATTTGCTACGTGTGATCAATGCAAAGTTTTGCTGAGGCAAAGTACTTATGAATACTCTACTCAATGCCTCAGGAATCTTAGTATTTTTAGTCTGGCTGATAGCAAAAAGCACTATACCGGACCCTTTGTTGAGTTCTGGACACTGTTTCTTACAATCCCTTATATGATTCTTTCCCCGGACTTTGGTAGTTTCATCGCATACAGGCACCGACTGCTCTACTGAATAGGATCCCTCTACATATCTCTGGAGTTCTCTCTAGATGAAAGTATTCTCCTCCCTACTATTCTGCTATGAGAACTCTGCTTTCATTTCCCTGGTCTCTTGCTGCTCGATTTAGGGAGTCCTCTGCCTGATTACCCCACCATGCACTGTGCTTGGGATCTCTCTCTAGGCAGTTAGCTTGGACAATTGTACCTTATTTGGTTTTACATCTCTCAAGGATTACTCTCTTTCTGTGTCTGATATCCAGTGTTTTGAAAACCACTCTGCTGTATATTTTGTTCTTCTTGTTATTGTTGCTTTTATTTCATGTGGGAGGGTTATCTGGTGTCTGTTACTTCGTCTTGGTCAGAAACTGAAGTTAGAAGTTTGGTCTACGGCCA
This sequence comes from Lynx canadensis, assembly GCF_007474595.2. NCBI lineage: Eukaryota > Metazoa > Chordata > Mammalia > Carnivora > Felidae > Lynx > Lynx canadensis. Next base: position 28,330,333 of record NC_044312.2, read on the forward strand.
TACCACCCTGAATGCGCCTGATCTTGTCTGATGTTGGAAGCTAAGCAGGGTCAGGCCTAGTTAGTACTTGGATGGGAGAAGTTAGAAGTTTGCTTTTGAATCTAGGTAAACCATGCAATGTCATCCAGGAAAGGCTATACCAATTACATAATGTTAGAAATAACATTCAGGAAGAAGGGTAAAGACAGAGATTCTAATAATCTATAGCAATGAAACCTGCCACTGAAGTATGCAAAGGTCACATGGAGGATGCTCATAACAGAAGCATGGGAACCCACAACATTGCAGGCTTAATATGGTAGAGAGGACACTGCCTCAGGAGGGCCAAGACAAAGAAATGATAAGTTTCTGAATGGTCCTTTGAGTGCTGTAGGAACTTGACAATAAGCCATTTCATGCCTGTGATTCCAAGCTAAACGTGGTACTTATTTGCTAAGTGTGGAGGCATTTATGGAGGCCAAGGGGACCCTGTTTATTTTAAGCATCCTGTTGTGCTCTATCAATACTAATGGGGGCTGAGCAGCCAAATCATCACGTGTTACATTCACTGGGAAATTCACTCTCCAAGATCTAAGTGAAAACATAACAATAGCTTCAAATTTAGGAGACATTCGTAAGGGGGCAAGTCACAAATATTTAGAAATTATTCTGTTCTGAGCACGCGCAGAATGCACTATTTTGTTTGTTTGGTTTTTTGCAAGATGTCATTCTCACACTGATGTTATGCCATCTTGAGTATATTTTTTTCCGTAAGTTGTCTTAAACATCTTCATGAGAGGAAACATAGGCCCCTGCTCAGGTGTTGAGTGGGTACTTCTTTAGAACAAAGAAACAGCATGATTCAAAAAAGGAGGTGATGACCAACACAGGCTACAGATACTACTGCTTCAGGTTACCTTTTTTTTTTTTTTTTTAAGAAGCCAAGAAGTTGCCCAGTAGTGTATACCTGCATTATGCCAGGCAGTGTGCTCAGTGCTTGACAGTTATTCCTTTGAATTCTAACAGGCATGTGTGACAGCATGATCACAAATCTATGGAGAAATAAGTGGAGATTCAGAAAGGCCATACACCTTGCTAGATTCAGTGTGTCTACCTTCAAATATCAAGCTATTTGTTTATGCTGCCTGAAGAATGCTTAGCTTTGGTCATATCTGTATTAATTTATTCAGTGAAGTACTCCTGGAAAACAGAACACTCTTAGGCTTTGCAATCAGACAATATAATATTTGTAAGACTGGCTCCACCCCCCAAAACATCATTCATTGATTCGACAGATATGTATTTTGGGTGATAAAGGGGGTGGGGAAAATAGACTAGACTGAACTCTTACTCTAAAACTGGAAACTTAATGATGGTAATGTGGAGATTCAAACCAGTTTAGACTAACATCTGTGCTTGAACTCTTTCCGCAACATCATCTTGCATTGCCAATATAATTTAGCATCATGTCGACTGCCATTAAGCTAATGAACTATTTTGACTTCAGAGTATATTATAGTGGCTTAAAGTACGGACTATGAAATAGGCAACCTAAAATCATGCCCCATCTCCACTACTTATGTCTATGAGATCTTGGGTAAATTATTTACCTTGTTTTTGCCTCAACCTCTTATTGATAAAATGGGGGTGATAAGAAGAATCTATCTTATAGGGGTTTTGTTAGGTTTAAATGAGTAGAGGACTTGGATGAACACTTAGTTCACTATAAGTACTTAAATAACCATTGTTACCATCTTTTTTTTTCTAACATAAGAACTCTTTTTTAAATTTTATTTATTTATTTTGAGAGAGACAGAGAGTGCACACATGTGCACACACATGAGTGGGGAAGGGGCAGAGAGAGTGGCAGAGAGAGAGAATCCCAGGCAGGCTCCACACTGTCAGTGAAAAGTGTCACCCAGGGCTCGAACTCATGAACTGTGAGATCGTGACCTGAGCCGAACTCAAGAGCCAGAGGCTTAACCTACTGAGCCACCCAGATGCCCCATTACTATCTTTTTCTTCTTGGTTTGTATATAGAAATATCTCTTTCTTTAGAGTAAATGGGGGATGTTTTTCTTTCCTATAGAAAAATTAGGGCACTTTAAATCAATGATATTAGAACTACAAAGAACAATAGAAAATATCTTTTAAAATACATACTCTTGTTACCCTCCAAAAAAATCCTCCTGCCCAGTTAAGTAACCTTGAGAAACCAGAATAAACTGGCTAATTAGCAACAGAATTATTACTAGATCCCAGGAGACTGCAGGAAATATTTTGCCTTTATATTTATCATTCTCAAATTTCATCTTAGCACAGTGGCTTTGGAGGCTGGATGACCTTGGGAAAATTACCTAAACTTTCTGAACTTTAATTTTCTCATCTATAATATGGAGATATTATAATCTTAATCACTCATTAAGATTTTGTGGTCATAAAATGAAATAATGTATACAATAGATTGAGCAGATTATAAGTATCCAATAAGTATTATACATGTATACTGGCTAAGAGCTCTGGCTTTGTAGTCAAATATACCTGAATATGAATCCACCCCTGTTTACCAAATTGTTGGGTAACACTGGGAAAGTTACTCAACTTCCCTTAACCCTTCTCAGTCTCTTAACTTGTACAGTAAGGATTTGACTGCCTCTCTCTTAGGGTTGTTGTGAGAACTAAAGAAAATAATGCTTGTAAAGCATCAAGCACAATTCCTGGCATATGGTCAATGTTCAATACACGATAACAGATGTAAGTATAATTATAATTATAATTGCTTTAATTATTATTTTTTCAATCATCTGGTTTCCATTGTGTCAATATTATTATGTTCTTAAATTATTATGTTCTCCAGGGTTCTGGACATGCAGGCCAGCTCACTGCATGTAAGTAGGAATGTAGTCTGGATCTCCAGCCAGTCATTTTTCCCCTCACAAACTACAGTCAGTAAGAGTGAATGGTTTGGCATGTAAAGTGACAAGATGCCTATTACCTGACTACCAAAAGAAAAACTTAGGTGAGATTCCTTTGATACGGACTTGTTACCATAGGTCAAGATTCCAAGGTCACGCTCCAAGACATAAATAATTGGATTCACACTTTAATTTAGAAACATACAGAGTTCAAGATCTTGGCTAACCTTACAGAGAATGAAGGAGTAAGATGAAGGATAATGTATCAATGACCGTAAATATGCTGATGTTGATATTTTATTTTTTACTTTCTAATAGATTCTAGTATATACCAATCTATATCTATTATCTATATCTACATCTATATCTCTATATATCTCTATCTATCTATATCTATCTATCTATCTATCTACTATCTATATCTATTACTATTTTCTAACTTTTCAGAATGGGAAACTCTGCCCAGAGAGGCTTAGTGATATACCACTCAGGGTCACATAGCTATTCAACAGCAGATCTGAAACTGGAATCCAGTTCTTCTGGTCCTCAACTTGCAATTCTTTCCATTATAAAAAATGGAGATACCAAAATCATCTTTTCAGAGTGTCCATTGAGAGTTATAAAACAGCATCTTCTGTCATTCATACCATCCAGTGGTGTTTTAAACTCACTTGCCGTGGCAGCCATCAAAGTATTAAGCTCCTCAAAGCAGGATTGGCAAGGCAAATTCAGCTTTGCTATTGTTCATAGTGATGGCTGGAATCATGCAGAGCCAAGAATCACTTACCACTCATCCTCTTCCATTCAAGTGATATAGATCACACAGCTGTTGGATCAGAATTCAGCCTTCTCCATGATGGTTTTGCTGTATGGTATCTCCCCCATGATAGGTTCATGCTAAGTATATAGCAAATGAACACAGGTATAAACATGGTAGGTTATTGATCATTCCTAATTTTCTTCTTTCTTCCTCTTTCTCTCCTTCTTTCGCATTCTCCCTTCCCTCCATCCTTCCCCCTTTCTTTCTATGTAAATAACAGAGTCCTCAAATCCATGTCAGATTTCAAATGGTTTCAACCAAGCGGATCAATTCCAGTCCTCAGACCCCATGCCTCTGGAACACCAGACAACAATTTTAATGAGAAATGTAATAAGAAAACCTATATGGATTTTTTTTGCCTTTTGTCATCCTTCCCCTTTGCTTTATTTCTCCTCTTTGATATCTTCAGCAAAGAAATGTGTGTGTGTGTGTGTGTGTGTGTGTGTGTGTGTGTGTGTGTTAGAGAGACATATTTGTGAAGATACTGAGTAATCTGCTAGTAACACATGATGTTGAAAAGGTGGTTTGCTACTCATTGGCTCTGAAGTTACAGGATCTTCAGAGGGAAGGGGATATGGCTGAAGTGGTGGTAGCAAGCAGCAAGAAAGCCCAAGGGTCAATGCAATTTCTTTGAACAAAACAAGAAATCCATGGTTATGATATTTCAAAATAATTTCCTAGTTTGACATTATTTATCAGGCAGTGGATCTTTTTTTTTTTTTTTAATTTTTTTTTTCAACGTTTTTATTTATTTTTGGGACAGAGAGAGACAGAGCATGAACGGGGGAGGGGCAGAGAGAGAGGGAGACACAGAATCGGAAACAGGCTCCAGGCTCCGAGCCATCAGCCCAGAGCCTGACGCGGGGCTCGAACTCACGGACCGCGAGATCGTGACCTGGCTGAAGTCGGACGCTTAACCGACTGCGCCACCCAGGCGCCCCTACAGCAGTGGATCTTTTAAAAGAGGTCATTTAGAACAAGTAAACAAAGGGAGTGACTCTAGATTTTGTAGCAGAAGCTACAAACCAATACAGTAATTAGCACTAAGTAGATGAGTATGTGTGTTGGGGGTGGGCACTGGTATCTGTGCTGTTGCTCTGTTCTCCTGTCCAGATGTTGTACCAGCTGCAGGGTGATAGGGATGCTCATGGACCTCACCTTCTCTACTTGTCTGCTACATAGCTGCAGGCTTCTCTCTTTGGTTTTCCATCTGGCTCCTGGCATCAGGAAGTAAAATTATTATTATTTTTTTCCAAATGAAAGGCTTTGAATCACAGCTGTTAATTACCAGATAATTATTAAAAACACATATTGCCTACTGAGGTTTGAGAAGACAACTCATGCATGTTGCCTGGCCCTCTCTCAGAAGCTTAGCCTCAATCGTTATATATGTTTCTTCAAATAACAAAATGTGATTTTACCACACATTCAGTCAAATGCAAATAAGAAGGGTAGTGAAGATATTCCAGGACACTGTTTAAAGTAATAAAGACTTTTTCTCCCTGCACAGCATGTTCCAGAATCTCAAATTGCTTATCTTAGCCCAATGCTTGATTCGGATTACCTCCATTTGGGGGCCTTTCAAACACCTGCAGCCCTTCTGATGGTGCTGACTAAGGCCTGTGTACCAATGATGCCCGAGAAAAAGAAAGAAAAGGCCCAGCAGAAGGGTACTAATAAATTATAGATCTCAGCTGTCATGCTGGGTCGCTGGAACTAGGGTGAGGGACAGATGGAGGCTGCCTGAGCAGGCACAGCCTGGGGGTGGAGAGAGCAGCCAGTGAGAGGTAGATTCTTTGCATGTCAGGGGAAATGACTGGAAATTATGGCTGGACAAAGGAAAGGAAGCAGGCGTGGGTCTCTGAACTATGTGTGCTGGAGGGAATGGTGGAGAGAGAGCTCCAGATGTTTATGGGGCATTGCATGGATTTACTGTCTTGAATCCCAAGTCTGTGGGACAATGTGATCAGACCTATAATCAAGGAATATCTTGTGATTTCTAAATTCTCAGTATGGTGCTAGCATTGTGAAGAAGATGGACATCCAAGACAAGCTATCTCTTTTCATGGATCTTACAAACTAGTTTGCAACAAAGACTATAATGGATGGGATAGTCCATGGACAATATGGACAGACACTAGGTGTTAAATTCACTCATTCAATAAGTATTTTATTTTTTTAACGTTTATTTATTTTTGAGAGAGACAGAGACAGAATGCGAGTGGGTTGGGGCAGAGAGAGAGCGAGGCACATAATCTGAAGCAGGCTCCAGGGCTCTGAGCTGTCAGCACAGAGCCTGATGCAGGGCTCGAACTCACGAGCTGTGAGATCATGACCTGAGCTGAAGTCGGACCCCCAACTGACTGAGCCACCCAGGAGCCCCAATAAGTATTTATTGAATACTCATTACCACGTGAATCAAGTACTGTATTAATGAGCAAAATAAGAAAACATGAAATGATATCTCTGCTCTCCTGGAGCTTATATTCTAACAGAATGAGACAAACAATAAAAAGATTGAGGAAGTGAAATATACACAATGTTATATGCATATAAATGCTATGGAGAAAATAAACCAGACAACAGGAATGGGTTGTCATGGTGGGGGTGAATCTAATTACAAACAGTGTGACTGGGGCAAGCTTCCCAGATGTGACCTGAAGGAGGTGAGGGACTGAGGCATGTGGACATCTTGCGGAGAGTGTTCCAGGCAGAGGAAGAAGCCCCAATAAAGGTGTTGAGGCAGAAGCAAGCCTGGTCTCAATGACTGAAGGGAAGTGATTGACAGGGACAGTGAGGAGTGGGGCAAATGAGGTCAGGGAGGTAAAAATGGAACCAATGTATATGTGGGACCTGGAAATCCATTACAAATATTTTGTTTTTTTGCTAGGAGTGAGATGGAACTCCTTCAGATAGCATTGAATTGAAAAGAGATGTGACGTGACTGCCATGCCAACAAGATGTTTCTGGTCCCTGTACTGGTTCTCAAACTTGAGAATTGCATTAGAATTACCTGGAGGACTTGTTAACACACCTGCATTCAATGGGTAGAAGTTAGGGACTAAGGTATTGCTTTACTAGCAAGTTCTAGGTGACACTGTCACTGCTGTTACTGAGGATCACAATTTGAGAACAGCTCTAAGAGGAACAGTAGGAAGCAATGAAAGATGAAGCATCACAAGCTCCATCCTAGGGGAGGTGTATGGATTTTAGACCCTGGATAACGTGGGGAGAGGGAGAACCTCTCAAGAAAAGAGAGATTATAGGAGCAGATGAAGAGTGGTGTGTTTTTTCTTTTCCATTCTGTCTTCTGCTGGGAAGAATGTGGAGAAGTTTATAGAATAAAAACACAAGGGATCCTGGTTGGCTTAGTTGGTTGAGCCTCAAAATCTTGATTTCAGCTTAGGTCATGATCTCATGGTTGTCAGATTGAGCCCTTAGTCTCCACCCTGGGCATGGAGCTTGCTTAAGATTCTCTCTCTCTCCCTCTTCTTCTGCCCACACCCCTGCTCTCACACATGTGCATTCTCTCTCTCTGTCTCTCTCTCTCCCTCTCAAAAAATGTAGAATACAGTTATCTACAGACCTTATCTTTGGTAAGTTCTAGTCTCTCTGGTACCCCCTTTTGAGGTTCTTCTTTTATTATGCTCAAAGGAAAAGAGGGATCTCACATATAAATGTCAACCTTGGTCTACAGGGCAGTCTGATTGCTGTCATTACTGCCCAGCACCTCTCCCTCTTGGGTTCTATGGCTGCCATCCCTTTTAGGCATAGTGTCTTTTCTGCAGGACACCAACCTTTTGCTGTAGTTCCCAAATCACCCACAGCCAAAAACTACTATGAGCAACAGACTTTTAATGAAGTCTTGTGAGGTCCAGAAGTGATAGCACAGAACAGAACAAAAAGAAACTTAAAACTGAATACCAAACAACGTAAAAATTTCTCAGTCATCCCTGACTTTAGGAATATCTTATTGGCCACACTTCCCAGGCTCCTTCTTTATGACTAGGTCCTCTTCTCTCCCCAAAAAAATCCATTGCCCCATTGCTCTCAAAGGTATTATATGGAGCAACTTGATGCTTTGTTGTGTCCTCACTCTGCCTCCAGTCTACACCCCCAGAGGCTTTTTCTTCATCACCCTAGAGGGCTCAACAAGACCTCTTCCTAAGTAAAACAAGGTTCTCTTAGGAAGATAAATTATGTGGGCTTCCTGGGACATCCTGTCTCAAAAAAACTGGATGTCTTCCTCCTCCTTCTAGTTACACATATGATATAGCAAGATGAAAAATATCTCAAATAGCTCAAAAACAGTGCAGGGAACTGAAATGAGAGTAGGAAATTATGGGGAAGCCAGTACACAAAACATATGCTCTTACATCCTAAGCTTTTCTATAAGACAGTTCAAATTTAGCTTTTCATATACTTTCAACAAAAAGGGGAAGCAAACTATAGGGGCCACTTTCCTTCCTTTTTGAACTCAAGAGATCAGCTAAGTGCAGCAGGAGGAGAACTTGTAGTCAGGAGAGGGAGAGGGGCCAGCTTATCAACATATCAGGGAAAGGAGTTTAGACTTTGTATGAAAGGAACCCAGGCACCCATTTTAGTATTTTTTTAAAGAAAGACAGGTTTTTTTTTTTAATGTTTTTATTTATTTTTGAGACAGAGAGATACAGAGAATGAGCAGGGGAGGGGAAGAGAGAGAGGGGCACAGAATCTGAAGCACGATCCAGGCTCTGAGCCGTCAGCACAGAGCCTGATATGAGGCTTGAACTCACAGACTGTGAGATCATGACCTGAGCCAAAGTCGGACGCCCAACCGACTGAGTCACCCAGGTGCCCTAGAAAGACAGGTTTTAAACAACATCTAAGGAAAATCAGTCTGGCAAACGTCTGTAAGATAGATTGTAGAATACAGTCTGGAATCAGGGCAGCCATCTGAATTCTCGGCCTCATTCAAGATCCAGGCTAGGGCTGTCAGTGCTGTCCAGCACCCATTCATTCTCCAGCCTAACTGCTGAAATGTAGCCTTTGGGCCAAGCTCAGTTTCCATGCAACCTCTGCCCCTGTCTTTCTGACCATCTGCATGGAAGCCATCTCCCTTTCTGCTCTTCTAGAGACCTTAATACATGGTGCTTATTACATCTGTGTTTTAGGTATTTGCAGACATGTTTATTAGAAAATTTGCTCCACAAGAGCAGGGGTCACCTCCTAGACCACTTTGCCAAAGTTAGACCAGAGGTAGTGCAGTAATAATAACAATACTAGCATTAGTGAGCACTGAAACACTCAGGTAGGCTCCCTCTCCCAGTATACTCCATAGGATAGCTGAAGGTAATAGAATAAGGTGTAGGGTAATGTAGCTTAACTTTGGGGAATAGCGTGTAATGATAGAAAGTATCCATTTTGGAGTCAGACTATAATATGGAGTTGAAATCTGGAATGCACTGACATTTACAAGCAGTGTAACCATAGACAATTATATAACCTTTCTGCCCCCAGGTTTTCCTCCACATAGAAGGGTCATTATGAACATCAAAAGAGTTAAAACGTGTAAAACACATCAAAAAAGCACTTGTAATGGGCTTAGTGACCAGTTAAGTATTAGCTATTAGGACCATTACATACACTGAGCATTCAATAAATATTGGTGGGGTGAACTCAAGCACCTGGGGGTCACTATTGAATATGTGATGTTGAAATCTTCACCAAAAGTGTTTTGTGAAAGCAAATTAGTTTTCCCAGTATATCAGCTTTCTGGGAATTAAGATGTAATCCACAGAGTATAAAATGTACCATTTTAAAGTATATAATTCAGTAGGTTACAGTATATTCACAAAGTTGTGCTACCATAACCATTAATTCCAGAACATTTTTACCACACCAAAAGGAAACCTTATATTCATCAACAATCACTTCCCATATCCCCTCCTCCTAGCCCCTGGCAATCAGAACCTACTCCTTTCTGTCTTTATGGATTTGTTTACTCTAGATATTTAATATACATACATTGAATTGTTCAATATCTGACCTTTTTTGTCTGACTTCTTTCATTTAGCCTGATGTTTCCAAGATTCACCCATGTTATAGCATGAATTAGTACTTTGTTTCCTTTTTTGGCTGAATAATATTCCATTGTATGGACATACCATGTTTTATTTATCTATTTATCAGTTGATGGAAATTTGGAATAGTTTTGTTTATCATTAATTCTGCTATGAATATTCATATATAAGCTTTTTTGTGGACACATGTCTTCATTTGTCTGGGGCCTATACCTAGGAATGGAATTTCTGTTTCACATGGTAATTCTATGTTAACACTTTTAAGAACTACCAAACTGTTTGCCAAAGTGACTTTATCATCTTATCTCCCTACCAACAATGCATGAGGTTTCCTATTTCTCCTCACCTTTGTGAAAACTTGCCACTGCCTGTCACTTTGGTTATAGCTGCCTTAGTAGGAGTGAAGTGGTTTTGCTGCCTTAGTAGGCAATCACAGTATCCTGTGATTTGGATTTCCATTTCCCTAATGACCCATGCTGTTAAGCATCTTTTCAATATGCTTATTGTCCATTTGTATGTCTTCAGCTCATTTGTTTTTAACATGACACACTGGGGTGAAGATGGTAAATCTAGATAAAGTTGTTCAGCAGTAACATGCGTCCTGTGAAGACACAGGCATATAGGTGAGCACAAGGGACTGGAGTTAGAGTCCTCCTACTAATCAACACATGGGTGGCTGCTGAAGTCATCAAGAGGCATGAGTTTGAGGAGGAAGCGATGAGGAGGGAATCCCTGAGCCTCAAGAAATATCTGCACTCAAAAGTATAATGAATTAGGTGAAGGGAAGAAGAAATAAAAGGATCTGCAGAAGTCAGGAATGGAGGTCGGGTGCCTCTTAGAGAGCAAAATGTAATTTTCCAAGAATTCTATTAGGATCAGCAAACTTCCCTTGTTAGTGGTTTCCTCTGAAAAACAAAAAACAAAAACAAAACAAAAACAAAAACAAAAACAGTCCCCAGGAAGATCATTGACAGTTCCAGAAGCCAGTCAGTAAGAGGTCACCCAAGTGAATGAGGATATATTTACCCAGAGTTTATTGTATCAGACCGCTAGACTGTTTTTTTGGTTTATTTGTTTTTTTAATCTATGACATACTTTACAAATCATAACTTAGAATATTTTCCCTTATAATTTCTCAAACCAGAAAAAAATCATAGTTTAATATAACATATGGCTGTTGGCCCATGACCCATCCCCCAATGTGTGTTCTCACTTTGGTCCTTCATGTCCAATGTCTAGACCCTAATTTTGTCCTATTTTGAGGACTCAAAGGAAAATCACAAGAGCTGTGGATCTTTCTCTACTTTATGCTCACTTGGTTTCTTTAGATCAAAGATAATGTAGATTAGCTCCCATTTTCATGTTGCTTAAAATAATTCAGTCTGGTTGGGTATGTCTGTGCTTAGTTTTGATGCTTACCTTCCATTTCTGCCTGATATTAGAGTGTTTCCTTAAATATGATGCTATTTAATCAACTCTAAATTCCTCTAGAAAAGGCTATTAACTGTTCCTATTTATCCCTCTTATTTCAGTTTATTTTATGCAACTTCAAACATAACTGACGCTTGCCCAGGCCCATTGTTGGAAAATAAAGGTCATAGCCGGGGCACCAATCATCACCTTTCCAGACTTCCACACACGTTTGTGAATGCATATGTCAATCTTTTCAATTTTCTTCTTGATTTAGTGGAAGCAATCAGAACACAATTGGTGCTGAATGTTGGCTGCAAAGCTTTCTTGAAGAAATTCACCAACAAGCAGGCAGCTGCCTGGCTGGTCCCCGTGATTAAGTTCACCAAAATGCATTTAAAGAGGCCAGGGTCTGCCCAACACAGTCTCAGAGATAAATTCCTTTTCTGTGAAAAATGCTTCATGGGCTGGTTATGGTGGCTGTTTTTAGCATATATTCTGCTGTGGTCCCCCTGTAGTCTTCCCTCCACCCCAGAGCCTCTCTCTGCACATATGCTTGTCCATTTGATGTCCTACTGTGTGTGGTATGGCATAATGGTTAGGAAGAGCTATGCACTTTCAAATTCAGCTATCCCTATCACTTCTTAAATGGATAATATTGGACACCCTTTACTTAAAATCTCTGAGCCTCCATCTATTCATCTGTAAAGTGAACATAATTAAAGAACCCGTTTTATGAAATGGGCTGTCATGAGAGTTAATGAGGTAAGCTATAGCGAGTTCTTAGTACAATAGAAAATGCAAAGTCCATCTTGCATTTTGTTATTTATTAGCCTAATTTGTTGTTTATTTACCCAGTTGTTCAATATGGAAACTTCCAAGTCTTTGTAAATAGCCACTTATCTCCTCATTCTTACTCTCTATATCTAACTGATTCCTTCTCCTGTTAATTGTATCTTGGGAAATCTCTAGAATCCATCACCTTTCTATTTAGCCATCATTGGTTCGTTCAGGACCTCACCCTGTCTCAGTGGTTCTGCCTCCCTCCCTCTACCGCTGAAACACTCTTGTCTTTCCCAGGATCATCAGGGTTGTTTTTCCTAAACACAGAGTTGACTATGTCAAATTGAACAACTAACTTTCTCAGTGTGAGGTTTCAGAAGAGGAAATTTTAAGGCAATCTATCAATTGTAATTTTGATGAAATGCCCCCATGTTTTTAATTTTTATGGGTCTTTTTGTTTACACAAAGTCTCATCATCTCAAGCCTGGTGCGATGTCATTTCATTCCGTTATTCCAGTGTTTGCAGTGTGAGTTTTATGTATTCTCAGAGGGCGCTGAAGTAGTTCTTGGTGATGCTTGTTTGATGTTTGCTTGCTTGTTTGTTATTGAAGTATAATTAACATAGAATGTTATATTAGTTTCAAGTGTACAACATATTGATTCAACAATTCTATACATTACTCAGTGCCTCACCACGATGAGTACAGTCACCATCTGTCACCATACAACATTATTACCTACACAGTATTATAGTATTATTACCTATATTCTCTATGCTGTACTTTTCATTTCCATGACATATATTTTTTAACTGGAAGTACAAACTTCCATGACTTCTTGATCCCCTTTACCTAATTCTCTCAGCCACCCACCTGTCCCCTATGTCAACCACCAGTTTGACCTCTGTATTTTATCTGTTTGTTTCTTTATTTGTTTTATTATTTACATTCCACATACAAGTAAAATAATGTGATATTTGTCTTTCTCTGACTGACTTATTTCACTTAGAATAATACCCTCTAGGTCAATCCATGTTTTCCCAAATGGCCAAAGCTCATTCTTTTTATGGCTGAGTAATATACCATTGTATTCATTTTTCACATCTTTTTTATCCTTTCATCTATAAATGGACATGGGTTTCTTCCATATCTTGGATACTGTAAATAATGTTGAAATAAACATAAGGGTGTATATCTTTTTTTGATTTAGTGTTTTTGTTTTCTTGGGTATATATCCAATAGTGGAATTACTGGATCATATGGTATTTCTATTTTTCATTTATTGAGGAATCTCCATACTGTTCTTCACAATGGCTGCACCAGTTTACATTCTGACCAACAGTGCAGGAGGGATCGTTGTTCCACATCCCTGCCAACACTTGTAATTTGATGGAAGGCTCCCATACTTTTGATTTTCATAAGTCTTTGTTTACACCAAGTCTCATCATCTCAAGCCTGGTGCTATATTTTTCCATTCCATTATTCCAGTGTTTGCAGTGCTAGTTTTATGTATCCTTAAAGGGCATTGAAGTAATTCTTGGTGAGGTCTCCTTGTGCAGGCATTTTCCTTTATCCAGGATACATGGCCAAGTATCATCTATAGACATATATTATCCCATATGTGCATACATGCATTTTTAAGCTTTTAATTATGCTATTTTATTTACACACGTGTCTGAAAAAATGGCTGTACTGTCGTGTACACATACGTACCAATATTGGAAACAGAGTTCGGTAATGAATAAAATCTAAGTTTTAAAGAACACACAAACGTTAAAACACTGATTGCTCATAGAAGGCAGAGGGGGCAAAAAATATCAGCTACAATTTCTCTCTTGATTAAAGAGCAGTACCCTCTGAGTAGAATCACATCAGTTTAATATTCACCTATCCCACATAATAATGTAGACATGGGAGAGTTACGGTTTCGTGTGCTTCAGTCATGTGTTCCCAATGATAATTTCAGTGTCTTTTTAAATTGATTTTGTTGGTATAATATAATGTTCTACATTAACATTATTACAGTGATAGTCATTTATTAATTTATAGCATTGGCCTGATGAAGGTATTATTAACCAACTATTAAAGCATTGCTTTAATGAAAAAATAAAATTCCCTCCGTCAGTTGACATCTGTTACTCTCCTATGCAGAAATGCTGCTGTTTCCCCAACTCCATGAATAAAACTCAAATCTCCTCAGAATGGCACTCAAGGCATGTTATAATCAATTAGTCTGACCTTCTCTTTCATTGCTCCACTAACAGGTTCCTTGCCTCTACTTTTCTTTTCTGGCTTTTTCCCCATTTAACATCGTCATATTTCCTCATGCCATTAAAATTGCTCTAGAATGTTATTTTAATAGCTGCATAGTAATCGATCATATGAATATGTCATAATGGATTTAATATCCCATATTGTTGCTCATTAAGATAATTTGCAATTAACTGGTATTAAGAGTAATGTTATAAAAGCATCACTGTTCACATTTTTTTTGTCTACATCAATGGATAGTTGGAATATTTTATTGATAACTTGAATGTATGCTTAAAATACTAACTGGTGACAGACTCCCGCCAGGCATAGACATATGTGACAACAAAGGGACCTTACAATGGAGCGGTACAGGGAGGGAGGCAAAGGAAGATGGGCACAAGCCCATTAGTCAATAACTTCCCATCCATAACTCTAAGACCTTGTCCTCCAGTGCAGAAGCTGATTTCCTGGGTTGTCCTTTTAATGGTCTCTCTAGAAATAACCCTGGTTTTGGAGTGGCTGAATAGCCTTTACCATTGTAATGCAGCCAGGATATTTTATAAGGCCCACTTAAGGATCCAGTACACACCCCACATTCTTTTTTAGCTTTGATTTACAATTTTTTTTTTACTTTAGTGATACCTTCCTTCCTTCCTTGCTTCCTATCTTTCCTTCCTTCCTTCCTTCCTTCCTTCCTTCCTTCCTATCCTTCCTACCCTTCCTTCTTTTCTTCCTCCCTACTTGCATGCCTTCTTGCCTTCTGTCCTTTCAGCAAGCATATATTGTGGGTCAAATATGTGTTTGCTGGTGTGCTGGGTGGAAGGTCCCAGAAGTGCATGAGACACACCCCCATCTTAAAGAAGCAAAACTCATAATTCACAAGACATGGAATTAAGAATTTTTACTTTTTTCTCTAATTGTGCTATTCATGTCAGTGACTTCAACTATTTTTTGTGCTTGCATTGCCCTGTTTTTTCTTTAGGGTAGTGACGGACATTATTAATAACTAGTCTCTTCCCCTTTGCTTTACCCCAAGTTGTGGGAATGTGCACAAGTCAATATTTCTCTAAAATGCTGTGAGCTTCCTAGATAGAAACTACTATTATTACTACCACTATTAGTATCATTATTAATAATCCAAATAACAATATCAGTATCACCAGCAGCACACTATCCCCTTGTGCTTCCATTCACAGTCATTATTATTATACCCCTTTTTATTATTTCTCCACGATCACCCAGGGGCTATTCAGAAAATTAAAATCCAATAAAAAAGAATGAAGAATAATTAAAATAACACCAAGAACAATAGCAATTAGATGACAAATACTGGAAAAGCCAAGAAAATATAACCAAGGGGCTAACTTCACTGTGACAGGTGCTAATAAGATCAACTAGTAATATGTGACAAAATCCTTCCTGAGACCTCGAAAATTCTCTCCTTACCCAGTGGCCTTTTTTGCCACTGAGGTCTCAAGAGGTGCTAGATTGTATAACACTTATTTAGCTGATCCTGCCAAAAATGTGCTACTAGGGGGAAAAAGATGAAGAAAAGAAAACTCTTTCATTATTAGAGGCACACTGAAGAATATTTCCCCTCTTGCCAGATGCTCGCAAAGCTCCCAGGCACTTTTCACAGCTGTCCAGATCCTACAGAAACCTTTTTGGAGCTTAAGGGGGAACTTCATACTGCATTCCTCCCATGTTTTGTGCACCCTTGTAGGTTTTGACCTCAGTTTCTCCATCTGAAAAATGGATGCAATGTTCTGACATACAACTCCTGAAGAAAGCCGACTAAGATGGTTATTTATATACAGAACCTATACCATAGTAATGTGACAGTCATTTTGTTGAGGCATATAGGTATTAAAAGTTGGAGGGGATGGAGTTTTACTTCCTGAAATGTAGTCAGGTGCAAAAAAAAACAACTAGAATGGACAAGTTTTGTGTTATGTATACCTTGACAAGGTATACATATTGAACAAAGAATATATCACTGAACTTCACCTTTAAAGGACATGAAATCGTCACCTATGTTTACATGCCTGCTGTTTCTTTGGGGGCATCCATGCAATGTAAGCTGTTGCTGCTTATGGCAAAGATCAATGTTGTTATGGCATACAGTGGTATGGCAGGGAGAGCACCAAAGGAAACTCCTTAGGTTTTCATTTGTGAGATAGGTATCCTTGAATATTCTTGAGGTACTTCTGTGTATAAATTTTCAAAGTAGTATGACTCTCCACAAATCACTACTGTCCATGTCTTAATTTTCTCATATAAAAAAAATTAAGGTCATTGGGCAAGCTGTCCTTTCCAACTTTGACATTATTTCCATTATCTCAAAGATGGGAAACTAAGTCCAAGGTCATATACCTCAGTGGGTGATGGACGTCTAGAACCATGCACACCAGTCCTAGATTCTATTGTTATTTCCACATCACCAACATATACTGTATCCCAAATGCCATGAAAATAGTTACCTTTCCCTATTACAGACCCACACACACCTTTACCTGTCTGCCAGGCCTAGTCTACTGCTCACAAGTTGAAAAGTACTCCGCAGATAGTCTATTAGGTGACTCTGAAAACTTCATTGTCTGTCTGAGACACACACTCAGCTCTACTTACAATGCACTATGGCACTAGAGCAAGGGGCAGGGTGGCCCCGCCTGCCCCTCCTCCTTCTCTCCTCCTTACATCAATCAGCACAGCCTTGGCTGCCTCCTCAAATGGATTTCACTTTCTGTTCTATCTCATTTGACACTTTATCAGCTAGAGATGGCTCTGAAACGGTGTTCTGTCAGCTCCTGAGACACATTCCATATCTGCCAAAAACCTCTCACTCCCTGGCAAGGCAGCTGAGGACACAATAAAGGAGAGAAAAAGAGGTAGATGATTACCTTAACTCAATTTTGTTAAAATAGTGCGAACATTTCCCTGACTTCTCTTAGGGTAGCATAAGGGGAAAGGAGGAGGAGGGAGGAGAAGGATGAATGAGGAGATCACTGTCATCTCTATTTCCATCCAGAAATGAGGTTTGTCCATCCTGGTTGAAATTTGGTGCTGATGTGTGACATTCTTATGTATTATTATGACATGTGTTTACTTTACAAAGAAGACATTTTTAATTAATGATTCCTATGTAGGGAGCAGTATCATGACAAGTTTTCCAAATGTAGTGACTCTCCTCAAGGAGCTTAGAATCATATCTACTCCTTCAGATGTACGATAGCCATATTTATTTAGAAAGCTACTACTACTACTTCTGGACGTCCATCTGTCAGGCTGAGTGTCAAAGAGAGGAAGGGAATAAACACTGGATTCAGATGTATCTGGCATTGTGTAAGGAATCTGACCTCCCCCCCCAAAAGTAACTTGTTTAAGAGGGGACAGTTTGTCACATCAGTGGAGCCCCACTGCTTAGGCAGTTAGGGCTGAGAAAGGAAATAAAGTCATTGGAAGGATTTTACATGAATGGGAAGGGGAGGAGCTTAGGCACAGGAGTGGAGTAGGACTGGTGAATCCCACCTCTCTGTCTTGAAAGACCCCCCTCCCACGCCCCTCTGTCTGGGCCACAAACATCAGAGATCAAGGAGAACCTTTGTTCTGAAGTTCAGTCAGCATATTTGTTCTGCTACATTTGTCAGTGGAAGAGAAACCATTCATGCTATTTGTTTGGCTGTACCTCTATTTTTATCTAGGATAAACTGTGTTGATTTTTCAGCATTTTCTTATTTTTTATTTCATTTGCCCTCCAGAGCTCAGGAAAAAAAAAACCCTCAAACATCATTTTACTTCTCTCTTCCTGATCCTGGGGGGAAGATTAATATATCTGGGTTTTATGATGTCTATGCTCTCTGCTCCCTTTCCCCTTTTTCTTTTCCTTCTTTGTGTGCTTCCTCCTTCTCCCTTACCCTTGCTTCCACAAATATCTTCCACCTGGAATCTAATTCTTGATGTCTGCCCCCTGAGGGAGGTGGGGGTGGGAGGCGAGGGGGAGTTCCATTCTCCTCAAAGTCTATCAGAAATATGAGTGTCCAGGACAAGGTTGTTACCCCAGACCTCAGGTTGCCATCCTCGGCATTTTCTCTCCCCTTCCCAATTTGGTTGCAGAAGGTAAATGGTTTATTTTTGATATGAAAACTAATTTCTGGACAAAAAGAAATATGCCTGCACAGGGGCCAAATTTGTGTTGTCTCATAGCACGGCTGTAATTACACTGTAGATCAAGCTGACTCCTTTGTTTTCAGTGGCTTTTTTTCCTTCTGTGATGTCCCTGAGGCTGCCAGGATAGCCAGCAGCGGTGGTTTTCATTAGCAGCAGAGCAAGGGGATGGCGATGGATAGGCTGGGTTAGCCATCATTCGTAGGTCTCCTTCCTCAAATTCTTTTTCTGGAGGGACATGTACAATCCAGAAAAACACAGATAGACTCAGGATCCAGGTCTCTTGACACAGTGTGGGGGTGAATGGCAGGGGCCCTGGAAGGGCCCTTCACCATCCTGTTGGTTGCAAGCACTACCACTCACCTGCTTCCAGCTGTCAGCCTCAAGAAGGGTTTGACACATTCCCCATTACCACACTGCCTATCAGAAATCCGTGTTCACCTGCTAAAAATGGTCACTGTGAGTTAATATCAAGGTAAGAACTTGTGAAATAAGGCAGAACCAACAAGAAATTTTCCAGAGTAATGAAAGTGAAGTGGCTTTTATGCTGTATTCAATATTTTGAATGCTAGAAAGATTTCCAGGAAAACCATGGCTTCCTTCTTTCATATCCCAACTCCCATAGCTAATTATAAATTGTTTGTACATAGCTCCATTATTGTTTTTATTATATATAATTAGACCCCGAGATCTATGGCCCTCAAGTGGACATCTACTTTTTGCCAATAAACCATGTATTATTCTCCAAAGAAGCTTATTTGATTCTGACATCTATAGTGTGAAGGAAAACTACTTATTCACAAAGGGCACTAGCGATCCTTCATTTTCTCCATCATATATTGGGACAAAATGATTTGTGTGTGGAGATAGGTGTGCTCAGACATACTTCACGTGAGAAAGTCAACCGAGGAGATGTTGACAAGTCCCATCAAAGGAGCCAAAGCTCAAGAATAAGATGATATGATCTCCTGGGTTGAACTGAGGGCCAAAGGATGTGGCCCTCGATTCCTGCAGCTTTGCCACTGGCCCAGAGTGACCATTCATGTATTCTTCCCATCTGCCAAGTGGGTAACCATCCCCTCCCACTGACATACTCATGGGATCATCTTTTTTTTTCACAGTAGCATTTTCAAGATGAGTGAGCTTCAATGCCTCTAAGGAAAAAGTCCTTCTCACATTTCCATCCCCACAGTTTTTTTTTAAGGAAACCAATATTAATAGTGTTTTGAGTGCTTTTGAGAAATAAACAGTTCGTTCATCTCATTGGAGTGGACAAACAAAACAAAACAAAACAAAACAAAACAAAAGATGGGTTTAGGGATTCAACATTTGAAGATTCCAATCCTAAATTACTACCTATTACCACCATGGATAAATTATTTATCCTCTTGGAACTTTATTTTCCCAATATAAAAAAGTGGGGATAATACTGCCTCCCATGATAGGCTACAGGCATAATCAATTGTCTTTATTATATCAATACTCCTGTAACATTGAGAGAAAGATTTTTTTTTCCTAAGTGGCTTGATAACCCATGTAACATCTCCAATTACCACACATGGCTCCCAGTTTGCTTGTCTATGCCTCTTCTGTGCTTTCCGTGTCTGCAAAGGACCTTCAAAGTCTAGGGAGCTCAGTGCCACATGCTAGAACCTGTCATACCACAGCACCACCTATCTTTTGCTTCCCAGTCCAGGGATGGGAAGACACTGTTGTTACATGAAGACTGTGTTCCTGGTTAGAGTAGCAGTATTTGCCAGCAGGAGAAGAAGAAAGTTAATGTTTCAATATGTCCCAATACATGCCAGATGGGAAACTGCAGTTGTCAAAGGTTGCCCGAGGTTCGTTCTTCTCTTCATTTCTCAAATATAGACAGATATATGGCCACTGGCTGAATCTGAATATCCTGCAAAAACCATGAGCAAGGGGGCTCAAATGAAGGGGAAACAACCAAAATGAGGAAGGAGCTGAATGTGCAACCTCTTAGACCCAGGAGTGCGATTATCTGACATTTTGGTTTAATGGGGAAAAAAATGGTTTGGGAATCAAATGTAAGTTTGAAGCCTCAGTCTGACACTTAGCTAAGTGCTGAGGAAGTTACTTTTTTCACTCACTTCCAGGTATTTTTATTTATAACACCAGAATAACATTTCCCTCATCGGGCTACTAAGAATGTGTTCAAATCTCAGCTGCCTCAGTTACCACCAGCTGGTCTCTGAGAAAGCTGCTTGCATCTCTGCACCTCGGTTTCCACATCTGTGAAATGAGGAAAATAATCATTGCTTGTCTCAGGGGGAGTTGTTAGGATTCAGTGATATGGTGCACAAAGGAAGCCTAAGGCCAACTGTACCTAACATAATGCATACTCAACAAGAATAGTCCTTTTTCACTGATATGTGGCTATTATTAACATTATTATTATTTTATTGATTTTTGCTTGTGATCCACACAAATAAATAGTTCTTACCTACCAATTGTATTAGAATGGGACACTAGTGAAACTGTGTGTGTTTCTAAATGTCTTATACTAAAATTCCTAGAAATTTTTCTTTTTCTGAAAATTTTTCTTTGACTCTGGAGTTTCCTTCCATTTAATCCCTGATTCTCTCTCTCTCTCTCTCTCTCTCTCTCTCTCTCTCTCTTCCATGCAGTAAAACAGAGCTGCAGGCAGTCAATTTCAAGTCAGTGGGCTGTGAAAAGCAGTTAGAATAATAGTTTATTGACCCTGAATGTGGCAGCTGGAACTGAGGGCAGGCAAGGCTCGGGCGGAGCATAATTGTCACAATGGAGGTTTGATCTTCTTTGATCATTGCTGTGACCTTTAAGAGACAGGATGCCTGCAGGGAACTTGGTGAGCACCATCAGAGCCCCCATGTCCAGGGGAAATGGCCCAGCCCAGAGAGGGCTTGGCCTGATTGGAAAGGAGACAGGTGACCAATGATGGAGAGTCTGTGTCTACACTCTTCCGTGCATGTGGACCCCACATCATCTGGGGGATCTGCAGGTCAGACCTCTGAAAATATCTTGACTTCCATTGGGAATGCTGATTCCCAAGTTCACTTATGTCAGAGCCACACTGAAGCACTCCATTTTTCAGATCATCTTTGGCAACTGAGAGTTTGCTACTAAATACTAACTTGCCTTCTTCATTCACTCAGGTGACCACGGACTTTCTGATGGTAACATAATTATGAAATGAAAACAAAATTTATCTATTTTAATATTTCAATATTGTTACCAACTTGCAAGTGGAATTATAAGTAAAAAGATAGTTGAAAAGTAAGGCTAAGAGAGAAACTCAAGGAGAAAGATAGAAAGGAAGGAAAGAAGGAAGGAAGCAAGGAAAGTTAGAAGGAAGGGAGGGAGGAAGGAAGGAAGATTATATTTTGCATAATTTGTGAATTGAATGTCTAAAAATTAAAAATAAGAATATATACCCATAGAATACTATACGTTTAATAAAGAAACTCAAACTGTGCAAATTTTGGGCAAATTTTGTTGTGGTCTTTAGAAATTATTTCAAATAATAACATGTTACTTCATTGTATTTACAAATGATATGTTTACTTTTGTTGTCTTTAAGTTTACTCATTTGGTGATCCTTCCAAAATTTATATTGAAAGGAAATTTATATTGATAAACACTATGTAAATAATTTATTTTTGTTTTTGTAAGAAAGCACCAATATAACTAAGGGACATATAAGTATCTTTGGGTAGCTATAATCTGGAGTAGGGTGTAGTTTTTCTCTTGGGCTAGAGAAATAATCTCTGTGAATTACATGGAAACTGTGATTTTAGCCAAGCCATTTCCAATATTAGATAAAAGGGCACTTATGCCAGTTTAAAGATGTTGTGAGCTCTGGGTGACATATATGAGAAGGGAGCATAAATTATGTCTTTTCATTTAATTTCTTTCCATTTAAAGCAGGGAAAGACCTGCTTTCCTGGTGAACAAGCTGGTCAGAAAAACAAAACAAAACATGTAAGTAGAATTGATGGCTGTAACAGAAATAGAAAAATGGGGCCATGTATTCAAGTAGAACAGAATCTAGGTGAAGGGTGAGAACACAGACATGAAATAATATTTTGTTTTTCATAGTAACAATTCAGCAAGTGCACAAATTAAATTTGTATGAACTGAATGCCTAAGTGCTGACTGTCTGCTGAGGAAAAGTGTGAAGAGGCATTTCTGAAGGTTGACACCAGAGGCTGATAGATTCAGCTTCCTTTTTCCAATTGTTTATGCATTTGTATGAGCCATCTGAGGTCTGTAACGCTGCTTGATTGTTCAGTTCAATTATTGCAAGAAGGGATTTCAGAAAAAACTAGTTTTGTCTGCTTCCCCTCTCTCACAAAGGATGCGATTGTTTCAACAAAAGCTGAGACTTGGTGGTAACCTCTCAGGCCTGGGCATCTGTTTAAGACGTAACAGCTTGGTGTTTTTATTGTTAACACTTTTCCAATAGTGCCTTTTGCTGCTTATTGTTAACGTTGTGCATTTTTTTCACATTTTAAAACTAATAACCCTTGGTTAGGATATATCGGTTTCTGGTGTCTGATAATTATTTAAGAAATACTTTGAAAAAAGATAAAGTGGAAGAGAAGGTAAAATGTAGAGGCCATATTACAAGGTTTACATTTACAAATTTTCCCTTAAAAAGCAATATTCTATTTTCCAGAAACCAGGTCTGGCAAGTTTTTATGCAAAAACTATGAAACAAGGTAAAACCGGATGAAAGATACCACTAGAACCTTCATAATACTCTTCCTCAGAGAGGTAATTTGTTATGTGGATTTTAAATGTCTTTGGGATCATGGATTCAATTAAATGTAATCATGTTATGGAATCTTCCTACTAAGTGCTCAGCCAGAATGAATGTGTACCAGGCAGAATAATGACTTATCCCATTTTCCCAATGTATCTGTGAGCCACTGCCCCTTAGTGCATTTTGCTTCCATGTCTCAGGGAGAAGAGACAAAAAAACAATAAGATTGGGAAGTCATGTGAAATAGTGGAAGCAGCTGTTCTTATTTTTCTGAAAATGTGTACACCCTTCACGGTGATACAGATCAACTAGAATTTTATCTAGAGTTTCAATTTGGTATGTTGGGGCAGAGCTAGCAAATTCACGGCTATTCCCTGATACTTAGAGGACTCTACCATCCAGGCCATTCATTCTGGCACCCAATCCAAATATGCCCTTTGTGTTCTCAATTTCCTCAAGGTATATTTTGACTGTAATAATCTCCCAGCAGCTGATTGTTCTTCGGATAAAACCTAAATGTCTTTTACACTAGGAGCTCTTGATATTCCAAAATTAGCCCATT
The DNA here is from genome assembly GCF_007474595.2 of Lynx canadensis. Classification (NCBI taxonomy): domain Eukaryota; kingdom Metazoa; phylum Chordata; class Mammalia; order Carnivora; family Felidae; genus Lynx; species Lynx canadensis. Next base: position 28,354,048 of record NC_044312.2, read on the forward strand.
TTTGAGAGGCAGATCTCTTCTGCTTGCTATCTTTGGAGATACTATCTCTGTAGCTTGAAGCAAGTCTCTTAACCTTTCCTGATTTCCCCATCTGTGAATCAGAGGTAATTATTCCTAACTTTAAGGAGCCATTGAGAAGATTAATTTGTTAATGTTTGTAAAGTACTTTAGATATGTAAAGTGCTAAGCATTATTAAATTCCATACAAATAAATTGCCATCTAGGCTCTAAAGGGACTAAATAATTGACTTTATTCTTGTGAGTTTATAATATTTTAGCAAATCTACAAAAAAGTGGGTTTTTTCCATCCAACATTTGTACAGAGATTATTATTGTTTGTAATACAGAACAAGCAAATCAACCCCTCCTCCCTACTCAAGTTAATAAAAACATAAAAGAAATGGCTGTCATTAGAAGCAAACTAAGTGTCCTGGGGGAAAGTATCTCCCAATTTCAAACATTGCTGGCAATTCCCTCTTTGAGCAGTCTGCAGAAAACCTGTCAGAGAAGGCAAAAAGAAGAGTGAAGTCTATTAAGGAATTGGATGTGGATTAGACATTCATGTTTAAACAAGAGAATAAATTTCTAATTGCATTGTTTCCTAGACTCTGTAACAATTTTTGTAAATAAGCATAACATATTTGCCCTCAAGCCCACTTCTTTAAGACACAGGGCTAGCCTCTGGAACTGGCTAGACTTTCTTCAGCCCCAGTGATACTCAGATCCTGGTTAATGAATATTCCTCTGACATAATCCCACCAGGTGGATGCATCAAGTTTAGCATTTGTATCATGCCTGAATCACTGGAGACTGACAAAATATTAGACTATATAGACCACTGGCTGCACTTGTGTATATCTCCTGGGCAAATGCAAGAACTTTGCATACTGACAGATCCCCCCTCAAATGATGATTCAGATGCAGGCATTTCCTGTATTTATGAAAGGGTGATATTCTTTAAGCAAACCCAGGCACACAAATACCAGGACTTCTGCTGGAGTGGTGCTGACTTATTCTGATTGATGGTGCTACCAGAAACCACTTTGCAGAGTTACAGCCTTGGATGACAACGATTATTGCACGTATTACTGAGGCTGTATTTCCTGGAGCTATCCCTGCAGGATTTGAAGGATTTGAGAGAGAACAGTGTCTGTGTCTCTTGCACTGGGGGTTAGGAGGTACCATCAGGTTAAGGGCTCTGCCCTCCACATCCTCATCTTTCAAATGGGGAGAGTTATTCAAGCTATTGCCTGCCTTACAGGATGAGGCCAAAGTGATGGAATAAGCATGTAGGTGTTGGCAGGTTTAGAAGCCTATGCCAATGTAATTGATACTCTCAGAACCACTATTTTTGCTATGACCAAAGCATTCTATCTGGATTAATAATGCCTTTGTCTCCATCATGCCATCCTCATCTGCTTGCTGTGCTTAGCAATTAGAAAAACACATATCTTCACAGAGAGTAAGTGAAGTTATAGCACTGAAATAAATCCTTCTCAGTGGGCAAAAGAGACCCTTTGGTTTTGCTTTCGAATTTCATCAAAAGAGGTATTTCAAGGGAATATGCTCATTGTCTAATCTGTGCCCCTCTTGCTGCTGCACCTCATAACACCTGGGCTGCTGGGTGGCTTGTGGCAGGACAGAGTATAGTCGGGAGACTTGTGAGGGATCCATCCCACTCCTCCTTGCCTTCTCTTGGGGAGTCTTTACTCTCGTATTCCTATGGATGATCAAGAGAGCAAGGTAAGTAGATATGGTGGAGAACAAAAAAAAAAAAAAAAAGAATCTTCCTTCAGAAGGTGACTTTCAGGGTTGGTGAGATTTAATTTATTTCTCCGTGGCAACCATCAGGGACAGACATCTTTCATAGAGCTGGCTGGGCACATTTCCTGCATGATGGTGGGATGGGGACATGTGCTGCTCTTCCTCAACCCCAGAAAAGTGAAATGTTGCCCAATGGGGAGCTCTTCATTACTTCTATGGAGGGATATGAGGTAGCCAGATCGGTGTGAAAGTTTTAGAGACAGGAGAGGAGGGGGCTGCAAAGTAAAGACAGATGTTCCAGAATGCATTTTGCATCCCTTCACTATGCACCCAGACACTAGGTTTGCTTTGCTCCATCCTTATGGTGTAATTTTCAAGATCAAGATAAGCATGAAGCATGTTGCCTGTCCCCTCCTGTACAATTAGCAGTTTCAGGCTGTGCTCAGATGAATAGATCTGTGAGTGTGCTCGGACATTAATAAGCCTATGCATTCAAATAACCTTTATCTTCCAAGGAGCTCAGACTGTTATAAATGATGGAACATTGCCTTTTTTTCTGCTTCAGACACTTAGTGTTCTTATAAAACTTTGAATTTAAGGATTATCCTTCATGAAGCTTGTGTAACATTAGAAAAAACAGTAACAATGATAACAACAAATTATTGCAATGGAGGCTCAACAATACATACAGAAAAAAAAAATCAGAGAACTGGAGTTTCAATGCTGGGTTAATCACTTAGTGTCTTGCTATGGTAGTTTCAGCCAAGCCCCTTAATCTTAGACACTCATTTTCATTACCTGTAAAATTGGGGTAAAAATATCTAACCTGCAGGGTTGTAGTAAGGAACAAGATGAGATAGCTACTTCATTGTGAAACATTATCCAAATATGAAATGATTATTATAACCATTTCTTGGAAGCCACTACATCCCTAAGGAGCAGTTTGCTTTTTATATAAATATGCCAGAGGGAAACTAAGGCACAGATGGAAAATGTACTTTTTCCTACTGCAATCTATAAACTAACAACTCCCAAAACTATTAATGCAGACAAAGCTCCTGTGAGCTAAAAACTCCCACATCAAGATGCCAGCTGAGTAACTTACAGGCACCCACCTCGGCATCCTTTATGAGTTTCTTTGCAAACTCGTTCCTCCTGCCCCGTTCCTTTTTCCACTTGTGGTACAGATTTCTGTGCCAGGAGCTGGCACCACATCCTGGCCTGCTCTTCTATACAGTGGATGGGACTGATTGCACCTCCTAAACCTTTCTCCCTAGATCTCCTTGCTATCCAGACAACTGATATCTCAGTGAAGCCCCTTGTGTTTCTGCTAAAGGCAATAGGTTTGTAACTGCACTGTCTGCCTGTGGTCTTCTGTTCCTTACTCCTGAAATCATCTTCCACAATCTTGCCAGAGCTATATATGTAAAATGCAACATGAACCACATCCATCCTAAATGTAACCCATCCCCCACACCTGCTGCCATGGACCATAGAATAATCTCAAGCTTTTCATCAAGGTAAATAGGACTCTTCAACCAAACAACTACATATCATCAGTGCTACCTCTCAATGAAACCTGCAGCAACATCAAGTCAATTTCCTAAAAGCACTTTGCACTTTCCATGTCTCTTTCATCGACATTCTGTTCTCCTTGCATAGAACCCCTTTCCTTCCTTTCTTCATCTGGCAAGCGCCTCATCATCCTGTGATCTCAAGTACACCTCCACCAGCACATTACCGCTGTGTCACCCTGATGGAAGATGGGCCTCCCACTGTGCTCACAGGGCACCCTGTGGCACCTGTCACCTCTCATGATGACTTTAGTCTTACCTGATATATCTTTCTTCAAAGAATCCATTGACTGAGTTTAAGAAGTTTTAATGCTACCATTCATACAAGATTAGGTGCTGTGAGCCAAATGTTTTCAGTTCTATAGTAGGTCTGTGTGTGAGTTTAGTCATACAATCACTCAACCAACTTTGTTAAGTTGTTAAAGGTTTACTATGGGACAGATACTGCGTTATGTTCCAAATAACATAGGGGTTCTTGGTTAGGTGTTCAGGGAATGTACTATGTAGTGTATAAATGGGGACACAAGCTTCCTTGGTAGTCCCCAGAAGCATTGAAAGTTCTGAAAATAGAGGGCTACAGCAGTAGAAAAAGATTCTTACCAGTAGGGGTCACTGCAGCTAACCAGACACCCAGACACAGCTATCATTGAGAGGCATTAGGAGCTCTGTCTTGAATTAATAACACTCTAAACGTTTTCTATTTATATGTGAAAATTCACATTTCTTTGCCTTTTGGGACTAGACTAGATCTATTCATTCTCCTTTAATGGTTTTGTAAACACTGTGTCTTCTGTGACCTGCTCCCCTCCTCCCTCTCTCCCTGTGCCCATCTACTGCCTCTTACTATACAGCGTGAGGAGCAATTTTTATTTTGATTGTATTCATTTCCTATAAGAAGAGAGGCTGTGAGTGAATCGTACATCGGTTCAAATGACTTTCTGTTTTGAGGATGTTCCCAGAGGGGTGCAATTCTTTTAATTTATTTAATCTGATGTGCTTTTTCAGAATCACTCTCCTCTGCAAAACAGATGGGAGGGGACCACACAGCACTACCTCTCTCGCTCAGCTCCCCGTGGAGGCTGGGCTCTCTACATAAAGTGCGGGGCCGTGTGTGTGGCTGTGTGGTGCCACAACACACTGGAAGAGTTCTACAGCATTGTGGGGTTCTTGACATCAGAGGGTTTGCTTTTCTCTTGGGCCTGCCTCTGTGGCCTGTTCCGTGTTTTGTTTGGACCAAGAGAAAAGGACACAGAACAGCACATGTCCTTAGGACTTAGATCCACAAGTGTGGCACATGAATGAGACCTCTTTGGACATTAAATAAATCAACAGTTGAAGCAGGAGTGGGTGCAGAAGAACATGTAATAAATGCAGCCAATTTTATTCCCACTCAAATGTGTTCCGAATAAACTCATCAACAGTCATGTAAGTCACCAGGAGCCAGGGCTTATGGGTCACACAGACCTGGGTTTGCATCCCAGCTGGCCACTTCCCAAGAATGTGAGTTAAGCAAACTGATGTGTTTGAGCCAGTTTCCTAGCATGTGATAAAGGAATGACAATAATATCCACATCACAGGATTGTTCTGAGAAGTTAATGGCTGGGAGTTCACAAAGTGCTCAGGCCCGTGTTGGGCACAGAGTAAGCACCTGAAAGTGGCAATGAGAGTAAATGTTATTATTAACTGCATAGAGTTAACACTATAGGGAAATCATTCTTTTCTTTCTTTTTCCAATTCACTGAATTTGGCTCATTCAATGAAAGCCTTGCTTTGGATACCTTAGACCCTTGGACCCACATCTGCTCTACCACATACATCTCCACACCATCACTGTTCTACCTGCATGACTAACAGACTTTTTTCCTGTCAGCTTTATAAGGCAGAGACTGAGTCACCAATGCCTCTATGCCTGTCTCTTTGCCTCTCATGTTTAGTCAGGGTTCTGTCCTAGAGGAGTGGCCCCATGAATGCTTGCAAAAAGAAAGCCAGGTAAGCTGTCCTATGACCACCTACTCCTTGGTTTGTTTACTTAAGTTCCTACTTAGGTGATCTTAGGTGACAAGCCATTAATTAGGCACCTGCTTATACATGACAGACAAAGGCAACAATTAATTATCTTATGTTCCCAATTCTCCCTAAATTTACCTTTCAAAATATCTATCTTGCGTATCTTTTTGTGAGAAACATCTTTTTCTTTTATTCATGAGACTAGGTGTTGCCAGCTTTGTCCAGGGCTGTTATATATGGTTGTTCAAGGAGGACAATCTATACATCTGTGTGTGGTGGCCCTGAATCTCACTCAGTGTCTGCTTAGAGAGAGACCCCTAGGACATTACATTAAGTCACATGCACATTGCCACATACTAGTATATTTTTACCATCTTTATTTTTACTGTCAGGAAAAATGTTACTCTGGCAACAAGATTATCACCTCCTTCCCTGTAGGTTGCCACTCTAGTCTTCTGTACAAGTTACCATGAAGTTATAGTTTGTTGGTACCTCCATCAGCTCAAGGCAGAGACCCAGTAGCCTCCCAGCCCTCCCTTCCTGCAGTCCTATCAACTGAGTTGTCACCAAATCTTGTTGATTTCCTCTTGAGGATTTATGGTGAACTCTTCAATTTCCACTCTCTCTACTAAGGTCCACACCTCAGCATTCAACTCAGCTTCAACTACAGCAATAGCCACTGGCTGGCATCTCATGCCTCGTTCTCCAGAGTCTCATTCAAATCCTTCCCATCACTGGGGTCTAGGTGAGATTTGGAAAGCATGTATTCTTATGCTCTTCTCCTTCCCTACCAGTGAATTTCTGTTCCACTTAGGACCACAGCCTGACCGATTTCCACGATCTGGAGAGCTCTCTTCCTGTGATCCGTGCCATCCTCCATATTCTCTTCATGTGCCACTCCCCACTGCCTCTGTGTTGTCAACCACAGGGGCCTTTCTATCCCAAGGTCTTCAAACGTATCCTGCTCTCCATCCAGAAAATTCCCCAGCTCCCCCTTCACTGCCTCCCTAAGTCCTACTCACCCTTCAGAGTGTGTCACATGTTCTTCCAGAGGCTTCATCTCTCACCTTTAGTCTAAGTTGAGTGGCTTCTATTATTCTCTCTTACCACACGAGTTATTTATACTTCTACTAATATTTATTACCATGTGTAGATATATATTCATGAATTTTTGCTTAACACCTGCTCACAGACTACATCATCAGCTCCATGGTGCAAGGATCATGTCTTTTGTTGTTACCATTTTACACTCACTACCTATAGTGCAGTACTTGGTAAAAAAAAAAAAAAAGTAGATGTTTGAAAATTTGCTTAATGAATGGAGAAACAAAGGTTAATTTTATTTTTCTGAGTATTTATTTTTTATTTTTTAATGTTTATTTATTTTGAGAGAGAGAAAGAGAGAGAGAGTGGCAGAGGGGCTGAGGGACAGGGAGACACAGAATGTGAAGCAGGCTCCAGGCTCTGAGCTGTCAGCACAGAGTCTAATGCAGGGCTCGAACTCACCAACCACAAGATCATGACCTGAGCCGAAGCCAGACGCCCAACCGACTGAGCCACCCAGGCATCCCTATTTTTATGAGTATTTTAAAACTCAATTGATCTCAGGTAAATGCATACCAAAACCACTATGAGATACCACTTCACACCTATTATAGTGACTAATAATTAAAAAATAAAATAAAATAAAGCTGTCCATAAGTAGGTGTTGGCCAAGATGTGAAGAAGCTGGAACTGTCAAACCCTGATGGTAGGAATGTAGAAGACTTCCAACTACTTTGAAAAATATCATGCCAATTCCTCGTAAAGTTACACATATATCTACCATATGACGCTGTCATTTCACCCTTTGGTATCTGAGAGAAATAAAGTGATATGTTTATGCAAAGACATGTACACAAATGTTAATGGTGGCTTTATTTATATTATTCAAATCTGGAAGCAAATCCATGTCCACTAATGGATGAATGGATAAACACATTATGATAAATCCATATTATGGAATACAACCCAACAATAAATAAGAATGAACTATTAATAAAGGCAATTATACGGATGAATCTCAAACGATTATACTGAGCCAAAGAAGGTAGATACAGAAGAGCACAGATGGTTGAACTCTATGATTCCATTTATATAAAATTATAGGAAAAGAAGATTAGTTAATCTATAATGATAGAAAGCTAAGAAATGTCAATCTAGAGCTGGAGGGTCATGGAGTTGATTGCTAAGGATGTGAGGTAACTTCCTGGGGTGATGAAAACATTCCCTATCTTGATTGGAGTGGAGGTTACACAGATGTATACATTGAGCAAAACCCATTGAACCAGGTGTTTGTAAATGGATACATTTGATTATATGTATGCATATGCATGTATAATGCCTTGATAAAGTTGGGCTGAAAGCTCAGTTGTGTACATCAGGGAACATCTTTTTTAAATGGTTGTATATAGAGGTTTCACTCTTGGCCCAGGGGAAATCCTAGTAAGCCCAGAGACTTGAGACTGGCAATGATGACAGAGGAGAAAGCAATTAAGTTTTCTTTGACCATATTTTCAGTTTGTCACTGCCAAGTGAAGCTGGGGGCTCAAGGCATTAAACTACAGATACATTACATTTAGGGTTGCCAAAAAAAATACAGGATGACCAGCTAAGTTTCACTTTATGATAAATGATATATAAATTTAGTATAAGTACGTCCCATGCATTATTTGGGACATACTTATGATAAAAATATATATTTGTTTGTCATCTGTAATTCAAATTTAACAAGGTATCCTGTATTTTTATTTTCTAAACCTAGCACCTCTTCCAGCATACTGTATTATCACCAAAATGTTTGAAAGCGTATATGGAAAGATTATCTTTTGAACATATTTTGCATTTTATGATGCCACACACATGGAAAATTGGAATCAATACTAGATTGCGAAAATAACGTGGATTTTGTAGTGAGTCAGACCTTGATTCTAATCCCAACTTTGCTTCCTAACTCATTTTGAGAGTTTGGCCAAGCTGTTTAACATCTCTGCAAAATGAGGATAGTACATCTCAGTTTTATTGGAGGAGTGGTGATAGAAGAATTAGGTGTTTGGCATTCCTAATCCAGATGACACTTTCCTTGCTCTTTGCTGCCCTGTTTTGGTCTGTAGAGGTCAGCGTCTTGACTTTCAGGAACACTAGCACTGTGATGTCTGAATCTGAGGCAAGAACAGCACGTTGTTGGCAGTCAGTATATGTCTACAAAGGATGCTGGGTTGTCATCTTGATTATCACCACCACTCTCCCACACTCTCTGTGTTTGTGATGAGGTAGGTGTTGTAGCAGTGGTGGTAGGGAAGAAAATGAGATGTCCTTTTCACAGTCTGCTAATGCTTTTTGACAGGAGGAAGGAGGTGTGGAGTTGAAAAGAAACAGGGAGAGGTCTTGATTTACTCTGAAGAAATGAGGGGTACCTCATATTAAAGAATTGCTACAATAGGGGATTATTTTATTCTAGGAAGAGAAGAGGAAAGGCTGTTCAAGGGGGATAGTAAAAACTGCTTACTCCCCTTACTTACTTTACCTGACAGTAACACATAGACCTGAAGGCACTCAGTGAAATTTATGGCCAGTAAATTCCCAGCCATTAAAAGGAAATACTTCTTTATCTACTATTCAGTTGACTGCTGTGGGGGGGGGGGTCATTCAAGCAGAACCAGGGGCTATGTTTAAAAAGGGGACCTGGCAATTTTATGATCCATAAAATCTTGGCTGGTAATGCAGCTTGGAATGGGGAAATGGAATGCCATCTGGGAGCCGAGAGTGAAAGCTGATGCCTTCAGCAAGAGCAGGGCCACTTCTCCTAGTTCAGTATAACCTCAAACCCCAGCTCTTGGTTCTGGGAACATCATATCTTTCTTTGATCCTTCACTCCTAGACCTGGGAGACTTCCTTTGTTGTTCATCTACAGGATGCTTCATCATCTTCTCTTTCCCTTCTCCAACAACTGCAACTAGTTCCCAGTATGAAATTCCTTCTCTTGGAGTTCTGCTGTATATGCACTCTGCCTGACTGGCCCCTGTCTGATGCACCTGGATATGCCATTTTCCCTGGGTATTTCTGCCTGTCACACACCATCTTTTTTTAAAAATTGTTTTTAATGTTTATTTATTTATTTTGAGAGAAAGAGAAAGCACCAGCAGGGAAGGGGCAGTGGGATAGGAAAGAGCAAGTCTTAAGTAGGCTCCACACTCAGTGCAAAGCCTGATACGTGGCATGATCCCTCAACTATGAGACCATGACCTGAGCTGAAATCAAGAGTCAGATGCTTAACCGAGTGAGCCACCTAGGCACCCCTGTCACAAACCATCTTAATGCGATGGATACATTAACAGTTACCAGTGTAGCTTCACAGTCAAAGGGAAACCTGAACTGAAGGAGACTTGGGTACTAACTCTCTTCCTGCTCTTCTAGTACTCATTTTGAGGGATGTTCTAGCTCCATAGTCAATGCTGCATGACAGGAGATAGTCCCTTTCACTCAGGGGAGATGGAAGCAAGGCCAGGACCTGATGTTCTATACTTCCACTTGTGTGGCTTCAAGTGAAATCACTATGCAGTTATTGTTATTATGCTTGATGTGCTTGCTTAGGAGGAAGTTGTCCCTAAGGTATTCAAGTACAACAGGGATTCAAAGTCATTTAATTATGTTACAGAGGAACTTAATCAGAGCAAGGGCAGTTGGACAAAAATTAGTGAAAATGTGCCCAAGTTGAGAAAAGAAACCCATACTAACATTAGGATGGAGAGAATATTTTTTTAAAACACTGTCACTAAAAGTATATTCTAGGAGTGAAATGTATGTAAAGGATTTAATGTTTTGTTACTACTCTACTAGCTTCAAATTTTAAACAGAACTTCCCTGAATAGTTTAGGGGTCTAAATGATTCATATTTTCAAGAACCCCCAGCTGGTCACTGGACGTTGCAGGAGTCTGCTGAGAGCAAGTTGCCTTACTTAAGCAATATCAGGAAAGCCCAAGATTTTAAATCCTATATAGACTATTTTATACAGTTTTACATTGTTCTATCTGGATGGACAAGAATAAGCTCCATCTAAATACAGAGTTACAAATAGTGCCATTCTTTACAAGTTCATCTTTGAAAGCAACTTCTTAATCCAACTCAGTCTTTTTTTCCCACTAGCTAGTCGTAGTAAACTCTGATGATGTGGGCTTGTAACATAGGCATGCTTCATTTCTGGCCATTTGCAGGAAATTGAATTTTATTTACATTTGAAAAAATTGAGTCGCACTTCACATTCACTACAAAATACTGTCTTTGAAGCAACATCCCCAGAGTTCTTTTAACATTTTTTAAACATTTATTCATTTTTGAGAGACAGAGACAGAGCATGAGTGGGGGAGGGGCAAAGAGCAAGGGAGACCGAGAATCTGAAGCAGGTTCTAGGCTCTGAGATGGCAGCACAGAGCCCAACGTGGGGTTCAAACTCACGAAATGCGAGATCATGACCAGAGCCAAAGTTGGACACTCAACTGACAGAGCCACCCAGGCACCCCACCCCCACCCTCCCCCTCCCTGCCCCCCACCACAGAGCTCTTTTAAAGACAGAGACAGAGAGACAGAGATTAAGAGTCTTTACCATTTTAGTACCTTGGAATTTTCTGAATCATATTGCCTTAAAACATCTATTTGCCTAGATAAGTCCTAATTGAGGCAGTGACCATTGGAAGAAAAGTGGATCACCCATCTTCATTGACATAAGGAGCAAACTTCATAAGTTCAGACATTGCATTTTTGAAAAGTTTAGTTGAAGATAATACAAAGAGAAGAGCAGGGCTGTACCCTTATACTATTGTTTGGAATGCATTTTTTGAAAACCTTCACACCTTTATGATTCTACTTGGAACACAGCAGCCATAGCAAGAAAGTTCACAGCTGCACCATTCGGGTACACAGAAGAGGATTGGAAGCAACAATTTTTCTCTGCTCTTTATTCCCTGGTACTGTTCATCGGCATATTTATAAGTTCTCTAAAAAATGCTTCAGGCTTTTTAGGGAATGAGAAAATAATTCCATCTTCATGGTTCCAAATAAAGTATTCCTGGGGCTGCAAAACCAATACTGTATGGGCTAAGATTGCCTGGCATTCTGGAACCTGAGAGCAAACAGAAGACAGTATTCAATAGACACAACTTTGCAGATTTCATTCAAATATGCATTGGAACGTGGACATTTTCACTGGTTTACCAACTTTTCTTTCTTTACCCCCTTTCCCTGGCTCTTATCCCTTCCTCCTTTTATCTCTAACTTATTTGTTTGAAGAACACATACTGATATATTTAACAACAATTCTATTTGCCTATAGGAACAAATTCACAACCATATAAAAATGGTAAGAGATTAAAGAGAAAGATTGTTCTTCCATTATAGGCCAGTTGCCTAAACGTATTTAAAATCTTTCTCATGATGTTAATCCTTAGCCTTGTTAGAGCTTATTTTCATAGATGTTACCAAACTTTACAGAAAAGAATATACTTCATCCAGATCACTAAATTACCTTCCTGAAATTGATTAGAGAGGGAGCAAAAATCCACTGCAACCTTGATCCCAAATGGATTTCTCTCTCCATGAAAGTGTCCAGGTTTCATTTTGAGTTTTAGTGGGCTTTTTTTTTTTTTTTTTTTTTTTTGGCTATTCTTTATAGGAGGGAGAGGGTGATGTCAGAGTGTTAATGAAAAAACTAAATAACTCTCTGAACATGAACCCATCATCTGAACAACAGAAGCTAATTTTGAATTATTAAAGGAGGCTGGATCACAACTCACCACTGAGAAACAGAGGGAGGGAAAACGCTGTTTGGGAAGTCCAATTATTTCTGAACCAGAGACAGTCTTATTAAGTTGGGCAGAAAATTAATTAGGCTAATTAGAAAACCTCATTGGAATTCAGCAAGGAGTTATGAGAGGAAAATGACAACCCTGGATGTGGTAGTTGAGGGAGAAGGTTCTGGGGGAGAGTGAAATGAGTTTTTCAGGAAGCAATTGGAGGGTGATTCACGCACATTGCGGTTGATCATTGGGTCACTTCAGAAGGAAGCAGCAGCGTTTTTATAGACTTCTGTTCCCAGTTGTGGGTCTTCACTGAGTATTAAAAATGATGTCTTGTGTATGTTATAAGGGGGAAAAAAGAGAAAAAAACCCTAAGATTTATTCTGAGGCTTCAGGGGGATTTTATATTTATTTTGGTATTTCCGATATGCTGGTTCATCAGCATGGTGCATTGTTAAAAAGTGCTGGGTGGGTGTTTTTTTATCTTCACGGATTTATGGAGTCCTTAAAACATCTGTTCCGTTCTGATTCCCTTGCTCAGTACAAAGACGTTAGTCAGGGGAAGTGTCTAACATTGCACTGTTTCAATGCACTGACGTTGGCAACAGCTAATAGAGATAACCCTGATGAAAGAATCAGTGGTGTCTGGGGGCTGGGAAGCAAGGGCCAGGGGATGCCATATCCAGGAAAAGGTTTATGGAAACTGGGCCACGAAATGGGACTTGGTGCCATAGACACTGAGACTTTGAAGTGAGGCAAGAGGAACCCCAGGAATAGGGCATGCGGGACGTTGTGTAGGCTGAGAAAACCTGCTTCCAGGTCATTGTGATGATGGAAAATAACTTCCATGTGTTTTCTAATGCCTTATTACAGTACCCTCCTCCTCAATGGGACCCTCCCAGGAGAGGAGGCACCATCCTAGCTCCTAGGGGAAAATTCTCACTTCTGTTGTTGTTTCCTGAGGGAGCAAGGTTCAACCCATCCCAACTCATCAGGATGGAGAGAATCTCAAAGAGGAGACATTTTCCACATGGAATGGGGGGTAGGACAGAAGTCCTGATAAAACAGATGTTACCATAGATCAGAGATTCCTTAAAATAGACAAGATGGAGGGAACAGAACAGAACGCGTATTTAATATGCATCAGAGGCACTGTCTGCATTTACCCCCTTGCTCCTCACAGTGGTGCAACTTAGTAAGTATTGCTAGTCACATTATACAGGTAAGGCAACTGAGATCCAGGCATTGAAATCAGGTAGGAAGCTGATATTCACACCTAATAAAAAAAGGAAGCTGAAATTCAAACTCAGGTATTATATGGACTGAATGTTTATGTCCACCCAAATTTATGTGGTAAAGCCCTCATCTCCACTGTAATGGTTTTGGAGATGGGACATTTGACATGCAACTAGAGTTAGATGAGGCAATGAGGGTGGGCCCTTCATGAAGGGATTCATAGCTTTTTGGGAAGAGATAGAGAGGGAGAGAAGAAATCTCTCTCTCTCCACGTCAGGGAGGACAAGACAGGCAAGGACACAGTGAGAAGACAGCCTTCTGCAAGTCAGAAAGGGAGCTCTCCCCAGAACCCGACCATGGTGGCATCCTTATCGAGGACTCTGGCTTCCATAACTTGAATGAATGAATGCCCATTGTTTAAGTTGCCCAAGGTATGGTGTTCATCATGACAGTTTGAGCTAACTAATATAACAGGTTTGTTTACTTTTGAAGTCCCAAGACTTTCAGCAGCCCCACAGTGCTTCCAAGAGCCCCTTGGTAGTCTCTGAGAAAACCAAACATGCTTTACATAGGTTCCCATGTGGCTCAGGATAACAACAGTAGCTCCTTAAACCCTTGTATAAGTTCCTATAGTCCCAGGATAATGAAAACTTACCCTGCTTGCCTAGAGAAGTCCCTACTTTCACCTTCCTCTGGGGAAGGGTACAGAGGATCTTAATCACAGGATTTCAAGGTGAGATTTTGGGGGAAAGGAACAAAGTGATACCAAAGGGTCTGAATTGTGAGTGTCCTTCATCACTGCAGCTCACAAACACAGACAGATGGGCGGCATAATCTCCCTGTAGGCCAGGGGCAAGTCAGGGCTGCATGTTGGAAAATTACAACCTGAATTTGTGGGGCTGACATTGGGCAGTCCACTTACACTCCCCCAGGCCCAGCAGGTGCGGTGGCCTCTTGCCCCTTCCTTGGCATGGTCCTCTTCTGAGGCTGTCCTTTTCCCATCACTGAGTTTGCCTGTCAAGCTGAGCCAAGTAATGAGACAGGAGTCAATTAGTTCTCCCCAATAGACTGCTCCCCTGTCTATTCCCAGACTCCCAGGTGACCCCATTATGATAATGGCCCAACCTGGCTGCTCTCAGAACAGGCCTGATGGAGAAGTGAGAGCCTCCTTGAAATGCGAATTACAGAGAGGCTGGCAGACCACAGCTCTGTTCCCTGCTGGCTCTGGACAGGAGCCTTCTGCCTCCCCATTGTCACTGCTGAGCAATGCCATGTGCTTATTCATACCACATGCTGCTGGCATTCCAGGAACATCCCATCGTGCCATTCATTCCAACAATGGGCTCGATCTGCTGACACCCAGGGAGACAGGTGGATTCAGAGCAAAAAATGTGTTGCTATACACTGGCATCCCGATCTGAACTCAGTCTTTAGAGCAGGTGCCCAGCTTTTATATCCTCAGCTATGCGATGCTGTTCTTCACTCTGGACCTTGATAAATACACCGCTTTTAGAAAACTGAGGCAGCCTGACTGCAAAACTTTGGGATAAAAAGATTAGCAAGTCAGTCAGCATCTGGTATTTGATTTAACATCTTAGTCTTCTCAAATATTTGAGTCTGGTAACATTGTGATAACACAACCAAAGCAACATCATGATATGGGGATTATGTGCTTCAACAATCTCAAATAATTTTCAAAAGAGTATCATCCTCGGCCTCTGGCAAGCTTCCCATCCCATGTGCACGCACTAATCATTGAGTCAACGCAGGTAGCTGAAGAGTAGTTATGTAATATTTAGCCAGGACTAAAGCTAAATTTTGAGATAATTTAAAACATAGAGATTAAATGTGTGTCATATGTGTTAGACTGTGCAGCTAAGGGTATTATACTATCCATGTGATTTATAGCTTTAGACAAAATACTTTGTGCACTGGGGTTGATAAAATCCACCCACATGTCTGAATCTAGAATGGGAAGCTGAAGAGTCTTCACAAGACAAACCCCAGAGGTCCCCATGCTGGGCCCATGTTGCTTTGTTTTGTATCCATAGACATATAACATATATGTGTGTGTGTGTGTGTGTGTGTGTGTGTGTATAATGTATAATTTGTTGTATTGCTTAAAGGTTTCCTTTTCTTTTCCATTCTGTAGGCTGCTTTATATAGTCCATGTCCCTGTAGTTCTAGGATAATTTATTATTTAATTATGTAACCATTACATAATTTTTAAGCTTCATCCTTCAATGTTTCTATTGTTGTTAATGTAACTGCTATGGAGGCACGTAAGTTTTATTTATTGTTTCCATTGTAGAGCAATAATTATGTAACTCTGCAATTCCGCAACTATTATTTCTATTTGTTTAATTACATAACTATAACGATATTAAACCTCTAAAACATTTGGTGATAGATTTATGCAGAAGATGCTAGGAGACAGCAATAATAATGATATATCAGAGTAATAATAAAACTAAATAATAGTATTAATATTAATGGCAATAATGTAATAAGCAGCAACATTACCATTTGCTTTTCCTTCATGCTGTATTTGGTCTCTTTAATGGGTTCCTTCCCAAATCTCTGTGGTTAATTAGCTATATAACATTTGGTACTCAGCAGTGGGTACAACCTCATTTCCAGACTTTACCTGGCAAGGCTGTGCTTTATAGAATACCAGATGGAACGGGTCTGTTCTGTCCTTTTTTATAAGCCTTGGAGTGGGCAGATTTCTTTCTCCCCTGTGTTACCTGGGGACTATCCATAGATAGGATACCCTGTGCTGAGAGACACAGATGCTACAGAATCCTAAGAACCTGAGATATGTTTGGAATGCAGGTGTGTGCTGTAGATGCACCGTTTTGGTGGAAAGATCATGGGGTTTGGAAAGAGACAGATCTGGATTGAATTCTGGCTCTGCCACTAACTAGGTGACCTTGAGCAAGTTAGTTAGTTCCTTTGGACCACAATTTCCTCATACATAAAATGAAGATAATAATATCTACACAGCAAGACTGCATGTGAATGAAATAAAACAATGGGTGCCTATGACTAGGCCTGTGGTTGATGACTGTTGATAGCTATTGTTTTGGAGCAATTAGTCATTGAGATGAAGAGGGAGAACACACCTTGAAGCTGCTTCTTTCTATGACTCACCTTGTTTTTGCCTTCTCCCCTCATGACCAGGAGTTCCCTCCCTTCCTGATCCCCAAAAGTCACCAAAACAGTTAAAGAGGTAACATGTAGCCAGCGATCACTTCCTTTTCATTCATTATCTGATTAATCATCATAGCCACCCTAAAACATAAGGGCAATTATTATCTCTGAGTTGAGGAAATCAAGACACAGACAGGTTGAGAAATGTGTCCAAGTCTCCCCAGTTCATTGGTAGTGAGCCCAGCCAGTGTATCTCCACAGTAGGTATTCTTAAGCTACACTCTGTATTCCTTCCAGGTGCATAACCCAGCAGCTGCATAAAGAAGAAACCATATGAGCACCTCCTCCCTCTAGGGAACCAACTTTCTCCTTCCCCCTTTCCACCACCCCAGTCCATTCTCTGCAAAGCAGCTTATCTAATAATCTGAGAATGCAAATCAGTGCCATTATCGCTACTTTTAGACCCTCCAAAGACTTTGTTACTCTCAACCTCTTGCCAGGGCCTAAATACAAATATCTGTATGATTTGACCTCATCTCTTCCTATTCGCCAGACCCCTGGCCTTCTCTGACTCTGCTATGCTCCACCTCCATTTCTCTCAGGCAATTGCATTCAGTTTCCTATGCCTGTAATGTTTTCTATCTTCTCATCCTATACATCTCCACTTATATAATTTCCCCCCAAAGCTTTACCTAAATTAACCTTGGCCCCATGTCCTGATATTCATTAATAAACATCTTATATGTTTCATGTATAACAGGTACTATCCTGCACTTCTTTAAATTTTCTGATCATTCATTTTTTGCAGTGTGTCCTCCAATGAGGTGTAAACTTTATGAATCCAGGCCCTGTGTCTTACTTGTTCACAATCCTACCTCTAGACATAGCTTAGGACCTTGAAATCAGTAAACATTTGCTTATGGGAAAGAATGACTGTCTGTCTTTGTGTGGCCATATATGCCTTTGGGGGTTCAAATAGTTCATATACAATGGGAAGAAAAGGATATTGAGTTTTCTCATGAGGAATATTAGTGAACATCCAAGATGTGATATAGCACCCATATTCAGAAGTTTAGACATGGGTGAGAGAATGTTTATGGCTGTGGAACTGGGAGAATAGTAAGGCAATAATGTGTTCAGCTGGGGAAGAGTGCATCAGAGAAAGGCAGCTGAATCAGACACATGTGACAAGTAGAGGGGGAGAGTCCTGTCTTGTTCCATAAATGTGAGGAAATTCAGGGTTGTTGTTCCAAATTGACATCTGACTCAGAACTCTGGTACTCAGAGCAACTACCCTTCCAGAGGGCACATGGCAGTCCTCCATTCTCCCAAGAGTATCTCTTGTTTCTACAGTTACCACCAAAGAACCTACATTATTCCACCTGTCTTCTAATTATTATTATTTTATTGAAGCATCTTCCTTCCTTGGCTTATATACATGTGTGATCATAAAAATATGTTATGTTATTTAAAGCAATGTGGTCTTTCTCCTTTCCATTGACTATTTTCCTTTTCAATCACATGCTTTTCATTCCTATACATCACATTTCAGTCACTGCCACATGAAACATGGAGCATAAATATTCAGATACATCCCTTTTTATCATCTTTCTAATTCCCATTTCTCTGTCCAATTCCCCAATTCCCCAAGGGATATTCCTTTCCCTTTTTCCAGTGGCTTTGTTACCATTACACTGTCTTCCTCAATAGTCATCACCCATATTCATTTTATTTTTAAATTACTAACTAATGTGATTAAGTTGGAATTACTTTATTGTGTGTCATCACTCTATATGTATTTTATTTTGTGCTGAGAACTATAAGCAAGGCAACAAATATCATGTAAGGGTTAACAATTCAACGTCCAGAATCAATTGGCCTGGGCTCCTAATCTCAGTTCAAAGGCAAATTGCTTAACTTTTTAGGGGCCTTGGTTCCATCATCTCCAAAAAGTGTTCAATAATCTGACCTCATGAGCTTGTTGTAAGAATTAAACAAGGTAATCCAAATAAAGTGCTTAGTACCTTAATACCTGAATAATAATAATAATAATAATTATTATTATTATTTTATTATATGCTTGTAATGAAATAGTTTATGGTTCTAAAAGCACCAGTAGAGAGTAAATCATGATTCCCAATCTATGGGACCCCTCCTAGGGTGGTGTAGACTAAATAAATAATGTGACCTAGATATTTTTGTATTATTTTTGAAAGGGTGAAGTTTTTGTTATATTTAAAAATATAGCTCATTTAAATGCTATTGACTTCATCAAATCAATGTAAATCTTCACAGAGGACTTGGAGGGTTTTGATAAGGTCTTGATATCTCAAAAGGTTGTTAAACATTGGTATAAGTTGCCCAGTACAAAGACCGGGCATATGTCACATTCTCCAAGCAGTTCCCTATGAGAGCAACATATAATTAAGCATTTCATGGCATCTTTTCTGTTGATGATCTTCTTATCTCACAGAAATTCCCTCCTAAATTTTCCGATATTTAACATTTCACACCTATTTCCGAATTCCCAATATTTCTTCCCCATTCCATCAATTCATATTTTATTCTCCATTTATTTGATACTTTTAGTTGTATAAAGTAAAAAGTTTTCTACTGAAACTATTCTTTCAATTAGGAAGAAAAGCACTCAAACCCTCTTCAAGCTTTATGCTTCTGTGAAAATGTTAGCAGAGAAACTCCAATGTGAAAACAAGACAAGAAAGGAGGTAAGAAAGAAGGAAAGAGAAGGAAATTAAAGAACAAAGAAGAAAAAGGAATGTTCACCAGTAACTAGCTTTTGGTTTCTCTAAAGCATTTATGTTTTTTTTTTCCCTGTGGGATCAAAATATGTTGAGTTCATTAATTATAGATATTTGAATAATGGTGTCCTATAGGGGCTCTACAACCCTGCCTGTGGAGAAAATTTTACTGACTTTTTTTTTTTTCAAATAAAGCAACAGAGATTCAGAGCATTGGTGAGAAGTGAAAATTTTCAAGGTGACAGCTAGTGGCTAGAATCAAGGCTGTGGGCTACAAGTGCTGTGTTTTTTTCTACCTGACCATGAGGGAAGGCTGGGGGATAGGAACATCAATCACATCTCTGCCTTGCATATTCTGAACCAATTGAGAAATATGCTAAGAAGGCAGATGTCCATCCAGTCCAGGCAGACTGGCAATCCAACCTCAGATCTCTTACTAATCAATGGGCTGTTCATGGCATGGTGAAGGCAGATGATACATCCCAGGGTACTAGTCCAGCCAGAGCGCACATGCTCATAAATTTTCCCAGGCAGATTAGACAGATAGATCTCTCCTCCTCTCAGGGGAAGTGAGGAGGGAGGATGTTGCAGAAGTGTGATTCCACTCATGTTTTTTTCATGTTACAGAAATAAGAGGATGAGACATGGTTTGAATAGCCCATGTTGTCCTTTTGTCTGTTCATTTGTTTTTAATTAAATCATTTACCCAGCTAAGCAGTCACCAGATAGGCCCCGCCCCCTGAGAGGGGAGACCAGAGACCCGATGGCTGGTGCTGAGCAGGCTCAAACTATTGTTTCCCTCCTCCTTTTCTTTTTTTCATTTTTATTTTTTTAATGTTTGTTTTTTATTTTTGAGAGAGAGAGAGAGAGAGAGAGAGCATGAGGAGGGGAGGGCAGAGAAAGAGAGGGAGAGACAGAATCCTAAGCAGGCTCCAGGCTCTGAGCTAGCTGAATGGAGCCTGATGAGGGACTTGAACTCACAAACCATGAGATCATGACCCTAGTGAAGTCCGATGCTTAACTGACTGAGCCATCCGGGTGCCCCTCCCTCCTCCTTTTCTACTGAAGGTGGAGAACCTAGACTTTAAGGTTCTCCTTAAAGGTTCTCCTTTCGGAATATGAGGGGATGTACTTGTAGACCCAGCCCATCTTTAGAGATGTGAACTTGTCAACACAGAAGGGATACTCTTCCATTGGTAGTAGAAGTGCTGAGTTCCAAAAGGTAAAACATTAGGTCTAAGGCTTCCCAGGACAGTCAGTATAACTTTCTCTGCATGAGTTCTTAGGCAAGTCTGATTAGAATTAGGTG